>NC_056745.1:232218580-232522835 GCF_019279795.1 Protopterus annectens
TTAATATATCAACTCCGAGTTTGCACTTAGTGTAGTGAAGTGCAATCTCGGAGTTGATGTATTTAAGTAGCAGGGGGTGTGGGGGTGCAGGGGGGGGCTTGCCCTCTGCGTATAGTTGAAGGGTAATATGTTTATGTATGTACTTGTGCTGGAATATAGTTAAGTGTCGGTATCCTGTGTGTTTTCAGTATTTTGAGTTTTCAGTATTTTGAACTTTTGAGATTTTCGTCTCAAGATTTTGGGTTTTCAGAATTCTGTAGCACTCCTATATATTTTTATATACATACATATATATATATTATATATATATTTATATATATTTTATATATATATATATATATATATATGTGTGTGTGTGTGTGTTATGTGGCATTTATTATGATTTTATTTAGTAACAGAAATAATAGATTTCATATGCTGCTCATCCTGCATAAAAATGTTCCTGAAATGTTTTTTAAAAGCCCACTAAATTTGTAATTCAAATCTTTGTAAGTGAATCCTTAGCCTCATCTTCTGTAATTCTAATTATTTTTTAGTGTGACTGCTGAAGTGCTGTACGCCTGTCTTGCTTGAACAGAGTTCAGAATTTGTCATACTATTTTTGGTCTATGAGATCCGGGCTGGCTTCCTGTTGTAACTAGATCTGCAGTGTGAGCTCTTGAAATCTGTTATATCAAGGCACACATTTTGGCCATTTTTGTTTTCCTCTTTCTGGATCATTCTCTTTTGTCCAGACTAGAGGTAAAAGAGTTCCTAAAAGCTGATCTCCCCATAAAACCTCTTCGGAAAGCTATCCTGCCTGCTTGTGACCTCAAACTTAATGCTGGAAAAACTCACCCACCCTGCTTTTGAATGAGCACTACTGCCTTTCTCAAATTCTATACTTGGAAAACCATTCTTCTGGTAGCCCTTGCTACTGTTAGATGAGTCTCCATCTATAGGCCCCTATGGCAACCCCTCCCGTTCTTATTTTTTAAGGACAATGTCTTTGATGGCCAAACTTACCTTTATACTTAGTGGTAAATGAACTCTCAATTAGGGCATAAATTCTCACACTTTTTTGAATCCACAAAATAAGCGAGAATTGATTTTGCATTCTGTTGATGTGCATATACGACTCAGATTCTACTTGGATAAGACTAAAGATATGAGCAAGTCTGGCAAATTGCTTGTTTCTTTCCATGATTCCAAGTTAGGGAGTTCATTCTCCAAGCAAATTGCTGCTGACTGGTTTCTGAATCCATTACTTTTTGCTACACTCAGCATGGTAAATGCTTACCTTTTTCATCAAAAGCATATTCTGTTAGAGCAGTGGGCTCATTTGGAGAGTTTTACAAGGGGATTGACTGTAGAACCATCTTAGAAGCAGCTACTTGATATTCTGTACACACCTTTAACAAACATTGTAGAGTGGATGTTTTTTTTTTTCTAAATCCAAAGCCACCCTCATCAAGTCAATCCTTTCTGAAATACTGGACATTTCTCTTGTTTCACATCCAGCCACCCTTCGCATTTTCTAAGCTTTGGGGATCAGCTAACCATTTGGAATACTGCAACAGTGATCTAAAGTAATGCATAGTACAGTTGGGTAAGAACTTAACCATAACAGTAGATGTCCTACTGATCACTGTTGCAACATTCTTTTCCACCCTACTTTTCCCCTTCTCTTATACTTTCTTCCCTTTTCTTCATGGACTGAGGGGGACCACTGTCTGCCTCTCCCATCTTAGCTGACTATTTTGTTACTCAGACCTGTACAGTCTTAATGACATGGAGATAGTCTACTGATTTAAGCTCATACATCCACTAATGTGTCCTTACACCTGTATGGGCTCTAGTACCCCAGCCAGATTTCAAAGTTACTTGGTGAGATAACCCAACAGTTTGGAATACTGCAACAGTGATCATTAGAACAACTTCTGTTATAATAAGTTCTTAAGCAACTGTACTTTTTGATGATGTACTTTATTTACCAAAAAGTACAAGTCAAATGGTGCATGTGGCAGCTGATATTATTTAGCTTTGTTTGTCTTGATATTTTATTATATTTGGAATGCCACTTTTAGCCAACCTTTGTGTCTTGAGTGGGCTGCTTCTTTGTTGTTTGCATGGTAGGGACTTTCTGCTAGCCCTTCAACCTTTTCAGTCTACTGCTATCCTCACTTTTGTCTGTCGGGTATATTTTTGTCTGTAAAATGTAGAGAGGCGGGGCTTTGGTCATCTTACAAATATATCCTCAAAACTGAGTTTAATGTATACCAGTCTGAATTGAGTCACCACCCTTTACTGAAACCATTCTTTAATGGGGTTAACAAATTCATGGCTTGATTTTGTTCCCAGGGAGATGTGATTCCTCTGTTGGCTATCAGATGGACATTTGACTGCCTCTCCTAGAATGTTAACTAGTGTGAGGCCAGGACACAGTTAAGACTGGCATTGTTATGGGTAGTTGTATATTGCTAACCTTGTGTTTATTATGAAAATCTGTCTTAATTAGAACTTTGTTCCTTACATAGCTGAGGCTCTCCTTGGTGGATTTTCTGTTGTCTAGAACCATAGGCAGGACAGTATCATTGTTAAATTAGATCAGGTTATCAAATTATTTGTGTTTTTGCTGTAACTATTTTGAGCTTGTAATGGGGCAAGAGCATTGTGTAGGTCAGTAATGAGGCTTTTCAGCTTGCCACTTAGTTCCTCAGGATTTTGGAAAATCTGGACTTTGTTATTGCAGGTGCCACTGATAAGCCTAGACATAATCTTTATTATAATTGTGATATTTGGAGTCCTAGCCTGTATAAGAGTTCAAAATGTACATAACGTGATCTTGTATCCTGTAGCTTTTGTGAAATTCAGAAATTCATGCTAGTGAAGCTGACCATGTGCAGCTGATTTTAGCCTCTTTACTTAGGCCTTCCTGAGTACCAGATGTTATAAGTTTTAGAAGTAGCCTGAAATTAGTAATTTAATTTTTCATTTGAGAAATGGCTCGGCTGTGGCCAGATAGCAACATATCCTTTCAGGGTTGTCTGAGACCTGAAAAGTGTAAATGCAAAAGTTTGATTTAATGCTGAGTTAAAGTAAAATATCCAAAAAGGCGAACATGTACATTAAGCAGTTTTTGCATGTCACAGAGGAAGAGGCAATGAAAATGTATAAAGCGTTTCAATTTTGGGAGAGAAAAAGGCAGTATTATAGCGATGAGACAAGTTTCAGAGCTAATGAGAGAGACAAAAAAAGAATCTGACGTTTGTCATTTGTTCTTCACTTGAGTAAAGTGCCCATCTTTGTTTTTGTGCCCATGTTGCTGAATAAAGTCAAGCCAAGGAGAGAGTTTTGTCTGATGCCAAAATAATGATTATTGGAGGTAATGATTAATTTATTTCCAAACTGTTAATTAACAATTTGACAACTACATAACTAATTCAATTACTTACCTTTGCTTCTTCTTCTTTCGGCTTTTCCCAGTTAGGGGTCGTCACAACGGAACTCTGGTCCACTAGTGATTGGCAGTAGATTTTTCCGGTACCGAGGTGCCAGCTTGACACCCAACCTTTAATGAAGGCACACCCATTCATGCATGTCTTTCGAAGGCCACTCGACCGCGGGGAGGGCATGCAAACTAATTACTTACCTTTGCTAATCCAGCATAATTAGAGGTTGGAACCCAAAGTGACATAAGTCCTTCTTGCCTGACCATTAATATTAATGCCATAAACTTGGCTCTGTTTTTTTTTTTCTACCACATTATGAAGAACTCATTAAAAACTATGTATTTTTAAAGGCTTCAAACTGAACTGATCACACAGAAAAGTGTTCATGTGCATAAAAAATGCATGCAAACACTTTTGTGAAAAGAAAAGTTTGTTTCATATTTTACACGTGATGTTTAAGTATGATGTGTTGTTTTAAAGAATGCAAAGATTTATTTGCTGTTTATCTGGGATTAACAGCATTTCTGACAGATCCCTTATTCTTAATAGTGTGTGATGTTCATCATTCTCAGCTGCTGCAGCAATGTTTTGGCAGTATAGATTGTATTCTGACTAGAATACAACAACCTTTGCCTCCAACACCTACACTCTGACTCTGATTGGTTGTCCCCTTGGAGGGAAATCAGCATGTCAGAATGTAGAAAACGTGAGTACTTTATAACCACCTCAAGAGGAAGCAACTCTGAGGCTTCACAAGAGCATCAGTCAAGCTTCATTCTACATTTCTGGATGCTAAGTGCCCTTCCATAAAGAAATGATTCCCCTCATGCCTTTCATCCTCTTAGCACAAAAAATCTGGACAAAACTATAAATAATTTGGAGACAAAGATCCCCAAATAGGAAACTTTTTAATATATTGCTCTTATAAGCTTAGAAAGAATAGCAGGTTTTGCATTAGCATGAATTTTCAGAAGGTTATTAAGTCTGAAACTCAAAAAAGTGTCATTATTTTTTGGCTTCAGTCCTCAATGATTTGCCAGAAAACCAAAAATATTTTGAGAGCAATGCCAAAAATGTGAAGTAAACGTATGGACAAGTGAAAGGTGTAATTTGCTGTTTTAAGATGTTCTTTTATATTATGATTAAAAGCAGTATTTACCCTTTAAGAAACATGGTACTTTTTCACAACATTGAAGTTTCGCGTCAGTTAGCACTGTTGTTAGCTTACGGCTTGTTTTTTTACTTCATTGGTAATTTTTTGAGGTATATATAGACTGTTTTTGAGACCTCTTCATTATTTGTGTAAGTTTATGGATCAGAAAATGTTTTTGCTGTGCAGAAAACTTGTGTGAATGACGTTTTTAATGCTTGTAAACTCTTTAAGACAACTTACCAGCTATATTTTCTGTCAGAGTGATTTGGGACTGAGTGTTTAATTTTTCACAGGGTTTTTATGTTTTGCTGATTCCTTTATAGTGAAAAGGAGACGGTGAGGAAGTATAAATGCGTATGCAGCTTGTGAGTACTTGTCTGTCAGTTTTCCTTCCAACTGATGCATTCTAGCAGCTGTTACCGACAGTCAGAGTCCTTCCTCAGCTACAGCATGGATACTTATTCCAGCCCTTCTGGTTCCTGTCTTGCTATACCTAAAAGAAAAACAACATGGTAACTTTCCCTTGCCACCGCTGAGGGCTCAGGCAGTGCCTTGGACATTAGTGAGTGAACCTGTAGTGGACAACTGTTTTCCTCAGGCAACTCGTTTTCTTCTATAGGTTTTTCTGGTGTAGTCCCTTCAGACACCGTGGACCAGGGGTTTGTCATATCCTGTTCTTCTGTTGGATTCAGGCATGGAAGAGGCATCTTTTGTTCTGGGAGATGCTTCTTGTGGTAGCTTGGGAAAGAGCTGTCTTGGCAGGGTAGATTGTCATCTCCTAGTCAGTCTTCTTCTAGGGTGATACCTGCAAAGAAAAACAAAGTGTTAGGCATTCTTAATTTAAATACATATGTGTAAAATTGATATTACGTTTGCCAGGCAGTTATTACAGGCTGGGAATCCTGGTACTCCGAAATCTTTACCAGAGGCAGTATTAGCGAAGAAATCTCTGACAAAATCTTGTTCGAGGATCCTGTCATTGACAGAGACCGGGTTTCCTGTACTGCAGATTTCCAAGCTCAAATCTCTATGATTCTGAGGAAATGTAGTCCTCTCCACTTCTCTTGGAGGAATTCTCCCTTTCAAGACTATTTCCAGAATGAATGAGGTGTTTCTGTGTGAAAAGTATATATTCCTCCTGAACTAAGAAGATGTTATATGTTACAGTTGAATATACCTCATTCTACATCCATCCCTCCTGTTTTACCAGTCTTAGAGGATGTGTTTAATATCTGTAATGGTCCTGATTCTCAACCTTTAGTCCCAAAAAAGGCAGGTTTTTATGAAGTACCTCAAAGTAACAAATCCTTGTTTTTTAGGTTAGATCAGACCCAGCTGCAATTTCAACTTCTTTGGCAGTTGGAAACAGATTTTTGATCAATGGAAACCCTTCACCATTGATTAAAGAATGCAAGGTATTGATTAGATTTGGTGTCTTCCACTTTAGATTTCAGAATTCTTATCTACTAGGCACATATGTGGAAGTTTATTCTGAGTAGTTCAGACAATTTGAGGGAATACTCTTCCACCCTTCCTTCAGAAGGTCGCTTCTTTCTGAATCCCATTATTTCTGATTTTCCACTCTGAGGAGTGTTTGACCATCCAGATACTTTTTCTAAGGTCACTGCTGCTGCTACAGTTTTGAGGAGATATGCCTGGGTTATGTACTCAAAACTTTGCTGATGAAGTAAAGTTTGACACTGCACATTTTACATTGGGCAGCAACCTTAATCGGCACGTAAACCAATCAATTAGATAAGGAGGTTTTGTTTGGCTGATCTGTTGCTCAGGTCCTCAAGCAATTTGATGAAAGAGGGAAATTAATTCAGGGACCGTCTGATTTTTTCAAGTTCCTTATTACATATTTCCCAAATTCTGTATTACTTTTAGAAACCAAAACGAGCAGTTTATACCCCACCAGGCAAACATGGAAAAAAAAAAGAGATGGCAGGACAGGAACAACATGTAACAAGCATCCTTTCATAAAAGAGATAGTCTAATAATTTAGAATGACTATGCCAGCATTCAGTCCCTTCTGCTCCTATCTCTCTAAATCTGTTCCAGAAACTGTCTGTCTACTTTCCCCTTTGGCAACAGATTATATCAGACTTTTGTGTGATAAAACTGGTTCAGGAAGGTTACAGTTGGCACTGGATAACATATACCTTCTTTGAAGGGAATACTTCCCCATCCTGTGAAATAGAGCTTTTCCCCCCTCAAGTTCTTCAACAGTGAATCTCCCCTAGGAGAGAACTAGTTTCTTTATATGAAAGGGGTAAAGGCTTCTATTCAAGAATGTTTCTGGTTCCAAAGAAAGAGCTGTTGTGGAGACCACTTCTGGATATTTCCTTTCTCCTTCTGTATGTGAAAGTGTCAAATTTCAAAATGCTTGACCCTTCAGAGTCTGCTGCTTCTCATAACTCATGTGAGTTTCATGGTAATGTTAGCTTAAGGATGCTTATCACATCTCCTTAGCCACAGATTTCAAGACATGTTTCAGGTTCTCTGTGTCTGAGCCACATTTATCACCTCTCTACATTACCATTTTTGTTATCTGTAGTTCCGAGGGTGGTAACGAACTGCCTAGCTCCAGTGATGGCTCATTGCAGACGGCATGACATTTACATATTTTCTTATTTAGACAATTTATCTTTGCAGTCTTTTTTTCAAATGTCAGTAGTCCTTAACATGGGTTTCATCTCTTCTTGCCAATACTGGGTTCCAGATAGATGTACAAAAGTCATTCTTGACTCCATCACACACGATTGTTCTAGGTTACCTTAAGAAACAAAAAGCCTTTCTTACACAGAAAAAGGTGAATTCTTTATCTGGAAAACTTTCCTGAGCCTCTCCAGTAAGTCTCAGACTTTTGTAAGAGTACATCTCAGGATGCAATGGCTTCTGTGAGTTCTAATGATTCCTCTTGCTAGATTACACATGAGAAAAATTCAAAATTTGTAAAAGTAAAAAAAAAAAAGCAAACACTGAACCCAACATCTTCATCCTCTGGAATTTCAAATTCCAATTTTGGGATTTGTCAAAAAAAGAACTGTACTGGCAGAGACAGCAAATGCCCTAAATCCAGGTCTTCCCTTTTCTCTTCAGATCCCAAGTCATTCTGAAATTGCAGACACCTCCACGTTTTCTTTGGGAGCAATTTCTATGTGGGTAAATGTGCAAAGTCTGTAGAATTCCTTAGACCAACAAAAGCACAGAAATGCCAGAGCTTTTGGCTGTGATCCATGCCTTAAAATATCTTCAGAATCTGTGGTTCCAGGGACCTTTGCAGGTTATTATTTTCACATCACTATGGTTGTGGTATATAAACAAGCAGGGTGGGTATCAAGTCATACCCTGTATGCAGGCTGGCTACAGTAACTTGGAAGGTAACTCTGCAGCACTGCTTAACAGACCAAGCATGTTACATTCTGTCAGCGTTATTTGAGTTTACTTTGAGCCAAGCTATCCATCTCCCTGTCTTCTTTAGATGCCCATAGACAACTGGGATATTACCTTGACAGAACTAAAACTTTCAGGAACTCTGATCAGTTGTTCATTTCATGTGAAGGTAAGAAGAATGGACAACCTGTATCGATGCAGACTATTTTCAAATGGTTGTCTCATGCTTTTACCTTTTGTTACACTCACAACAGAAAAGCAATTCCAGGCAGGATCAAGGCTCATTCTACCAGGGTCTTGGCTTCTTTTGTGGCTTTAAGGATAGTATTGAATTCTAGAAGTTTTATAGAAGCAGCAACGTAGTCCTCTGTGAATACCTTTACAAAACCCTGCAAACTAGGCTCCTTCTTTAGACTTGGGGGACACTTTGCTAAGACCATTTTCTGGGGGCTACGGGATGCTAATTCTTCCTCCTCCCAGTCAGTTTAAGCTGTGGTAGACTACTATTACAGCTGACTATGAGATATATACATATATATATATATATATATATATATATATATATATATATATATATATATAGTGCAGTTGAAAGTAAACTTACCGTAACAATACTTTGAAGCGTTACGGATTTCTTCCCAGTGTTTCTTTGTGAATTGCCTTTGTTCTCTTTTCCTAATCATTTCTAACCTCCTTTGATTGCTTCTTGTAATCATCACTCAGTATTTTATATGCCATACTAATTATCCCTTCTTAACACCATCTTCTGTTCTAGACTCAATTAAAAACTCTTTTAGATCTGGTCTTTTACTTGACGTTCCCTATACCTTTCTCTTTGTCCATACTCTTAATCAGTCCCTGAAAAGGAAGGTAGTGTCTAACCTCTGATCCAAACTTCTGCTTTGCCTCATCCTACATGATTGCATTTCCCTCATAAGTTATTTACTCCCAGTACCTTGATTCCTGTGCTAATTGCATCCAGTAAGTCCCAGATCATTTTCTCTATCTCTTACTTGCAGACATCTCTTCTGATAAAATCTAATTTTTCCAGTCCTGTGCTGACTTAGTCCTTGGAATACTTTTTGCTGTTTTGTGGATGTAATATTTCCCCAAGCATGTATTCTCCTTAAGTATTGACATCCAAATTCCTAGTATCTCTCTATCCCCCCCCACACACACACATTTCACCATCATCCTTTTCCACGATTTATAACCTTGTACTTGAGTTATGTATGTAAGCCTTAACTGTGTAACTTTGAAGTACCCCTTCAAATCAGGTAACCCTATACCACATTGGTCTATGGGGAGAATCATCTTAACCCATTTAACTCTTGCCCTCTTCCCCTTCTAAATAGATCCCTTCAAGTCTTTATTATTTATCGTTTCAAACAACTTGTGTGGTTGATAAAAGTATGCCTGACCTGTATAAAAGACTAAACAGACTACAGCATTTTCACTGCTTGTATCCTATATCTGTAAGCTAGAGCTTCCAGTTTCTCAGTTTTTGTATTATAGGTGGTATTCATGGTCCCATGCTTTATTGAAGCATAATGGGGAATCTGCAAAAAGTGTTATAAAACCTGTATATAAATGAAAAGAGGGTGAAGAAGTGGCACTCATTCAAAAACTCAACCCAGCAGTGTCACACCCACCACAGTTCTGCACATCTGAAGCAGCATAAATTGAGAACTAATGAGAACAGGCAAGTGCAGAATGTTTCAAATTCACATTAAGGCATGAATGGTATCATTCATTTTTAGTAGGAGGCTTGAACCTGCGAGGATCTCCCAAAAATTTCTATGAGGATCTGTGCTGAGCAAAGCTGAGCACCTCTGACCTGCAGCTTGCTCAAACATTTTTTTTTTTAAATTCACTTTAAAGTTATTACTTATATGGGCACCCAGTTTTGGCTTTTAGTAGTAGAGAGAGAGGAAAAGGAAACTTAAAAGGAACACACAGAGGATTGTGCTGGACAAAGATGGATGAGGCACTTTGTTTTTTGTGGAGATAGACTCGTAATTTTCCAGTAAATTTTATATATATGTATATATATATATATATATATATATATATATATATATATATATATATATATTAATTTACATACATTGTACACTACATGTTTTCTTTCTTTATAATTTTCAGTCCAACATTACATAAATTCCTGCATTCACTTAAACCTCATTCCGCCTCCTGAACATTATTCTGCATGTATTGTTTCCACAAATTCCATTTATTTATATGTAATTGTTTTCCTTCCCTTATCTAAAGATCCCTCTTCCAGTTCTTTTGTCTATTTTACAATATCCACTACTTCAAATACAATTGGTTTACACTTTGATTCCAATTTTCTAGTAATTGCTTTTTTGGCAGCCAGCAGAATTAAACATAACAAGGCCTTATTATGACTAGGCAGTTTAGGTCCTGGGTCTCAGCTCAAAGAAAAAAATATATCATTTCCTTAGCTAAAGCCATTTGCTTCCCCAGTATTTCAGACAAAGTATTATGCAGGAAATATATACACCCCTTCAAATTCAGTACAAAATAATATAATTTGCAAATAAAGACAACTTTTACCATATCAACCATATCCTTGAATTTCAGAGTCTCTTATTTTCTTTGCCAGTGGCTCTAAATATAAAGCAAATAAAGGGGAAAGAAGACACCCCTGTCTGGTTTCCCTGTTCAATCACAACTTATCAGAGAAGAACCCTCCCACTTCAGTTTTTTCCTCTGATCTTTCATACATCCTCCTAATTAAACTGTTTCTTTTAAACACCTTTATTATATTCTCATTTGTGTCCCAGGCAAATTTACATTTATATAAAGGTCATCATCATCTTCTTTGGGCTGTTCCCGTTAGGGGTCGCCACAGCGGATGATCTGTTTCCATTTCTTCTTGTCCTCTGCATCATACTCTTTCACACCAACTGCCTGCATGTCCTCTCTCACAACATCCATAAACCTTATCTTAGGCCTTCCTCTTTTCCTCTTAACTGGCAGCTCCATCCTTAGCATCCTTTTCCCAATATACCCAGCATCCCTCCTCAGCACATGTCCAAGCCAACGCAATCTTGCCTCTCTTGCTTCGTCTCCAAACTGTCCAACCTGAGCTGACCCTCTAATATACTGATTCATAATCCTGTCCATCCTAGTCACACCCAGTGCAAATCTTAACATCTTTAACTCTGCCACATCCAGCTCTGACGCCTGCCTTTTTGTCAATGCTACCTTCTCCAACCCATATAACATAGCTGGTCTCACTACCCTCTTGTAGACCTTCCCTTTCTCTCTTATTGGTACCCGTCTGTCACAAATCACTCCTGACACTCTTCTCCACCCATTCCACCCTGCCTGTACTCTCTTCTTCACCTCTCTTCCACACTCACCATTACTCTGAACCGTTGATCCCAAGTACTTAAACTCATCCACCTTTACAACTCTATTCCCTACATCCTCACCATTCCTCTACCCTCCCTCTCACTTGCACACATATCTTCTGTTTTAGCCCTGCTGACCTTCATTCCTCTCCTCTCTAAAGCATATCTCCACCTCTCCAGAGTCTCCTCAACCTGGTCCCTACTCTCACTACATATCACAATGTCATCTGCAAACATCATAGTCCATGGGGCCTCCTGTCTAATCTCATCTGTCAACCTGTCCATCACCACTGCATATAAAGGTAATCACACCATATTAACAAGTTCACATTTATAAACATTGTAATTCACATCTGTCATATAAGCTAACCAACTTTACATAAATTATTCAATTCCTGCCTATAGTTGGTTTACATTTTTATTTCCATTTTCTAGTAGTGGATTTTTGGCAGCCACCAGAAATAAATTTAACAAGGTCTTACTTTCTCTAGGCAACTCAGGTCCTGTATCCGAGAAAAAAAATTGCTAGTTACACTTGTTGGCCCATTATTCCTGATAGAGTACTATTTAGGGAATTTTTAAAGTTTACCAACTCCTTGCACTCCAAAAAACATATGTTCTCAGTTACCTCTTTCTTCCCCATCACACCTCCAACATTTGCTGTTTACCTGAGGAAAGATTCTTAGGAGTCTGGAGTATAAAAGTATCTGTGCAAACACTTCCAGTTACAAATATTAAATCTTTTAGATTTGATTGCATATTTGGAAATCATACATATGTTCCTCCCATTGTTTCTTTGTGAATTGCATGTCTAATCTCTCTTTCCAATCCTTTCTGACTTCTTCTGATTGATTCATATAGTTATCGTGCAATATTTTATATGCCCTAGTAACTGTCCCTTTTTAACAACAGCTTCTGTTTTCTACGTTCATTTAAAAATTCAACCAGTGCAGATCTTTCATTTAGGATTACCATATCCCTTTCTCTTTGTCTATATGCTAATATCAATCCCTGATAACAGAAGGTAATCACTAGCCTTTAATCCAAATGTCCTTTTGGCCTCTTCCCATTCTCTTAGCTTTCCTTCTTTAATTACTTGTTCCAAATTCCTTGGCTTCTTTGCCATTTTCCTCCAGTAAATTAAAGTTCCTTCTTGTCTATTCTCTGTACCTCTAATTGCAGTCATCCCTACTGGCAGATTTTCTTTCTTCCATTCCTGTTGTGGCATTAGTTAATATGCTTTCTGCTACTTTATGAACGTAATATTTTGTATGATTATTATCCTCCTTGAGGATCTGCATCCAAAATCCCATTCTTTTATTTCTTGAATTATCACCTACCTCCGCTTCATTCCTTACCATACATATGCATATACATATATGTATGAGCCTTGGCTGTGTAGCTCTAAAATATCCCTTCAAATCTTGTGATCATAAACCACTTTGTTCTTCCACTTGACTCACGCCGTCTTCCACGTCCAAATAAAACCCTCCAGCTCTTTATTATCTCCTAATTAACCTTATTGTTGTATCAGGGAAGGCAAATGTTTCCATTGCCCTATTCGTAAAGTCCCATCCCACCAAAAATAGCAGTCCCTCTGGAGGATCATCATTGTTCTTTTGATGTTGCCACATGAGTTCCCCCTCCACAAAACTGCATTGAGTCATATCTGTCAATTTTGGCAACACCTTTGCCATTCTCTTAGCTTGTATTGATGTGAACACTACATAATCATGGTTTAAAATTGAAATGGGTCTGTATGAAGCAGGGTCTGATGGGTCTTTATCATATTTGGGTAATACAGACAAAGTAGTTTTCTTCCAAGATATTAGTGCTTCCATTCCTTTTAAAATACTGTTAAACAAAGTATTCCAGATCTTTATCACTTTTTTCTATCCTAACTTCCAAACTGCAGAATACCATCTGTTTCAGGAGACTTCACTGTAGATTGATTATACATCACTGTTTTTATCTTATCCCCTCCTATTTAGCTATTAGTGGTTGAGCCTCATCTGCCTGTAACCTTGGCATAAGTAAGTCTTCCATAAATATTTCCATTTGTGTTCTTTCTTGATTTCCTCATTACTCTTTTCATATTTCCGAAATCTCAGTAATACCTATACGGGATCTCTGATTATCTTTCTTGTTATAGGCTCCATATGTTTGATGATAACTCTCTTCCTTTCTGTTGTCTGTCATTGTACTAAAAGTTTTTGTTTTCTGAAGTTATCAAAAAATAGTTGCTGAACAGTAATCTTTTTTTGAACTCATGCCTATTTTCCAAATACTTATTTTCTTTCCAGTTGTGCCTTTTCTAGGAGGTTTACCTTATTCTGCAATACTTTAACTTTTGTTATCCCCTCTAAATAATTTTTATTACTTTTAACTGTATTGCTTCCTCTTTTATTTCTACCCTATTTTAAACTCAGTGTTCCTTTTATCACACTCACTAGTTATCAATTCTGAAGATGTTTCGATCTTCCGAAGCAATTCTTGAATAATTTTCACTACTTATTCCTTAAACTCCTTTTTAACAGGATGGTGGGAAAGCGGCAGTCTCATTTTTACTTTATCACCCTGGATTTTTCCCTTAGTTTTTATTGGTGCATCTTCTGAAATAGTTATTGGATGTGTATAAAAGCTGTCAAATGTACATATTCCTGTGAAATAAAATGTCTATCCAGTCTAGCCCAGCTATTGTACTTTGAGGAGTAATATGTAAATTCTCTTTGAATTTCTACCACTGAATTCACATCCTCTATGTCAAATATTTTCATAAATGACCTGAGAAATCTACCCTGTTTTGTTATGTTTTCCCTTCTAGGTCCCCCTGATACATCCTCACTATTGCAAATCAGGTTCCTTCCCCCACCTATTAGTAGTAATCCCTGCTGAAAGCTGATTTCTCCCAAAATTTTCTTACTCTTTATAATAGCAGTTTTTGGTAGAATATAAATACATACCAGCGTAATCCTTCCCACTTGCCAATATCTCCGTACTACCACAAATTTATCATTATTTTTTTAACTTCTCTATCATTATTGGAGCAATAAGCATTATTATTGCCCTTTTTGTTTGTCCTGATATTTTGCTGAATATCCATCCATAAATCCTTTTTATCAAATTCACGTGCTAATTTCTTTTCAAATGTGTTTACTGCTACATTGCTGGTTGCACTCTGCATTTCTTAATATAGTTCAGTCCTCTTTCTTTTTTCTCTGTACTTGTAAAGCAAGTTATATTCCAGGATAATATTAGTAGTGTAGACATTATGATAAAAAGCAGTTGTTCCCACCTATGATACATGACAGTTTTTTGTTTTGAATGTGTATTTCCAACATTCATGTTACACACACATACTAATGTTTAGCAGTGATGTTTTATACAATTGATCTGATGTCTTTTCTGTCTGTTCCTCAGTATGTGGATGTTGGATCTGACCTGGTCTATGACTTTGTCCACTTTTAAGCTTTGATCCAGTGCTCAGGCTCCTTCCCATAGCCATAATGCCTGTGTAGACAGCAAGTTACCCCCAGATCTTGATTGCCACCATAAAAGATTGATGGATCTTGGTGCTCATGAAAGATGTTAGTGAAATTTCTTCAAAGTTAATTTTTTCTCTAAAAACTGGATAAAAAGAAAGAAAAACCACACCAAGTCCAAAAATAAGGTTAGCACTTTCGTTTACTGATTAAGCAAACTTCTTCAGACAACTGACATTACAAAAATTCACAGCTTAAATAGATTATCATGCCATGACATCACAATACAATTCAGAAACCAAGCCTCCATTTAAAGAACCCACATACCCAACATACTTTCACATTTATCAAAATAAAATAATGAACCATAAAAATACATATATATTATATAAGTAAATTTTAATAAAAAATATATAAATGTATACTTCAATAAATCACTAAATAAGTATACAATTATGTTAAAACATTGTGTTATCTTGTCAAAGCCCTCAATTTCAAAATACTTTTAAAGGAAACAGCATCATTCAAACCCGGGGGCATGAGTGCATTTAATTTCACTTACCAAATCAATTCTTTCTCATCCAATTTCAAATTCATTGGACCTCCCCTTTCATTATCCAAAACTTTTTCCAAAACCAAAAATCTGAATTCATGTGAGGGGTAACAATTAATGTGTCTAGCCAGAGCATTATTCAGATGCAATTTACCAATTGCATAAATATGCTCATAAATCCTGCTCTTTAATGGTCTCTCAGTATGACCCACATAAAAGGCCGGACAGCAACTGCATAACCCTAAGTAAACAACCCCTTTGGTATTGCAATTAAATTTACCCCTAATGTAGAATTTTTTATTTCCAATGTTAATATGATTTATAACTTTAATGTATTTACACCATCTACACACCTCACATTTGGACATTCCACAATGGGGGCCATACACTTTTGGTGGTCCCCTTTCAAGGATCATTTTTAAATTCTTGCCTCTCCTAAACACAAACTGGGATGACTCACTTAAGTTGATTTTGATAAGGATGTCATCCGCAAGGAAACACCAGTTCTTATTAATAATTGATTTTAAAGAGTGTGCATCAACAGAAAAGGTAGTAATAAAACTTATTTTAGTACCTTCATTCACCAATGAGTCTAATTAATTCAAATTCACTCTCTTGTAGGGAGCTAATATTCATGTTCAAATGGTCACCATCATCCAAATCCTCACCTAGCTCTTCCATAGAAGATAGCAATGGTTTAAAGGAACCCGCTAAACACTTCTTATGTACTTCCTTGATGAGATCGTCCACTAAAAACCTAGGGTATCCACGTTTTAAAAACATCCCCCCCAAAAGGTTACATTCATCAAGGAAGTCTTTTTCCAGGGTGGTCATTCTAGCTGCCCAAACTAATTGACCCTTAACCACACTTCTCTTTTGGGAAAAACGGTGGCAACTAGAAAAATGCATTCGAGTAGGTTGCTTTCCTAAATATTTTTGAGGTAATGCTAACTGTTTGAAATTCACAGGTGAAATGTAAAAAAAATCAGTGAATTTAGTAATGTGTTCAATGAATGTTCTAGCTGAATCTTTTTCACCCTCCCAAAGGATAAATATATTGTCCAAATAATGGGTGTACCATGTGGACCTCTCAAGGAACATATCCTTGAACAGGAAATGTCTTTCCCAATAGGCCATAATGGTATTAGCAAAAGTGGCCCCACATGGAGAGCCCATGGCAACACCCGTTTTCTGTAAGTAGTATTCCTTATTGAAAAGAAAATAATTATTTTCTAATATGAGTTCTAATAAATAAATAATAAGATCAATACTAGAACCCCCCACGTGGTAACTCAAAAGGAATTCTCTTACCCACTCACATCCAATGTCCTGAGGGATAACTGTATATAGATCACAGACATCAGAGGTGAGGAAATTTAGATCTTCAGAGAAGGGAAGGCTTATTCATTGTTTCTAGAAAAGTCCACGAGTCCTTACATATCTGACTTTCATTTTTTTTAATACTTCTTTTAATTTAACATCTACAAATTTAGCACAAGCGTACGTAATTAATTTTTTCTCTATTTGCGATTGATACCCTTATTTATATTGTATATCCCTCCTCTCTACTAGCATTTTGTTGATATGTTTCCTCTTTCTTTGCTTCTGCCACTTGCTCCTGACTTGGGGCTTGCCAAAAAAAAAAAGTAAAAAATAAAAATAAATAAATAATAAGAGGATATATTTCTTTAGGGTAATTTTTTTAGATTTAAAAAATTCTAAAGGGGTATTTTTTGTAAGTGTCGTTAACTCTTTTTAGTCCTAAAAGATGGCAAAGAAACCTTCAGGATTTAAAAAAATGTATAGCTTACTCACTCAGGCTTCCAAATTTAGGCACACACAGCAAATGTGTGTACTGTTTGGGGACTTTGCATCTGGACATCTCCTGCTCCATGTGTGAGGCTTTTGGTCAATATACCATAAACAAAAGAAGAAACAAACTTATTTTGAAAGGGCTTCATCAGCTTTTCACAGTAGAGAAAAAAAAACTTCTGGTTTGGGGAAATCTGCTGCTGCTGCTTTCTTCTCTCATTCTTCATCAAAAAAGGTGTCAACAAATCTAAAGATAAAGGAATTCAGACATGGAGAAAGAGAAGTCAAAAATCCGCTAAGAAAAGATTTCCAGATCCAACACCTTCATCATCTCCAATGCATAAAATTTCCAGACTTTCGGAACCAGTGCACTTTTTAGATCCTATAATTATTGGATTCCATATGTGTTCTAGGTTCTCCCCAGATCCTGTCTGCCACAGGCTCTGGTCTCAAATTTTACAGGACAGACCTTATCACTCTAGACTACCCTCCTCTACCTGTACTTGAAGCCTCACTGAAGCTGACATGGACAGAATGAAATCCAGTTGGCATCCTTTGGGTTCTGGCCACTGTCAGAGCTGGAGGAACTATTACTTCCCCTCATTTTATAATAGCTCCATCTCTGATCCTATCTCTTGGATCTGACTCTTGCCCACTGCAGATTTTCACTGGAGCAGATACTCCATACTTCGCGACTCCAGTGAGTTTAATGACAAACTTGGCTCTGACCCTTTCAGAGTATTGGAGTCAAGCAGTCTGTGTTGACTGTGACAGAGTAGGATTGGATTTGAGGTCTTTGGATCCTTTCTTCCCTTGAGGAACTAAAGAACTTGATAGTTCTGCTCCAGTGTTGACCTCTGATCCCAGCTGAATGGAATCTAGGGATAACCCATCTTCAAGAGTTTCAGCTAATACAGCAAGGCTCCCTGGATCTGTGTCAAGCTTAGCATTTGAGGCTTTTCAGAGTGTGCTCTCCAGACTTAGAGAGAAGTCTACACGATTGGAATCGGATCCAACCCTCTCCCATAGGATTTCCCAGGGTCCACAGACTGTTCTTTTTGTCCCATCTGGGCAGTGAGTTTCCAGAAGCCTTGAGTCAGTTCTCCTGGGAGAGACTTTAGCTTTTGAGTCTTCTTCTGAATAACCCACTGAAGGGGTGCATAGGAAGCACAAATGCAAAAGGAAACATTTGGATTCCCCTGAGGAATCCTTTACTACCAGTGCTGACTTTGATTAGGAAAAAGGTTCTCCCAGATCCCCATTTGAAGATATCCTATTTGGAGAGATTCACAAACGTCTCAGACAGAGAGAGGGGTCTTCCCAAGTACCTTCTCCATACGAGTCAGTTTCCTTGAGCCTTTTAATTCTGCCGCCTACTACTTGGGTAGTCCCCCTAACTGATGAGATGTCAGACCTGATCTCCTCTTGGGTGTGATAAAAGACAAACACTGTTGAGACTATTTCCAAGAAACTCAAAAAATTTCTGGTTGCTCCCAAAGACCATCCCCTTTGGAGCAAGAGGCTTGGTAGATTCTATGGTAGTGGCAGCAGCCACTAAGAAGGAAATTGCAGAAAAAAGTTCTTCTGTCCATCCACCAAATGGGGTATCTCTTGCTTTGGACAAATAGAGAAGTGTCTTTACGCCTTATCTACTTTTTCAGTGAGAGTGCTTAATTACTTGGCACACATGCATTTTCAGAGGGATTTGACAAAGGAAATTGCCAAATCTCTTCTGGGGACTTTCTGTGCAGATTTGATCCACAGTCCTTATCCATTGCCTCTATGCACCTTTTCTCTTATGCCACAAAGTGTGCACCTGCATCATCCGGCACAGTTATATGATTTTGCAGAACATTTCAAGATGTCCTTAAGTGCTCAATATGGTGGATCAACCCTTTTTGGTGTCAAGGTTAAGGAGACTGTCTCAAGAAGTGAGAAGGATAGTAAATTTCTATCTGCTATATGGATCAAATTCTCCACCCATCAAAGGACCTTCTTCAGAAATCAGAAGGGAGGAAAAAGAATTTGATTTTGTAAATCCCAGGGTTTTGCATCTGATACATGTGTAGAAAGAGCTTCCTGAGACAGAGGAGGGAGCTCTTATAATGGAGATCAAAGGGGCAGAGGTGGCATGCAAAACAATGACTTCAGAGGTCCTTTTTCAGAGAAGCATTTCCAGTACTCCTGAATGGTTCCGCAACTGTTGCACTCTGGAGACAATTGTGGGGCACTTATTCCTGCATCCAATAACCTGGACGTCCATCACTTAAGACAAATGGGTGCAAGGGATCATTAGCAAAAGCTGTTTCATTCCTTTCCATACCCTTCCTCCATGCCCAAAGAGATTTCCCAGTGTTCCACCCTCATAAAGGGAAGAAGTTGCTTTTGAAATAAGGAATGTGTTAAGAAATATTCATTCAAGTGGTCTCTCTAGACCAGAGAAGATCTGGACTTTACTCAAAATTATTTTTAGTGCCAAAGAAAAACTGGGACTTAAGACCTATTTTGGACCTAAGCTGCTTGAACAACTTGTGAAGCAATGAAGTTCCAGATGATCACAGTTCAGTCCATTCTTCCTTACTGAGGAAGAATGACTGGATGTGCTCAATAGATCTTGAGCCATTTAAAAATGGACAAATGCTCCAAAAATTTCTTTTGCTTCCAGCTGGGAGCTAGTCATTTGCAGTTCAGAGCTATGCCCCTTTGTTTTCTCCACAGCCCCTTGGAGTGTTTACCAGGTATATAGTAGTAGTAGTAGCAGCTCATCTGTGACTGCATGGTTTCTGGGTGTTACCTTATTTGGATGACTGTGTCATCACCACTCCTGCAAGAAAACTACTCATTCAAGCCAGAGACGACTAGCTCCAACTGTGTACAGACCTGGGGATTACCGTGAATCTAATAAAGTCAAAACTGTCAACCAGTTCATTATGTAGAGTTTATCAGAGCACTTCTGGACACAAAACTTCAGATAGCAAGACTCTCACAGACAAGAGTTACATTGATTCACCATCATGTCCAGGATGTCTTATCCCACCAGAAGCCACCAGCAAAATTAATTCTTCATCTCTTGAGCTCCATAGCAGCCTCTGTTACTTTAGTCCCCCTAGCCATGTTCTACGTGTGGATATTTTGGAGGACTCTGGCAGTTCAGTGGTCATTCCGGAAACCATCCATGTCTTTTTTAGTGTCACAAATGAACATTGACAGAGCAAGAGCACACATACAGTAGTGGCTGGAGTCTCCATGTGTACTTCAGGAATTATTTCATTCTTCCTTCCCCCTAAGCTACAGTGACTGCAGATGCTTCTCAACTGAGGTGGGGGGGGGCATTATCTGGAAAAGATGGTCCAAAGCACATGCTCTCAAACAGAGAACAGTCTTCACATCAGGACTGGGGAGGAAAGCATTTCTCATAGTGTTGCAGGTTTTTCAGGACTCTTTCCCCTTGAATGTGATTTCTATACAGACAGATAACATGGCATTTGCACTGCCCTTTTGTTTCACCACAGCTCCCCCCCCATGATCGTACATCAATAAACAGGGAGGAACCAGATCTTGTTCATTATGCCAGGAGGCCATGAAAGTGTAGCCATGGGCAATGTCTTCTTGATGCTTTCTTACAGCAATGCATATCCCAGGGAAGTCCAGTATTCGTGCCGACAGGATGAGCAAGTCTATTCTATTCCCTTACGAGTGGTCCCTCGATGCCTTAGTAAAGGATTGGATTTTCAGCCATTGTGGTGGACTTTCTTGTGCCATCTTTACCTGTACCCAGACCATCAAATGCAACAAGTTAACAAATTGTTAAGAGGGGGAATCACCCAGGGTTGCTTTAGGGCACACTTGGTTCCCAGAACTCATTTATGCCTTTCCTGTGACTCCCCTGATTCCAAAGTTGCTGCAGAAAACATCTGTGATGAAGATCACAGTCATCCTCACAGCCCTTTATTGGCATCAAGAAGTGTGGTTTCCCTTCCACTGGCCTCATCTATTCCACTCTCCCTGGATGTTGGGCTTAGACCAGATCGTCTTTTCCACCTGTCGGTGTCACCTCACCCAAATATTCAGTCCCTCAAACTGACCGCATGGTTTCTGCAATTCCCGCCATGGTTCGACAGTCCAGGTTTTCATCTTCAGTTGACCACATGTTGTCCCCTTACCAGAAACCCTCTACTTGGACAGTTTACAAGAAGAAAGGGAAAAGGCTTTCTATTTTGGCAGTTTAAAATAATATTCACCCTTTCTCAGCTCCACTTCCAGCAATTTTGGACTTCCTCACCCATCCTTTTCTTTGTGGAACCAGTTACTGCACCATCAAAGGCCATTTAGTTGGGATATCCTTTTTCCATGTAGGTGAAAATTGCACATCGATAGCATCTGTTAGATTGTCCAAGTCTTTGCTTTGGGGAACTTTTCTTGTATGAGCACCACTTAGAAACCCAATTCCACCCTGGGACATTACTGTTTTACTGCAGTCATTAACCAGTCCCCATTCAAACTTGCTGTTAGAGTTGACCTGAAGTTTTTGTCCTGGAAGACTTTATTCCTGGTAGTTATTCCTTCAGCCAGGAGAGTTTCTGAGCTGCACACCTTGTCCTCAAAATTTCCTTACTTAATTTTTCACAAAGATAGTGTGTCCCTGAAAACTGCCCCTCTTTCTCCCTAAGGTGTCTTCTGTTAATCAATCTATAAATCTTCCTATATTCCAAAATTTTTCAAACAAAGGTTAATATACCTTGCATTTGCTAGATGTTCAGCACCAGTTACCTTTTTACTCACATTGGCCAAAATCTTTCAGAAAATCTGACAAATTATTTGTATCACTTTTATAAGACTAAATAGGGAAAAGCAGAATCCAGAGTCACTCTTTCACTCTAGTTCTCACAATGCTCATAATGTATCGATTAAAAAAGTGGCTTGTCACTTCCTTTAGTCCCAAAGGCTCATTCCACTAGATCTGTAGCTGTGTGTATAGCCGCTTTTTCCTTGCTAACAATTGATGACATTTGTGCTGCAGCTACCTGATCCAAGGTACATACTTTCATCTCACACTATAAATTGGACAGACAATCCAGGTCTAGACCCTTCTATGGTTCAGCCGTATTCCAAAATATACTCCTATAAGACCACCAAAGCAAAAATTAGCTGGGGACTGTGTCCCATATGTTAAGGAATGGGTAGAAAAGACAACATCAGATATAAAAAGTTATACTGTCATCATAATAGATTCTGTATTGTCTGTTTCCATCCTTCTTGAATTATCCCCCCCACCATCTTTATTTCCTCTTTGTATGTGTACATTTTCTCATGTGGTCATTCCAGATGACTCTAGCTGATCTTGCCTTGGTTCTTCAAGGTTTTCTGTTACTGTCTGTTTACAGGCTGGCAGTGTTCAAGTCTGGTAGATTTTTAGCTACTACCACCTTCATTTTTCCTAAATTTCTATTTTTGGTGGTCAAACTCAATCTGACATAGCTAGCTCTACACATGGGTATTATGGATAGAGGGAGGAGACTGATCACAGGATTCAAAGCTTAGAAGTGACTAAAGTCTGATTTGCTGATTTGAGACCCATACATTGAGGAAGGATGGAAACAGACAACACAGATCTATCGTTGTGGTGACTACATAACTGTAATTTTCTTCTTGCCTCTATTTGGACATATGTCACATTTTTCAAGACTTTTTGTGTCAATGAAAACCGTCAAACAAAAAAACTAAATACATTTTCAGAACACCCCATCTTCTACTAACTTAGAACAAACCCACAAAACTGTACATCTTCAAAAACTGATGTTTAACACTCTAGATAGGAAAAAAATGTCCCCAAATCAACAGCTGCACCCACAGGCATAACTTACATTTTATAATTAAGGTTACCCATTCTAAAACCTTTGTTACAGCCTGTGTTCCCATGTACACTGATTGCTGTCTGTTCTTTTCTTATCTGTATTCTCCTCTTGGATGTGAAAAACAGTTTAAATGCTTCCAGAAAACATTAGAAGTGCACTGGCTATCTTTAAATAAAACTTAATTGCACACTTTTCTATTAAATGCTTTTAAAGTTTTAAGGCTACTAAGTAGGCTGCTTATTTCTTATTTACATCCCATCAATTCGTACTTTTTTTCACTGAACAGCTTGCCATTACACAAGATTAATTGCTTGCACCTGTAGACAACTTGTCTCCATGTAAAAGTAGTCAGCAATGACGAAACTTAATTTACATGTGCTTGAGGGAATCTCTGTAAATTTCACTCCAAGCAGAATGTACGCAATTCCCCTGGCCAGCTTGCACTGACTCTCACTCTGAACATTTTCTAACAGAAAAAAACAAGCTAAAATTGTTGCAGATGCAGAAAACAGCATTATTCATTACTCATCATTTTGTCTTCTTTTTCAAGCCTAATTACTTACAAAAAATTGTTTATAGCTTAAGCCAATGGCATTAATCCAAATATCCACCCTTGTAAGAATAATGGGAATTATCTTAATTTTTACATGTAATCATTGCACTTTTGCATCTCACCCCAGCAGTACAAGATCACAGAATATTAACTTAATCTTGCTTTTGTCTGGCCTTTCTCCTCTTGCTACACTGCAAAACCTATATTTCTCTCAACTAAAAAAGTACTTGTTTACTTTAATATCTTTAACACACAACAGTCACTGAAAAAGACTCCCCTATATTTAAAATAGCCCTGACTACAGACTGTACCAGACTAGTTTATAATATAACATGCACTTTGTATCCCGATTTGTTTTACTTAAATACTGATAACAAAAATTGTTTTGCTTACAGTTAACGTCCCCTTTTCAGTGTCCTCCTAAACAGTAGTGACATGAAGTGTGGTATATACTTTACAGTCCAGACGCAAGTTTAACAAAGTCAGTAAAAAGTCCAGTCTTTCTCAACCACTTTTTCTTGCAAAGCCACATTTCACAAATTTGATGCTTTGTAGTCTTTCATTCTTTCACTAATTTCAGTGTTGCTGGTCTTCTTCCTGTTCATCTCCAGCACCCAACAGCAGACTCTTGCTCAAGTCCAGTGTAAGCCTGTTTCTTCTGGTTAGTGCCTATGCTTTTTTTCTGTCTCTCAAGCATTTTCCTTTGGGTCACTGGAAAAGGTTACACTGGTAAAGTTTCTCTGTGAACTTTATTGCCAGAAAAATGAAAAGCCGAGTCCCTTTGGTATCCTGGCTCACTTTTTGTTGGCTAAACTTTCTTTCCTCCTTAGTCTGTTCTGCATCATCCACAAATGTTTTTGATCCTCCAGGGGAAAAAAAATAGGTAAAACAGCTTGTGTATCACACCTCCTTCTTGACATTCCCGGATGGCTTGGATAAATTTCCTGCAGAAAAATGATAGTAATGGGAAAGGAAGAAAAAGAAAAAAACAATAGTAGAGATGGAGATAACAAATTAACTCATGCGTGATAAGTAGCAAATGTGTTTATTTTGCTAACAAAATTTAAATTTAATTCTTTTATCTAAAATTGTCATTCAGCAATGTTACATATATTGCAGGTACTAATAGAATGACTGAATTCTGACAAGTCCTTCTTGATGCTCATTGGTATGACTCATGATTGTATATGTATAACTGTTTTAAGTTCTGCAGTGGCATATCATAAACAATTTACCAAGAAGTACTGCAGCAGTAAATATTGACAACTACTGATGTTCTTCAAGGATGCATCTGCAGTCCTAACATATGGGTTGTCCTGCCTCAGGCAGCCCTTCGGTCGGCCGGATTCCAAAGTCTGGGTCTGGCCTCGGCTGATGTCGCACTTCACCCGACGTCATAGCTGCTGTGAATTGGGTATAAAGGCATCAGCCGACGCCATTTTCCTCAGTCTTTCTTGCCGCGCGGTGCCCGAAGCAGAAGCTGTTCGCAAGTGCCGGTCGGTCAGATCCAGAGATTTCTACTACCGAAGACTTCTAAAAAGCTAAGTACCCCGTTGGGGACTCTTTCTTGCCTCAGCCGATGTCAGAAAAAGTAAATAATTGTTTAACTTGTGGGAAACAAATACCTCATAAGGATTTCCACTCTTACTGCCTTCCTTGCTTAGGCCCAGACCACGACGTATCAGCTTGTCTAGCCTGTGCTTCCTTCAACCGACGGACACTTAGACATCGGTCGGAGTTTGCAGAGGAGTTTTTTGGTCCCGCTTTTGCTTACAAAATGCCGTCGGAGACTCCGACTTCACAATTAGCTAAAAAGCGTAAGGAAAAGGACCGACACTCGCGGCCCGCGGTTTCGGCCGAAACCACGGTTAAGCCAACCGCGAGTGTCTCGGTTTCGGCTGAAACCAAGTCCTCGGTTCTTCCTTCGGCCGAAAGCATGCCTCCGATAGCCGAGGCCTCACACAGCTTGGCTGAATCTGCTACTGAAATAACCCCTGCTGTAGCAACCACCCAGGATTTATCAGATACTATTCCTTTAGACATATCTACTCCTACACGTGGAGCTGCTAGGCCCCCTGCATCTATGTCTATCAAGGCTTTTTCTAGGGCTAAAGCAGCTAAATCTTCTAAGGCCTTGCCTGCTAAAACCCCCTCACACAGGCCTGCCTCTAGTTCCCAAATGCTCAGCCTGGCTGAGGATCTCATTTCTTTGATCAGGGGATCCCAACCTCACCCAGACAGGGCCTCTCAACCCCTCCTGAAACCATTTCACAGGGCCCCAAAGCTGTAGCAGCTGCCTCTGCCAAAAACCCCCTCCCCTCTAAAAGAGAATCTAGAGCATTAGAGAGATGGGGTAAAAAAGTTTATACTTCTGCTACTCTTTCGGCTAGGGCCTTAAACTGTCAATTCCACATGATTCAGTATCAGGAATTTTTGTTAGACCAGCTAAATAAAAAACTGTCCTCTCCTGAACCTATAGACCGTAAGTCCCTTCAGGATTTGGTACATAACACTCAGCAGGTCAGTAATCATTCCTTAAAATGCGGCTATGATGCACTGGAGGCTTCCTTTAGATCAGCTATGACTGGAACAGTGATTAGAAGGCATGCATGGTTAAAAGAGCAATCCTTACCAGACCATGTAAAGTCAAAGCTTCTAGATGCTCCCATGGAGAAACAAAGTTTGTTTGGCTCCCCTGCACAGCAAGTGCTAAAGAAGGTGGAAGAAAAAGCAAAATCGGTCCATTTCCTACAGGTCCAGCCTCCAAGGTTTAGTAGAAATTGGCCTTCGAAGAATTGGTCCTTTCCACCTCCAGAGCACAGAGAGGCAGAAATAGGCGCCCAAGAGGCAGAGGTCAATCCAGAGGTGCCTATAGGGGACGTCAGTGGCAGCCAAACACCCAGAGAAGTACTGCCACAGATCCAGCTACGACCACTTCCACAGGACAGGCACAATGACTTGACTCTGATACCGCCTACCAGGGAACAACTGGAAGCACCCTTAGGCGGAAAGCTAGCCTTATTTTCCGTAAACTGGTATTACATTACAGGAGACAAATGGATTTTACAGACAATAGACAAAGGCTACAGGTTTCACTTCCACACACTACCAAAAAAGAGAGGAAAGCCAAACCTACCACCAAACCAAAAAACAAACGCTCTAGAACAAATCAACCATCTACTAAGGATGAGAGCTATAGAAAAGGTACCTCCTATGGATCAAGGGCAAGGATTTTACTCCAGACTTTTCCTGGTACCAAGAAAAGAAAACCAATGGAGGCCTATTCTCGACCAGTCCGCTCTGAACACATATCTCATTGTTCCAAAATTCAAAATGTTGACCCTACAGCAACTTCTTCCCATGCTGGGCAAGGAGTCTTGGCTGGTGACTCTAGATCTCAAGGAGGCATACCTGCACGTCCCTATACGACCAGATTGCAGAAGATACCTCAGATTTCTTGCAGGATCAGAGCATTATCAATTCTCAGCATTGCCCTTTGGCTTATCTACTGCGCCCAGATTATTCACGAAATGCCTGGCATCAGTAATTGCTCATTGCAGGCTTCAGGGAATTCAGATTTTATCCATACCTGGACGACTACCTAATACAAGCGGACAACAAGACCAAATTAACAAAAGATTTGGAAAAGGTTATACAACTACTGCAAGCCCTGGGATACACAGTCAACATGAAAAAGTCAAGGCTGATACCATCCCAAAGGATAACATTCTTGGGTGCAGAACTGGACACATCAAATCAGATGGCATTTCTCACAGCAGAAAAGCAAAAGCAACTACCACTCTATTTCATGGCATTAACAACACAGAACCAGCTTACAGCAAGGAAAGTCCTGCAAGCCCTGGGTTACATGGCATCCTGCATAATATTGATTCCACATGCCAGGCTGCATATGACAAAGTTGCAATGGTACCTAAGGAATGTATGGTCTCAACACAAGCACAGTCTAGAAGCCCAGATTCCAATAATACCATGCCTGAAACAAGAATTCCTGTGGTAGGCTCAGGCCTGTCAGTTGAACAGAGGACTGCCTTTCCACAAACCTCACCCAAGCCAGACTATCACCACGGACGCCTCAGACCTAGGCTGGGGGGCACACATGGTGGGCAAGTGTATACAAGGCCTATGGACACAAGACCAGCTGAAACTACACATAAATCAAAAAGAGATGCTGGCAGTGAAACAGGCATTTCAGACATTCAGACCTTTTCTTCAACAGGGTCATTTGCTGATAAGGACGGACAACACCACAGTCATGTGGTATATCAACAAACAGGGAGGCACGCACTCATACCCTCTATGCTGGATGGCAATGGACCTGTGGAATGTGGCCCTGAACCTCAACATTCAACTCCAGGCCAAATTTGTGCCAGAAAAAGAAAATATACTAGCAGACACCTTAAGCAGAACTACCACGGATGCCCACGAATGGATGCTGCATCCGGACATCTTCAAAACCATTACAAAGAAATGGGGACTACCAGAAATACACCTGTTCGCATCCCCACACAACCACCAATTGAGGAAATTCTGCACAAGGACATACCACCCACTTGCTTGGAAGGTGGACTCCCTATCCTTCAGTTGGGAAAACCTGACAGCATATGCATTCCCACCTCTTCCTTTGATGCACAAAGTGCTACTGAAGATCAAAGAAGATCACCCAAGGATCATCCTGATAGCTCCAGACTGGCGAGGCAGCATTGGTACCCGCTACTGAGGAGCATGTCTCGGACACACGCATGGCCTCTACCTCTAGTTCCTTTACTGCTAACACAGAACAACTACAAGATCCTACATCCAAACTTGAAAACACTACAGCTAGCTGCTTGGAATATTACATAAAGCAAAATAACCCAGATTTATCTCAGAGGGTTAAAGACATTATCCTGGAGGCTCGCAGACCCTCCACAAGGAAGACTTATTCAGCCAAATGGAAAAGATACCTCATTTGGAGTGCAGCAAAAGGAGAAAATGTATCATTAGCAAACATAGCTAACATCCTGGAATACTTAGCAGAACTTTTCCACAATGGCCTGTCTTACTCCTCCATTAAGATTCATGCATCAGCAATTTCAGCAGAATACAACATGGATCCTCCAGTCTTCTCTCATCCTCTACTCAGGCAGTTTCTGAGAGGAATTAAAATGTAAAGCCTCCAAGGAAGCCACCTTTGCCTACATGGGACCTTAACTTTGTGTTGTAAAGTTAACACTTCCCCTTTGAACCAGCAGCAACAGCAGAATTACAATTCTTATCTTGGAAAACTGCTTTCCTGCTTGCAATCACTTCAGCAAGAAGAGTTTCTGAATTACAGGCATTAATGGCAGTACAGCCCTTCCTTATCTTCCATCAGGATAGAGTGTCCTTGAGAACTAACCCTACTTTTATGCCAAAAGTGGTCTCCAGGGTATCATTGAACCAAGCAATCCATCTACCAACATTCTTCCCCAACCCACAGAACAGGGGGGAAAGACTACTACATACCTTGGATGTGCACAGGCAATTGCGCTACTATCTGGACAGAACCAAGACCAACAGAAAAACTGACCAGCTTCTGGTAGCATATGCAACAGGAATGGAAGGAAGAGCAATTTTAAAACAGACAATCTCAAAATGGATAGGAAATTGCATTAGATTTTGTTACTCTTTTCATGGAAAGACATCTCCAGAAAACATCAGACCTCACTCCACAAGGGCTACAGCCACTACTACAGCTTTCCTATGAGGAGTGGCTACCAAAGACATTTTAGAAGCTGCTACTTGGAGCTCCATGCATACATTTGCCAAGCATTATAATCTACCTTTATACTCCAGATCCCGAGCAGGTTTTGCAACTGCTGTTTTGCAAGGGATCTTAGCTACACCATAATCTTCTTAGTGCCTCCTCCCCCAGTTTGGCTATGGTATTCTACCCATATGTTAGGACTGCAGATGCATCCTTGAAGGACATAGTACATTTTTGTACCTACCATAAATGTAGATGTCCGAGAGGTATGCATCTGCAGTCAGGATTACCCACCCTCCTTCCCCTCTGTGGTACTCCTAGGGTATTTGCCCATCTTGTAGCTAGCTGGGGGAATCTATTATGGTGTATTTGTTTGTATATATGTATATACATGTTTATATTGTTTGCTCTCTACTGTTTGGAATCATTTGCATTTATCCAAATTTAGCCTTCCTAGAGGGCACCTGGCATCTGGGGCAAGAAACACTGAGGAAAATGGCGTTGGCTGATGCCTTTATACCCAATTCACAGCAGCTATGACGTCGGGTGAAGTGTGACATCAGCCGAGGCCAGACCCAGACTTTGGAATCCGGCCGACCGAAGGGCTGCCTGAGGCAGGACAACCCATATGTTAGGACTGCAGATGCATACCTCTCTGACATCTACATTTATGGTAGGTACAAAACTGTACTTTTCAGTGACAGGTAATGCTTTCCGTACTGAAGTAGCCATTATTGACGTAGTACATTTTCTTTCACTTCATTGGTTCAGTACAGTAAAGTTACTGATGCTGTGCTTATTCTAACCAGGCAGCGTAAAGTGTGCTACTTTAATTGCTTTTACCGTATTTTAATGTTATATACTTATCTGTTGTTTCATTTTCTTGAGTATTTGTCATACTGACGAGATTGTTGAACAGCTGACTCTCCACTGGTGCTGCTTCAGCTTATAGGCAATTTCCTCAGAGACTTTTAAGATATGAAAAAGGTAGGCGAGAAAAATTGCTTACTCATCCTACATGTGTGCAATCTATCTGAAAGTAATGCAATGTGGCCTTCTTGTGTTGTCTTTAGTAATAAAGTGTAAGATATGGCAACACCCCCCTCTTCATCCCTCATTGTCTACAACACTCCATTGTCTTCTAATGAAGAAATGCAGTGAGTTTTTTCTGTAAATTTATGAGTTCGGCCTTGGGGAAGTAGTAGTTATAAAACTGGCTGTAAAGTTGAGAAGTCATCCATTCAGGAAAATGTATTGTGTTGCATGCCTTTGCTGCACGAAAGATACGGTGTTCAATTTTAAATAAATTGTTAGAGGGAGTCCTGAACATTCCTGCCTTGATGCGTTCAGAGGGATAATAATGTCTGTGCTGGGAAGAGAGGAATTGATCTTCCTCAGTGGTACCAGCAGATGTAACATTGTCAATTTTCATTCTTCCTCAGCAGTTGGGTTCGGATCTGACCCTCAAATCAGACTCTGCTGTTATTTTAGCTCGTGGTCATCAAAAAGCTCCCAAGCTCTTCCCTTACCCATAATGCACTAACCCCTAACATACCCCAGATCTTCTTTGCCGCTTTCGTGTTTGGACATGGTCACTTACAGCTCTTAAGCTTTTTCTGTAAAGAGATATGTTTGCTTGTTTCTTTTATTCCCTATAAGATTTTAGATTTTTTTCTAGCATTAATTCCTAAATCCTCCCTTTTTACATCTTTTAGTGTAATCTTATTACCATTGTTGGTAATCTCTTCTTTCCCCTTTACTTCTTACACTTTTTTAGTGTAGTTCTACTTACCATTGTTGGTAATCCTTTTCCTTATTTCCTAGCTTACTAGTTAAAAAAAAAAAAAAAACTTCTACATTTTTTGATTTAGTCTCATCAAAGTGAATGAAAAAGGTTCTTCTGGCTTTATAAAGTGCCAGAAACACGGGCACAAGTTACATCTCTACGATGCATGTGCTTTATGAGTATATTGTTTGGGTCCAGACCATCTTCAGATTGATTGTACTAAATGTAAGTCCTTCAACCCTCGAGCTATAGCAGATAGCAATCTTTTCAAGATTAATATATTTTTTCTACTGTCATCCTTTTCAGAGGCTATTGCTGGGGCTCCCTTTTTGGACTCTACCACAGAGCCACCATGGAAAAACCAGAAGTTGGATCTGAAGACTGCTCCGGCTCAGTCTGCTTTGGAGTTGACAAAGGCCTTCTCAGATTCTGTATTATTGGATCTGATGGCTTTACCCAGAACCAGGTATTCTCCATCCATAGACCTGGTACCCTCCAGAGTACCATGATGATGAATCCCGCCAGCACTCTAGATCTCCATCGATAGTTTCTTCTCATTCTTCCAAAAGTCTGACCAAGGCTGATGTGGACAAAATGATGACATTTCTGTCTGTGCAGATTCAGATAGAAGTTCTCCTGGTCCCTACCCTTTCAGGTTAGGAAGCCCTAGTTCGTACTACTCCCAATCTCGTCTCCTTCTCCAATCCAACCTATTGTTTTGGCGCCCTTGGATTCAAGTCTCATAGGACCATCCTGATCATACCCAAAGATGTTAGTATCTTTGGCTACGAGACTGCCTCTGAGTGCACTGGCTGTGACATTTTTTGGAGCCAGATGACTCTCATAGCCAAAGTGTCCATGCTGGATCTGAGGTATTAAAATCTACTTCATAGTTTTTAGAGCCAACTCTTCTCCTTGGAGCCTCAGCATTGGGACAGTTGGGCTATGACCTCTGCCTTGAATGGGACTGCCTTTGGGGTAGGGAGAGCCAGTAATGCAGAAGTGTGGCTTCTTTTCTACATTCACTTCCTTCTCCACACAGGGGTTCTGCCTTTGAGGTAGTGGAGCGAGTGTTCTCTGCTTCAGCAGAACAGAAGGCTTTTACCCCTCCAGTCTTCCCTTTGGCTCCCGTGTGTCTCTGTGCCTTGAGCCCATCATTCTACATGGCAGGGACAGCCAGCTCAGAGTGTCCAGGTTACACAGCAGGGTATTTCTGTCTCTTCCAACACTTCTCCAAATCATCCCACTGAAGACGTCGCTAGGAAGAGGAAGTGCAGGAGGAGGCACTTGGATTATTCTCAGGAGTCTGTCACCAACGATACTGATTTTGATGAAGGGGAAGGATCTCCAAGATCACTACCCAAAGATGTCTCATTTGGAGACATCCTTGAGATCCTTAAGCAGAGGGATGATTGGTCAATTGATAACCCATCCCCCAGAGGAGTCAGTATTCTTGGAGGCCTTTGGGTCTGGCCTGTCTACCTCCTGGGTAACTCCGCCCACCAAACAGCCCATTGACTTGATCTCTAGGTGGGAGTGGAAGGAACCAGCCACATATGAGCCAGTTCTCAAAAGACAAGATTGGATTCTGGCACCATCTGTAGGAAGGGAGTTTTGGAGCAAGGGAGTGCCCATGGATGCTATGGTTGTGGTGGCGGAGGCGGCCACCAAGAAAGAACTTGTGGAGCAGATTTCCTCTGTCCATCCCCCTAACAGAGAGTCAGATTTGAGAAACGTGCATACTTCAGCAACCTTTGCCTTCAGATTGTTGAACTACTTGGCACACCTTTATAAGACTACAGAGGGACTTGATAAAAGAACTGTCAAAATCCCTTTTGGAAACCACTGCTGCTGAGACTCCGTCTTCTGTAGCCTCACAGTTGGCAACCTTTCAATCCATTTCTAATTTGTCCATGAGGCTTATCTTTCATGCAGCTGAAGGTACTTCAAGGGTGGCCAGCATAGCTGGCCTTAGGCCAACTAAGCAGCCGGTCTACCAGGGGCACTTTTCCAGTATTTATTTGGTGTAGGTAGACCATGATGGGGCCACCAGGTAGTGTAGGGGAGGCGCCGGGTAGCCCTCTTGTCTAGGCGGCCAGTTGACCTAAGGCCACTCCTGGCAACGGGTTCAGGCATTTACATTAGGAGGCATGCCTGGATGTGTTTGTGTGATTTTGCGGATCCTTTCAAGTCCTCATTGCACCTTTTGACAGCAGTTCGTTGTTTGGCTGTAGGGTAAAGGACGTACACTCTAGGTGTGTGAAAGATGGAAAGACTTCCTCTGTAGCGGGCATACATTTTTTGACCCCCTCAAAGACATGGTTCAGAAAGTCCCAGAGTCTTTTCCAAGATCCACATGGAGATAGTTCCCCCAGGGGTAGATAGGCGACCTCAAATGGAAGACGCCACCCACACGGCAGAGGAGGCAAACAGACCCAAGGTTCTAGAGATTCCTTCTCTGACAAGACCCTACCAGCACTCCTGAAAGGAGGCCCACTTGTCTCCCTCTGGAGGCAATTGGGGGTCAGTTATACCTACACCAGAGAGGCTGGCTAGACATCACGGAAGATAAGTGGGATCATTTCCAGAGGTTATATTATTCCCTTTTCCCTTCCATTTCCATCTGTATGCAACTTTCCCGATGATCCACCCAGTCAGAAGAAAGCAGCAGCAATAGAAATACAAAAGCTGCTAGAAAGAGTCATCTAAGATGTCACATCATACCAGATAGAATCCGAAACTTACTCAAGATTCTTTATAGTGCCAGAGAAAACAGGTGACTGGAGACTGATTTTGGATCTCAGCAACTTGAGCAAATCAGTTCGACATACAAAGTTTTGGATGGTCATGATTCAGTCTAGTCTGCCGTTCTTGTGCAAGGATGACTGGATGTGCTTGATATACCTTCAGGATGCATACTATCCCATGAAAATGAACACAGTCCAGAAGGTATTAATACTTATGGCTGGGAGCCAGTCATTACTAGTTTAGGGCACTGCCTTTTGGCGTCAACACATCCCCCAAGGTATTCTCCAAATGCTTGGCAGCAGTAGCAGCTTGAGACTGCAGGGATTCTGATTGTTTCAGTATTTGGATGACTTGCTCATTACTGCCTCGACCAGGCATCTATTAATGAGAGAGCTAGCTCAGGTGCTCCAGACTTGCTCCAGTCTGGGGATAACCATAAATTACTGTAAATCTCCACTAGAACTGTCTCAGACATTAGAATTCATAGGAGCAATTTTAAGCACAGTATCCATAACAGCTTCTCTTGCTCTGCCAAGAGTACAAACTATCAGATTTCAGGTCAGACGAATTCTTCACAGTGCCACCATCTCAGACCAATTGATTCAACAAGCCTTGGGATCAATGTCAACATCTATAGTCCTAGTTCCCCTATCAAGATTTCACATGAGAATTCTTCAATGGATGTAAGCACTACAAGGGTCTATTCTTTACCAACACATGTCAGCCCAAATAAGAATCACTGAGGCATGCAAGAGATGCCTTTGGTGGTGGATTCAGTCAGATCAGGTTCTACAAGACCATACTTTAATTTTCCCATAGTAACCACATACGCATCCCAGATTGGGTGGGGGGCACTTCCTGGTGATTACAATCCAGGCAGTTGGTCCCCTGAAGAGGCCAACGTGCATATCAATGTCCTGGAAATGAGAGCAGTGCTCTTAGCATTGCAGGCCTTCAAAGACTCTCTCCCTTTTGAGACACTATGTCAATAGTTTAATTCATCAACAAATAAGGAGGAACCAGGTCTTAAACCCTTGTGTCGAGAAGCCCTCAGAGTGTGGCAGTGGGTGACCTTATCCAACCATTTTCTGACAGCAATGCACATTTCTGAAAAGTCCAACGTGATAGCAGACAAACTGAGCAGGTCCATTCTTCTACCTCATGAGTGGTCTCTCAACAAGAAGGTGGCAGAAATGATTTTTCGCCAGTGGGGCAAGCCTTGCTGCAATCTCTTTGCATCTCCCCTAAACAGCAAGTGCAGCAGCTTCTTTGCCCTAGTCCCACCACTGGAGGAATCACCAAGGAATGCTTTGCTACACGATTGGCTCCCTGGTCTCATCTATGCATATCCTCCAACTCAGTTGATCCCCAAATTCCTAAAGAAAGCGTTCGGTTGAAGAGCAAGGTCATCTTCATTGCACCTTACTGGCCTCGACAGATTTGGTTCCCCTTTCTTTGGCCTCATCTGATTTACCCACCTTCGATATTGGGTCTGATTCCAGACCTCCTGTCTCACCTGACAGACTTGATTCACCCAGCTATATTAAACCTAAAGCTTGACAGCATGGTGTCTCCACTTCCATTAATAGCCAGACAACCTATGCTCTCGTTTCCTGATCATCATATACTTTTATCTTCCAATAAAGCTTTTACAAGAAAACATTGTAGAAGATCATGGCAAAGGTTTATATTTTGGGCACATCAGAAACATACTGACCCCTTTTCAACTCCAGTACAAAGCATCCCTGAATTTTTAGCAATTTTCAATGAAGGAGCTAGCTCCTCAACTATAAAAGTTCAATTGACAGCCATCTCTAATGTTCACATTTAATTTGCGATCTCTACCTTGGCTTCATCTAAACTTTGTAAGGCCTTCTTGAGAAGTGCGCTTCTTTTAAGACCTCCTTATAAAGATCCAACTACTCTATGAGACTTCCCCTTTTGAACCAACAGCAAAATGTGATCTGACTTGGAAGACCGTCTTTTTTGGTAGCCATCATCTCCTTTAAGGATTTCAGAACTTCAGACATTGTCTTCTTCACCTCCCTACTTGATTTTTCACAGGTATAGAGTAACATTACGAACCAATCCTTCTTTCCTTCCTAAGGTGGTGTCAGAATCTAACATCAACCAGTCAGTTAATCTGCCAATTTTCTTTCCTAAATTTGCAAATAAAGGCGAATATAAGTTGCACTTATTTGATGTTCACAGACAATTATGTTTTTATTTAAATAGAACAAAAGTAATTAGAAAGACAGATCAATTATTTGTTTCCTTTGCAGATTCTGAAGTGGGCAAATCAGTTGCAAAAGTAACTTTAGCCAGACGGCTGACAGATTGTATATCATTCATAGGTTCGTAGATTAGTACTAGGCTAACTGCTCTTGTGTACCATTTTAAGCCTAGTCAATTACCGCATGTGAAAATCAAACCCTGGACCTTGTGTTTGTAAGGTAAACACATCTTAACAGCTCTCTAAAAAAATGGCAGTCTGGCTCGCACATGCTCAGTGTTTGTACACATGTGCAAGCCCATAGAAAGCTTCCTAAAGGTATACATACATAAGGATCTACATCCTCCCTCTTTAGTAATTGCCCACAATAAAATGACATCTGAAAAAGACAAGCAGTTATACAGACACTAAGAAATAAACACAATGTTCAATGTCCAAGTTGCCATGTATCTGGAACATGGTCTGGAAATGCAACGTGATCTAGCAATTAGGACTGGATTTAGCAACAGGGACTGTCATCAGTGAACAATCTGTTCCAGGGGTTTTGGGAATCTTCTCAGGAACAGAGATATTTACTGGAATGTCCTGTGTAACTGGAACACTGGATAACTCACTCTGAGATCTAGAGTCTTTTTTACAGGCAAGATTTTGCAATGCAGGCTTGGACACCAGTACCAAATGTTTTTGAGTCCACCTAAATTCTACTCCTTGTGATTCCACAATGTACGATCTCGGCTCTGAACATACACTTTTCACGACTCCAATCCGATCAAAACATTTGGACATCTGCATCCTCACTATCTTCCCTTCTTGTAATGGATTGAGCAGTTTTCTGGACTTATCCATAATAGGAGTTCTGGGACAAATGCTTTTTCATGAATTGAGCTCTCACTGCTTTGTTCTTCTTAGCACAGGGAACCAAAAGATTGCTACTAATTGGTAGTGTGGCTCTGGTCTGTCTCGACAAAAGCCTTTGTGCAGGTGAACCAAGATGTTTATCACGAGGAACATTTCTGAGAATCAGGAGATTCAGAAAAACATTGCTATTGTCTTGCAAAAACAGATATAAAGTCCCTTAGAGACAAGAGGCTCAAAATCCAGGCTGAGAGTGCTTTCAACGAAATAGCAGTAGATAAAACAGCAAAAAATCCACAGATATGCGTTCCAGGTACCAATTTATTAACAGGAGACACAAGCGCTTTCACAATGCTTCATCAGGTGTAACTCTTCCATAGAAAATACACACCTTATATACTCATCTTAATTGGTCTCAATGATCAATTAAAGCAGTTTAAAAAGATAGTACATATATATAGAGACATATTTAAGATAAAATTAAAATTACATATATATATATGAAATGCAAATACAATAAAGAATAAATGTATTAAAAAAAAATATATATATATATATATATATATATATATATATATATATATAAATATATAAATACATATAAAAAATTCAAACATATTAAAATATAAAACAAATTTCATCTATTTAAAGGTCTATTACGAAGTACAGGCTTAATAGGAATGCATTCATTGAGGCCATGCCCAAAACTAGATCTCAGCCTCACAATCCATCTTGTTTCTGTGTCCTCAGTTCTGTCTCTCACATCACCTGCCCTATTATTCTCATATATAAGAGATAAAACTCTAAAATTAAATACATGGTCATCTTCCATAGCACCAATATGTTTAGCTAGAGCATTTATCTTTGACTTCTTCCTGACATGGTACAGATGTTCCCTCATTCTTTCTCTGAGGGTTCTGTCAGTTTTGCCTACGTAAAAACAATGGCATAGCTGGCACTCCGCTAAATAAACCACATGGGAGCTACCACATGTAACACCTACCCTAATATCAATGACTTTTCTAGTGTCAGGGTGGTGAAATAATAAACTTGTATCTATAAAGGAGCATTGTGGACAATGACCACAAGGTCGTGTACCTTTAAACATCACAGGGGGTTTCTCCTTTTTCACCCCACATAACCTCCTATACAAATTCTTCTTCTTTTTAAATGTATATTGTGGTTTGGTACTGATCAAAGAAGAAATTGTAGGTTCAGTGACCAATATTGGCCAATACTTATTAATAATATCAGTATATTGCTTGACATTCCTAGCATAAGTGACACGAACATTAAGCATTGGTTCACTATTTGTAGTGTGTCTAGGAGTGTTACTGGAAAAATATGGTTTAGCTTTGTTAGATCTCATTTGCCTCACCATCTTCTCATTTTTACTAATACAATTAATATGATAACCCCGATGCTTCAATTAATTGCTAGTGTTAAGCATCATAGTTAAGCAGTTAGTACTAGGATGTATAGGAAAGAATGTAGAGTGAATAATCTACTTGATCGACAAAGCATGCATCCAGATTTTGTTTTTGACAACGTAGCTTGTAATCAATTTTTTAGAGCATCAAGGCTTAGTGTAGATCCAGTTGAATATGATTATATGATGCTTAACACTAGCAATGAATTGAAGCATCAGGTTATCATATTAATTGTATTAGTAAAAATGAGAAGATGGTGAGGCAAATGAGATCTAACAAAGCTAAACCATATTTTTCCAGTAACACTCCTAGACACACTACAAATAGTGAACCAATGCTTAATGTTTGTGTCACTTATGCTAGGAATGTCAAGCAATATACTGATATTATTAATAGGTATTGGCCAATATTGGTCACTGAACCTACAATTTCTTCTTTGATCAGTACCAAACCACAATATACATTTAAAAATAAGAAGAATTTGTATAGGAGGTTATGTGGGGTGAAATAGGAGAAACCCCCTGTGATGTTTAAAGGTACACGACCTTGTGGTCATTGTCCACAATGCTCCTTTATAGATACAAGTTTATTATTTCACCACCCTGACTCTAGAAAAGTCATTGATATAAGGGTAGGTGCTACATGTGGTAGCTCCCATGTGGTTTATTTAGCGGAGTGCCAGCTATGCCATTGTTTTTACGTAGGCAAAACTGACAGAACCCTCAGAGAAAAAATGAGGGAACCTCTGTACCATGTCAGGAAGAAGTCAAAGATAAATGCTCTAGCTAAACATATTGGTGCTATGGGAGATGACCATGTGTTTAATTTTAGAGTTTTATCTCTTATATATGAGAATAATAGGGGAGGTGATGTGAGAGCCAGAACTGAGGACACAGAAGCAAGATGGATTGTGAGGCTGAGATCTAGTTTTGGGCATGGCCTCAATGAATGCATTCCTATTAAGCCTGTACTTCGTAATAGACCTTTAAATAGATTAAATTTGTTTTATATTTTAATATGTTTGAATTTTTTATATGTATTTATATATATATATATATATATTTTTTTTTTTATACATTTATTCTTTATTGTATTTGCATTTCATATATATATATATATATATATATATATATATATATATATATATATATATATGTAATTTTAATTTTATTTTAAATATGTCTCTATATATATGTACTATCTTTTTAAACTGCTTTTACTGCTTTAATTGATCATTGAGACCAATTAAGATAAGTATATAAGGTGTGTATTTTCTATGGAAGAGTTATACCTGATGAAGCATTGTGAAAGCGCTTGTGTCTCCTGTTAATAAATTGGTACCTGGAACGCATATCCGTGGATTTTTTTGCTGTTTTATCTACTGCTATTTCGTTGAAAGCACTCTCAGCCTGGATTTTGAGCCTCTTGTCTCTAAGGGGCTTTATATCTGTTTTTGCAATATAATTGTTTTTTGGGTTCTGTTTCTACTGATTGCTATTGTCTTGTTTAGACTTCTCTAATAACTGTTTCACACTTTGAACTGCATGTCCTGTCAAACCATTTGACTTTGGGTACTCAGGGCTACTCGTAACATGAATAAAGTCCCACTCTTTAGCAAATTTCTTGAACTGCTGGCTTGTAAACTTGTGTACCATTGTCAGAAATAACTTTGTGCGGACTACCATGGACTGAAAATGATGCTTCAACTTAGTAAAACAGTACTGGATGCTAGATTAGGAAGTAGGTCAATCTCAAACCAGTTTGAATAAGAATCTGCCATCACCAAGTAATGTGGACCATTCCATTCAAAAATGTCTGTAGCTACTGTTGACCAAGGTAGTTCAGGAATCTGGTTTAGCTGAAGTGGTTCCTTCCATTGCTATGACTTAGTACTGTTACATACAGAACTAGCTGAAAGTACTCTTCAATATCGTTTGACATAGAAGACCAAAATACTAGTCCTCTCGCCCTTCTTTTGGTAGAGTTAGTTCCTCGGTGGCCATGATGCAAGATGGTAACAATCAGTTTTGGACTTTTCATGATGATACCATTGTCAAACAAAACCTCATCTCTGTTAGGAAAATATGGTTGCACTTCTAGTAAACAAGATTGCTTTGACGGCCATCCTTGACTGATAGTGGTTGAGCTTCTGAAGAATTGGATCTAAAGCTATGTGACTTCTAAGCTCATCAAGACCTGTGGAAGAAAAAGTTCTCACTTCCATGACTTAAAAATCTAATTTCTCATGTTAGTGCTGTTCAGTGGTATTTCTGGGTGATCTGGATAAAGTATCAGCAAGATAAAGAAGTTTGCCTTTTATGTAGGCATGATTGAAATTATACTTTTGCAATTTCAACATCATTCGTTGCAATCTGGCAGGAGCTGTATGCATAGGCTTTCTCAAAATAGTGACTAGAGCTTGGTGGTCAGTTTCGATTTGAATTGGGCAGCCATAAATATAATCATGGAACTTTGAGCATGCAAACATTGGCGAGAGCTCTTTGTCAATCTGTGCATACTGCATCTCAGTTTGGGTCAGAGTTCTGGACAGACAGGCTACTGGTCTACCCTCTTGAAGAATGACTGCACCAACACCAAATTTAAAAGCATCACAAGAAAGAGTAACTGGTTTGTGAACATCATAGTAGCTGAGAGTTAGTGGACTTGGCATTTCTCTGTTTCAGGACATCAAAGGCTCTTTGGTGGTGCTCTGAATAGGACCAGGATACATCTATGTGTGTCAATTCTCTAAGTGGTGCTGAAAGTTGGCTCAAGTCTGGTAAGAACTTGCCTAGAAAGTTAACCATGCCAAGAAAACGTAGGGCTTGAACATTGTTTGGAGCTGGCATCTCAAGAATTGCTGTTTGCTTGGAAAGATCTGGTCATAAGCCTGAATTGATAAACAAATGACTAACATAAGTAACTTCTTGTAGCCTGAATTTACACTTCTGAGGATTCAGCTCAAGATTCACTTCACATGTTTTTTCCAGAAGTTTTTTGAGGTTTCTGTCATGCTCGGCTTCACCATTACCTCCTACTAGAATACCATCTACTATAATACCACACAGATACCCAGAAAAAAATTAGTTCTATGGCACTCTGGAAGACTTCACTAACAGAGCTAATCCCAAAGGGCATCTCAAAAATCTGTACCTGCCAAAAGGAGTACTGAAAGTGGTTAGCTTTGTCAAGCAAAATTTGCCAAAATGAACTCTGCATCCAAAACGGAAGAAGCAGTGGCATTTGACATAAGAGCAGCGACTACTTTGACTGTACGCTTTGGATGATGAGGTTGTTTCAGTGCTTTGTTCAAATCCGTTAGATCTATACATATTCTGATATCATCTGAGCTTTTCTTATGAGCTACCACCATGGAAGATACCCATTCAGTTGGTTCTTCAACTGGGCAAATCAGACCTTGCTGCGCCATTTTGTCTAGCTCAGCTTTGGCTCTGTCCTGCATAGCTACTGGAACTTTCCGGGCTGGTCTGACAACTGGACTGACCTCTGGGTTTAACTTCATGGAGTACACAACTGGGAGTTTGTCTAGTTTGTCTTCGAAAAGATCAGCATAGGTAGAAAAAATAGTATGGGCAAAATTACGATAGTTGTCTTTTAAGATTACATGCTGGACTTATTAAATGAAAATAGTCCCATTTTCAAACTGTCTCTGAGGCCTAGTAATGACTCTGTATGCCTTTTGACTACATAAAATTGCAAGTCATAGCTGATCCCAGCAGAGTAACATGAAAGCACTATTGAACCTTCAGTTTGAATTTCTTCACCACCATAAGCAACAAGCTTCACACACTTTGCCAAATCAAGCGTCTCACCAGCACATACTCTAACAAATGTTTCTGCTGACATAACATTGCACTTTGAACCTGTGTCAACTTTGAGTTGTATAGGTCTTCCATTTATTTTAACAGTACAAAATGCTTCATTCTTTGCCCATAAATCTACTGCATTGGCTGTTCCATTAAGCACAGACTCACCATCAACATAAAAAGTAGGGTCACAGCTTTCTCTTTGAATGTTCTCTTTTAATAAAATAATATGCCTGTTTTGATTTACAAAATATATGGAAAGTATTCCACTTTGTACATCTGTGGCATTGCTTACCAAAAGCTAAGCACTTTTCTCTTTTAGACACTATTGCCACCACAATTACGACAATTGACTATGAGGCTAGGTGAGGGCACGTGCTTTGAGTTTGCTGACTCACCCCTGCGCTTCACGAGGCTGTGCATTCTCTGGAATTTGCTAGAAATCTACGGAGTTTCCCAGGTACTTTTACAGGGTTCACAGTTGCTGCCATGTGCTTGGGCCTGTTTCTTTTAACTATGTGCCTGCATACGATCAACATGAGCACTAGAAGATACTGGAAGCTTGCATTTCTCATTTGTAAGCATATTTGTGTGCTTTTCTGTGAGGTCATATAATTTGACAAATCTCAATAGCCTTATTTAAAGTTAAATCAGTGTCACAAAGCAAAATCTTTCTAACAGGCGTCATCTTTAATACAACACACTAGTCTATCCTTTATAAACTCATCCCTTAAATCAGTAAATCTGCACATTTTTAGCTTTGTTTCTCAAGTCAGTTATATAGTCTGCAAAAGTTTCCCCAGACTTTTGATCCCTTGTGCAAAATAAGTGCCTTTCCATTGTAAAATTCTTTTCGGGGTTGCACATTTCTCTAAATTTACATTTTAAGCACTCAGTCTTCCCATGATTTAGCTGGTACCACTTATATAACAGTTTGCCCCTTCCCCTGCAAACACAGCAGGTGCATACACAAATGAACGTTCTCTTGCCTTCTGAACCAGCTAAATTAAGTAGAATAAATGCCTTTGTATGTGCATCTTTGTCAGAAAATGCAGCCTGTATGAAAATATTATACTGTTGCTCAAACACTCTCCAGTTCTCTGCATATTATTATCAAATACAAGTGGTGCTATTCTACGAAAGCCTTCTGCTATGCCAATTAAGTATGCTTAAACACACTGCAAACATGGCCATTGTAATTATATACGAACATGCACACACACACCAGGTACTTGTAGTAATATTTAAATGCTCAGTAAACTCTTCAAAATACTGTACTTTGTCAAATAAGCTTTGAAATGGCTGTATTTTGCGAAATAACTGTGCTTGCGAACACTTTGTATACTTCGGATACTTCAGATAGATTTAATGCAAAAAAAGTAGCACATAGTGAAAAAATGTGCTCGTTTTCCTTATTTTCTACATTTTATGTGATTTGGATATTGTTTCAAACATTTTTATAACTATTTTGAATATTTTTTATCATTATGTCGCACTTTTGGACATTTTGTTTAACTAGAAGTTTGTTTTGAAGGTTCTGAGTTCTTTGTTTTATAGTCTTTGAGTTAGAAATAATTTAAGCAAGTTTTAATACCTGGAATTAGTTTCTGACCTGTTTTGCGAGTTGTACATGCAATTGGGATGATCCATTCCTCTATATTCCTCCAATATTAACTGAGTGCCTTTTGGACTTGATTCTGGATCCCATTCAGATGCCATGTCACTCGTCCTGGATTCAAGACAAACAGGCGGGGTAGTTCATTTATATGCTTTATTATATAGAAACACATCAGGATGGATAGCAGCTACATAAAATATAAACAAACTGATTAACTGACAGACCGTTACATATGTTTACATCTCAACAGCTCTCTACAAAATGGCAGTCTGGCTCACACGTGCTTAGTATTTATACACATGTGCAAGCCCATGGAAAACTGATCTACAGCTGGGGACTCTGTCCCACCTGTTGAGGAATGAATGAAAATTGATATCAGATAAAGAAGTCACTACCAAGACCTCGTTGGAGAATGGCATGGCCTTGCAGACTGCGGATTCCTTGCACAAACTGTGTCATATATCAGAGGGCACACACAGAATACCTCAGATCTTGTATGGTAGGAGGTTCCTGGTATGCTTATTGAAATGAGACCAGCTTCTGATACTCCACGGGTCATGCAAGCAGTCTTTATCCCAAAAGAGACGAAACCAAAAAAAAAAATTATCCGATGTCCCCTCCTCCTTATGGGGAAAACAAATGGATGGACTTCTCCCAGGGTTTATTTAAAGCTATCATGGCCCTGTAGCATCTTCCTTTTGTGCCCCAGCTATCTCAGTCCACACCACAAAAGCAAGCCTTAGATTCTTCCTGTTCTGAAGAGGATCCTAAACCGGATTCTGATAATTTTCTTGGTTACTCTTCACAACTCTACTCTCCTGAGCAGGTTTCCTCAGACAATGGGGACTGTCCTCTGGAAGAGGCTTATTTTGGCGAAACCATTCGGAATATGATGAGACGCTGCCAGTCAAGGCAAATCTAAGAAGTTCAAAAGAGATGCTACACCCTTCTGGAGATGGGTACTCCAGTTCCTTTGCCAGTTCCCCAGTACTCAACGCTTATCTTGATGCCTTCCATTCTTCATTAACACCTGCCTCTCAGCCTTCTGCTCCTAAATGACTAGGCAAGTTTTATAAGGTTCCTGGTGAACTTAAGTACCTGTATTAAAACCCCATGACTGACCATGTAGAAGTCTACCTCTCCCTGTCTAAGCCATCCATTGCTAATGCCCTCCCCTCAGACAAGGATAGCAAGGCCATGGATGGGTGGGGTAAGAAAATTTACATCGACTCTTCTTTAGCATTCAGGCTATTAATTACCAAACACAAATGACTAAATGTCTACTTTCTGTGTTACAGTGTCTGCATAAGGTCATGTCAGAACCCCAGACAGCAGATTCTAATCACCAAATGAGGACCCTGCTGTACCAAGCTACACAGTTAAGCAGACACAGCATCAAGTGCAGTTATGATCCAGTAAATGCTATGTCCAGGGCTGCTACCAATGGCTTAGTGAAAAGACAGCTTGCACGGTTATGGTGTCAGCCCACCTCTGAAGACTTCAAATTCTGGGATGCACCATTGGACAATGACCTTTTATTTGTATCACAAGTTGCCAATCTTTTTAAAACTCTGCAAGAGCAAGGCAAGACGATGAAAGAATGCAAGCAGAATCTCCTCGCTAGGGTTCCTAGATGCCATAGGAATTACCCATCCAAATCCACTTCCTTCATTAAGAAGGACCATAGACCCTCTCACAAACATAGAAAAAAGCCTAAGTAATGATTTTCTGACAAACCACATAGGGACTCCCCTTCAGGGAAGCCTCTGTTTGAGAGCAAAACTTTGTAACTATCCTCTCTCCCCCTATCAAAAAGACTTCCCCTTTCTCTTCAGTTCTGGGAGGTGGTAACTACAAGTGGATTCTGACCATCATCAAAGAAGGCTACACCATGTCTTGGGGAAACTGTTCCCCCTGTGAAAGGGATTCCCACTCCCCTGCCCAGGCAGCTGTCCTTGATTAGTCCTAGTATTCAGCACTTGCTCTCGTGTGAAGTACCTTAATCGGAAATGTTTTTAGTCAAGGATCTTTCATGTTCCAAGGAAAGAAGGGGAGTGGAGGCTCTCCCTGCCAAACACATTCTTTCAGAATGCTTTCTCTACATACCCTCCTGCCTGTTCTTCCAGCTTAGACATTTCTAGTGTCTCTAGACCTCAAGAATGCCTGTCTTCACATCCCCATCCATATTGAAGGTGATTCCTCGGGTTCTCTGGTTCTTCTCATCTGTAGTTTACCACTTTGCCTTTCGGTCTTACTAATGACCCAAGATTTTTCACAAAATGCCTAGCACCTGTGGTAGGCTTCTGTCACACTCAGGAAATTCAAATTTTTCCCTACTTAGATAACCTGTTCATTCAGACCCTATCAACAGAAATCCTCCTTGAGCACCTACATTTCACAGTATGGCTCTTAATCAACCTATGATTCACCTTCAATTTTAAGAAATCTCATCTCACTCCCACTCAGGACTTAGTCTTCCTGGGTTGCAAGCTAAACACAAGCATATAATGCAAGTCTCCCTTCATCAGGAAAAAGCCCAAAGCCTTGTAAGTTTCTTGCTGGATGACTGACTGTACTGCAGTGAACATCCTTAGGGTTCTGGGGTTCATGGCTGCATCCATCTCAATGATCCCACTTGCCAGGCTATGTATGAAAAAAAGTTCTGTGGTACATGAAGTCAACGTGGGCCCCTACACTTGCATCCCTTGGTCACCATGATCCCTCTGTTGCCCTGCATCAAGAAGGAGTTTCTCTGGTGAGAGAAACAGGTGCCTCTCAACCCAGATTTTCCTTTCACCCTACCCCCTTACAACCAAATTTTTCACACCGATGTCTCAGACAGGGCTTGGGGACCTGGACAGGCTCTCTTCTGAAGGAATACATCAACCTGAAAGAGGTGTGGGCCCTTTTGCAGGCTCTGTAGATTTTCTCACACTTTTAGAAACCAGGTACTCATCTGGTTTACGCAGACAATACCACAGTGATGTGGTACATAAAAACCAAGGAAGCACAAGGAATTGCCCCTTGTATAGGTTGGCATAGGATGTTTGGCAAATGGCCACTCAGTGGAACATAACTTTACATTCTCTCATTAGAGAATGTGTTGGCAGACTCTTTAACTAGAGACCTCTTAGACCCCCACAAATAGACTCTGAAAGGAAAAAGTCTTCAAAGCAATCATATGCTGCAGATACACCTATTTGCATCTCCAGAACATCACCAGCTCCCTCTGTTCTGCACCAGGACCCCATCTCCTTGGGCCTGTAAGACAGCCACCTTCTCCTTTCAGTGGACAGGAAGATTCCTTTACTCCTACCCTCCACTGCCACTTTTTCCAAGGGTCCTCCTAAAGATACAAAAGGACACTCCAAAACTGCTGCTCCTGGCTCCCTTCTGGCCAAGCCAACATCAGTTTTCCATTCTGTTCCACCTATCAAAGGGGAACCAATGGAAAATTCCAGTGCAACCAGACCTAATTACCCAAAAGAAGAGTCTGCTTTTACACCCATCCTAGCCTCTCAGTCTCACTGTCTGGATGATTGGGTTCTGATCCCTAAAGGGCACTTATTTTCAGAGGTGGTGGTACAGGTGTTACAGGAGACCAGGAAATCCAACACCAGGAAGTCATACACAGCCAAGTGGAAAAGATTCTCCATTTGGTGCCACAAGCACACACTGGAACCATTCTTTATCTAAAGTTCCAAAAGTACTTCAGTAACTCTGTGAGCTTCTGCATTCTAGGTTGGTTTACTTATGCTAAAGCACATTTGTCAGTCATCCTTGCCTGTTCACCTTTAGATCCTCCTCTTATGTCTAAAACAGAGGTAAAGCTCTTCCTGAAAGGAGTCCTACACCTTAAGCCTTAAAGGAAACCAATTGCCCCAGCATGGGATCTTAATTTTGTTCTCGAAAAACCTCACTCTACCCTGATTTGAACCAACTGCATCAGCCATCTTAAAATTGTGCTCATAGAAAGCTGGTCTCTTCTTGTTTCTAATCTCTACCCGCAGGGTGTCTGAACTCCAGGCACTCAGCTACTCCACCCATCCTTATTTTCCTCAAGGATAGGGTAACACTCAGGACCAATCCTTCTTTCATGACTAAGGTTGTGAATGAGCCATCCCTCATTCAATCCATTTACCTACCTGTTTTCTTCCCCAGTCTTCAAAATAGGAGGGAAAGAATTTTGCATTCCTTAGACATTGACAGGCAGCTGATGTTCTATTTGGACAAAGTGAAGACCATCAGAAAAAAATGACCAAATGTGTCATGGAGGCCGAGCTGGGCCAACCAGTCTCAAAACAAACCATTGCATCCTGGATATCCAAAGCTATCTCTTTCATCTGCTTGCAACATAGGTCCATGCCCTCCTGTCCTAAAGCACATTCCACTCAGATGGTTGGCTTTTCTGGTGCTTTCCACAAAGGGGCTGATGCCAGTTTCATCTTGGTAGTGGGGCTACTTAGTCTTCTGTGCACACTTTCACCAAGCATTACAAGACTGATGCCTTTTCCAGGTCTAGGATGGCTTTTGCCAGATCAGTGCCATCTGGTCTCCTCCTCTTCAGTCTAGCCAGCCACTCCCCCCATTTTCTGTCTTCAGCTCTGGGAGTCACTCATCTGTGAGGAATGCTGCAAAAGTTATTTCAGTTAGGACATAGTACAGTTGTGCAAGAACTTAACAGTAGATGTCCTACTGATCACTGTTGTAGTATTCCTTCCCTCCCTCCTTCCCCTCTAGTCTGTTTATTTTGGATGACAGGTATGCATACATGATATCTTGGGGGAGTTTCCTATTTGTTGTAGCTATCTCGTGTTTTCAGGTCACTGGCTTGGAGATGGTCTGTGGATCTTGTGCACATGTTCGTCTTGTATACGCCCTTAGGAAGGTAAAGCTACAATGATGTACAGCCGGACATCAGCAATGAAAACACATTAGTGATGAATATTGCAACAGTGATTAAGGCATTTACTGTTATGTTAAGCTCTTACATGACTGTAATATTTGTCTATTTTTGAAAGGTTTGCTGCCACTACAGCCTAAGCAGTTAGCCAGTTTCAGAAAGGCCACGGTCCTGCAAGTGTAGCTAAGCCTGCAGACCATTTATGTCCACTTTAAGCTGCAAGGAATTATTTCCATTATTGTAAAGTTGTTTTAAAACTACAACCACTCTGCTACAGGCTGCATGAGGAGCTCAGTGTCTCTCCAACCTAACACCACTCTAAGTATTCAGCTGCTGTACCACCTTTATCTTGTATCCAACCGGTGGATACATTGTTATAAGAAAAGCGCAGTCCAGGTCTGAACTGTCTGCAAACACAAACAGCTAAAGTTAACTTTGAGTATGTGTCTACCTGTTTGAGCTAATATTCATTATCCCCTGGAGAGCACTCTGCTTTGGCTTGTAAGCCCCCCCCCCCTCCACACACACACACACACACACACACACACACACACACACACACACACACGCTCATCTTCCATTTTCTCTTTTATTCCCTTCTATTAGCAAATAGTATCCATAATCAAATACTGTGTGTTTTTTAATTTAACTTGAGACCACAGTAGCCTACTGATACAAGGTTATCCTGTTTTTCCACCTGAGAAATGGTAAAGAAATGACTTACAGCTTCAGAGCAGTTTTTGGTCAGTTCTGATTGTTTCTTAAACACAAACTTATCTTTGCTTGGATCTTGGCAGCAGTACAAAAGAACTGCCTGCTCACACCCTTGTTCTCCCCCTCCCCCTTCCATGTTTATTACCTTAAGCCAATCCCAAAGTTAATAAATATTACCTGTGGCAGGCACCATTGTTAAAACTACAACCACCCATTGAGCACTTTATGCTCAGCCCTGCCATAAAACTTACTAAAACTGCTTGAACTGGGGCACAGCTAACTGATAGTTTGTGGAAATACAGGGTACCTACCTGAGTCTCCACATTCACTATCATATGTTCTTATATCAGTTTACTCTGTTACCTGATTGTTTCCAGCCCCCTCATAAGAGCAACTAACAGGGTCTCTGCCCGCTTTGCTCCCCCACCCTGCCTCCAATTCCCACCCGCCCCGCAGTGGTCCTACCTTTATTACACACGCAAACCCCTCCCATCTTTCCAACAGCCAACCACAGCACTAAACCCAACACTACCTCCTCCACCTTCCCACTACTATCACTCCTCCTCTGCTAACATGTATAAGCGTACCATACGTATGCCCACTACATGCACTCTCCTTGCATATCTTACATCCTACCAAATCTCCATCATTCCCCCACTCAACTACTACCTCTATACTACTACTCACACTACCACTCATGTCTCACCCTCACACAACTCCCCTCCCACCAACTCAAGAACCATCCCTATGCACCCCCCACATATTCTATCAACTATATTACTCAAACAAAAAGCATCCCTACAACTTAACATAGCAACTCTCCCACCATACCTATTACCCACAGAGCACAATCATAAAGTTTCCCTAATAAACAAACACATTCAAAAACTGAGAAAACTAATAACCTCATGCATATCAAAACTAGCCCTAAGTGGATACATCCACCCCAACCCTGTCCCTGCCATCTCCACTCCTCATAATCAGACTAGAAACCACAACTTCTCCCAAATCACAGCCAGTAGAAAGCCAAGTGACCTCCTTCTACTAAGCCTAAATATTAGAAGTATATCCAACAAGTTCCATAAACTCCATGCCACCATAGACTTGTACTCCCCAGATATAGTCATCTTGACAGAAACCTGGCTAAAACCTCACATTACCAGTGGGCAAATCTTCCCTACTGGTTACGGCATACTAAGTGTAGACCGGCTAAACAAGAAAGGAGGCAGTATAGCTATAATATTTAAACCACATCTAAACATCCAGATCTTAAAATCATCAGCTCCACAAATAGGCAATGAAGAAATAGTATATACCAACCTCAAAATAAACCAAAATAAAACCATCAACATAATTGAATGCTACTTCCCACCTGGCCAAAACATCCCTCCAGTAGAAAACCTCAGCTGGACTACCCACCATCTCCCCCAAGAATCTATAATTTTAGGTGATTTCAGTATTGACTGGCAGTCCTGTTCTGGCAACCATCCAACCCCTCATCTAAACCTTCATGGCTTCACCCAACTAGTCCAGTCGCCAACCAGGATAAATAAAAACTCCAACAAGCACACTACCCTGGATTGGATACTAGTCAGCAAGAGCCCCCAGTCATATATAGCAGGCTGCTTATCGGATAGCCTCAGTGTTCACTCCCCAACATTCCTACTCAAAAAACACCTATACCAAGTTAAACCTGTCATCTACCGGCAAATACGTAAAAAACTAAACTTTAACCCACTCACATTCATCTCCTCTCTCAAAGAATGTAACTCGCATCCTCTAAAGTACCTCAGTCTTGATGACGCAGTTGAATTTTTTAGTACTACCTTCCTGAGCATCCTTAATTACCACACCCCCATAAGACTTTCCAGAACCAAAGCACAACCCTCCACATGGCTACAGAAAACCACTAAGTCAGAAATGAAAAACACTGATAAAGCCTGGGAGCACTGGCGCGAAACCAAAACCCTCCTCAACTAGACAGAAATTCCTAGAACTATGCAATAAAGTCAAAAAGCTAATAAAACAGGACAAATTCTAATACTACCAGTCTGCCCTAGACTCCGCCCAACACAACCCCAAACAATTCTGGTCCTCCATAAACTCCATCCTCCACCCAGGTAAAGTCAGTACCCCTCCTCCTAACATCCCTCACTCCTCCGAAAATATTGTTACCTCATTCAACACACACTTCACACAAACCATACTATCACTAGCTAGACAACACAACCCCCTCCCCTCCAACCCACACCTTCAGCTAGTAATCTCCCCACTGTCTTCTCTTTTTCACCTGTTCCTACCTCCAACATAAAAAAACTCTTAACTAAACTTAAGCCCACCAAATTAGCAGCAGACAACCTCCCAAGTGAATACCTACAAATCACAGCTGATGCTCTAGCCTACCCAGTATCCATCTTGATTAACCGATCTCTGTCAGAAAGTTATGTTCCCACACTATGGAAAGTATCACATATAATTCCCCTCCACAGAACTAACCAGTTACCACCCCATAGCTATTCTCTCTCCACAATACTAGAGAGATGCATTCACTCTCGGGTCTCAGACTACCTCCGTATTAACAACCTCCTTTCCAGTACTCAACATGGTTTCTGACCAAACCATAGCACCACCACTGCCTTACTCTCCTTTACTAACACTATCCTTCAGCATAAAAGCAATGGCTATCTCTCCTATGCTACTTTCCTAGACCTATCTAAAGCATTCAACATGGTCCCACACAAACAACTCATCTCTGTCCTCAATAACCTATCCTTCTCTCAGTCACCAACTGGTTTCAGAGTTTACCTGTCTGACCGCCAACAATCCGTTGTATGGCAGAATGGCATATCTCCCCAACTACCTGTGTCTATAGGGGTTCCCCAAGGATCCATCCTTGGACACCCCTACTCTTCTCTATTTTCACCAATAATCTAGCCTCTGCCACCAAACATGGCACACTCATACAATACGCAGATGACTCAACCATCATCTGCTCAGCCCATTCCCTACCCAAACTGCAAACAGTCACACAGGAAGCCTTTTCCTCTGTTGAAACTTGGTTATACGATGCCCAATTAATACTCAACCCAAACAAAACCAAACTACTCATCTTCCAACCCACCAAACATACTCAAAACAACTCTCACTTTAACATCACAGCAAAAGACAACACCACTTTACACCCAACAGAACACACCAAATTGCTAGGAGTGGAAATAGACAATAAACTAAAATTTGACATTCACATATCCATGACCATAAAAAAGTCCACAAAAAAATAGGAGCGTTATACAGAAATAAGCAACTTCTCACCAAAAAGCAGCAAAGATTTCAATAGCAGATTCCCACCTTATCTCCACCCTACTTTATGCCTCTCCAATATATACCAACCTAAGGCAATGAGATCTAAACAAGCTCGAGACCTGCTACAACAGAATCGCCAAATTTGCCACAGGGGCATCCTACCATAGTCGCCACTGTCTCTCACTTGCTGAACTGGGCTGGCTTGAACTCCCTCACCTCCTTCAATGGTATCAACTCACACTCGCCCACAAACTAGTAAACCATCTACTGAAAGTCCCATCCCTCCAGAATCTACTCCAACCTTATCGCACCACCAGACCATTAAGATCCAGCAACAAAAATCACTTACAGGTCACTAAAGCAAATAACTCTGCCGGAGAAGCACTATTCTCTTGTGCCATAGCCAAATTATGGAACTCTCTCCCACCCACAATTACCTCTGTACCATCATGCACCCACTTCAAAACTTCACTAAAAGTGCACCTAAAATCATGGTGGCTATGCCCTTGCAACTCCCCCTCTAATATCACCCACCCCATACACCCACTATCTTTCTTTCCATCCCACTAACTACCTTGATTATAGCAAGCTCGGATACTCATAAGCCCAACTACTTATTATACAGCAGGAACTTCTTATTGTGACAATTGTTAATGTCTGTTATGTACTTTGCAGATGATAAAGATTCTAGTTGTCTACTGATGTACTATGTTCTTCATCTGTAACTATGTTTGTAATTTTTAATTGCTATGTTGATCAAATTAATTGCTATGTAAATCCAATGTAACTACTGTCTGTATATTTTAAATGTGGAGCTTTTCTCCCTGGGCCTCAGCTGAAAATAGTCCTGCGTCCAGTCGGACACTCCCAGTCAACATGTAAATAAATAAATAAATAAATAAAGCTCCTTATATGTGCCTTAATTATTGGCAGTACTTCTGTGGTATTGCAATAATATCTTCAACTTCTTACAGAGATTAGAAATGGACAATCTGGAACTTAGAAGCAGCAAGGAACAAATTTTCCAAGATTTGCAGGAACAACGGCAGAAGTTTTCACAGTTGGAGTACCAGTCCAAAGAAATAAGCCAGCAGCTTGAGGTTGAAAAGGATAGGTAAGAAAACATAAACTGATTAGTTTTCTGGTAATTTTCTTTTAAAGATGTTTTTGTTGAGATCATACTTTTGCCTAGAATTATGGCCTCTGCCCATTTGCTTAACTAGTAAATTAAAAATAGGGTTTGTCCTAGTTAACTGTTTCTTGATCAGCTCTGTTTTTACAGAGTAACATACACTGACAAAATATATTGTTTCATCTGGTCATCTTTCCTACATCATGGGGCTGACTGCAGCTACAGCTCTATCAGCAGTGCTGTTATTGTTCAAGTACTTTTAAGTGCATAAGAATGCGATGATTCATATTCAGGACACCTTACTACATCTCATGAGTGTTAGCAACACATTTGCAAAAGTTCAGCAGTTTTAGAATGCCACACATTCCTAGGAGGGCCAGTCTGAAGGAAATTGGAGACTGTAAAGTGGTGGCAGGGGAAAGTGTAGTTAAGTTAAGCATAGAATAGTGGTCTGTAGGATGACGTTTGTGATCAAGAAGAGGAGGTGGAGTGTGAAAGCAGTGTCAAGGATTAAATGGTGGAGTTAAAAAAGGGTGATTGTGAAGTGGAGTTTAGGGAAGAGTTAAGACAGGCACTGGGAGGCAGTGGAGAGTTACCGAATAGATGGGTAACTACAGCAGAACTAGTAAGGGAGACTGCTAGAAAGGTGCTTGGTGTGACATCTGGACAGAGGAAGGAGGACAAGGAGACCTGGTGGTGGAATGAGGAAGTACAGGAGAGTATACAGAGGAAGAGGCTGGCGAAGAAGAAGAAGTGGGATTGTCAAAGAGATGAAGAAAGTAGACATGAGTATAAGGAGATGAGGCGCATGGCAAAGAGAGAGGTGGCAAAAGCTAAGGATAAGGCGTATGGCAACTTGTATGAGAGATTGGACACTAAAGAGGGAGAAAAGGACCTGTACCGATTGGCTAGACAGAGGGACAGAGCTGGGAAAGATGTGCAGCAAGTAAGGGTGATAAAGGATAGTGAGGGAAAGGTACTCACAAGAGAGAGTGTGTTGAGGAGATGGACAGAGTACTTTGAGGGGCTGATGAATGAAGAAAGAGAGAGAGAGAAGGTTGGATGATGTGCAGATAGTGAATCAGGAAGTGAAACAGATTAGCAAGGAGGAAGTAAGGACAGCTATGAAGAGGATGAAGAATGGAAAGGCTGTTGGCCCAGATGACATACCAATGGAAGCATGAAGGTGCTTAGGAGAAATGGCAGTGGAATTTTTAACTAGATTGTTTAATGAAATTTTGGAAAGTCAGAGGATACCTGAGTAGTGGAGAAAAAGTGTTTTGGTACCTATCTGTAAGAATAAGGGTGATGTGCAGAGCTGCAATAACTACAGAGTGATAAAATTGATTAGTCAGCTTGAAGTTATGGGAAAGAGTAGTAGAACCTAGGTTAAGAAGGGAGGTGATGATTAGTGATCAGCGGTATGGTTTCATGCCAGGAAAAGAGCATTGCAGATGCAATGTTTGCTCTGAGAGTGTTATTGAAGAAATACAGAGAAGGTCAGAAGGAGTTGCATTGTGTCTTTGTAGACTTGGAGAAAGCATATGACAGGGTGCGTAGAGAAGAGTTGTGGTATTGTATGAGGAAGTCGGGAGTGGCAGAGAAGTACATAAGAGTGGTACAGGATATGTACGAGGGTTGTGTGACAGTGGTGAGGACTGCAGTGGGAGTGACAGATCCATTTAAGGTGGAGGTGGGATTACATCAAGGATCAGCTTTGAGTCCTTTCTTATTTGCAGTGGTGATGGACAGGTTGACAGATGAGATCAGACAGGAGGCCCCATGGACTATGATGTTTGCAGATGACATTGTGATCTGTAGTGAGAGTAGGAATCAGGTTGAGGAGACTCTGGAAGGTGGAGATATGCTCTAGAAAGCAGAGGAATGAAGGTCAGCAGGGCTAAGACAGAATATATGTGTGTAAATGAGAGGGAGGGTAGAGGAATGTTGAGGATGCAGGGAGTAGAGTTGGTAAAGGTGGATGAGTTTAAGTACTTGGGATCAGTGGTTCAGGGTAATGGTGAATGTGGAAGAGAGGTGAAGAAGAGAGTACAGGCAGGGTGGAATGGGTGGAGAAGAGTGTCAGGAGTGATTTGTGACAGACTGGTACCAGTAAGAGTGAAAGGGAAGGTCTACAAGAGGGTAGTGAGACTAGCTATGTTATATGGGTTGGAGACAGTGGCATTGACAAAAAGGCAGGAGTCAGAGCTGGATGTGGCAGAGTTAAAGATGTTAAGATTTGCACTCGGTGTGACTAGGATGGATAGGATTAGGAATCAGTATATTAGAGGGTCAGCTCATGTTGGACAGTTTGGAGACAAAGCAAGAGAGACGAGATTGCATTGGTTTGGACATGTGCTGAGGAGGGATAATGGGTATATTGGGAAAAAGATGCTAAGGATGGAGCTGCCAGGTAAGAGGAAAAGAGGAAGGCCGAAGATGAGGTTTATGGACGTGGTGAGAGAGGACATGCAGGCGGTTGGTGTGACAGAGCAAGATGCAGAGGATAGGAAGAAATGGAAAGAGATGATCCGCTGTGGCGACCCTTAACGGGAAAAGCCGAAGGATGATGATGAGAATGCCACACATTAAAGAACAGTCACTGTTGATGTCCTTCCATATCATTGTTGCAGTATTCTTCACTATAGGGATCCTCTGCCAAGGGTAACCCAACTTCTCCAAAGCTAACTTTGGGCTCCTAAAAACAAAGGTGGCTAAGTTCATGGCACCCATGCAAATGGAGATCAGTTGCATGACCACTGAATCATACACCAATGCAGTGTATGAACACGTACACAAATGCATGGATCTTGCCATACCCAACAGAACTAAGATGCTCTCCTCCAAAAAAAGAAAGCCAATCTGGTGGTGCCTTGCCATAAACAAACTCTACAACAGAAGGAGGAAACTGATGCAGAATAAGGTGAAGTCTCAAGACTAGAAAAACTCCCTTATCAGCCGCAACAAAAAGTTGAGATCCCTCATCAAATCCTCTAAAGCTAGCTATGAAAACAGAATTGCAGCAGATAGTAAAGACAGCAACAAGGCCTTCTATAATTATGTAAAGAATCTCCATGGCAATACCCAGATTTGCTGTGAGCTACTGCACAATGGTACCTCCTATACCGAGCCAACCAAGACTAGTCACGATACCAGTAGATTGCTAGGCACCCAGTATTACTGCGGCACAGGTTAAAATAGCATTGTCCAAGGCCAAGAATACATCTTCTATGGGACCTGACAATATCCCTGTCTGTGTTCTACATGAAGTACAGAGTGAACTGGCATGTCACCTGTGTGCCCTGTTTAATCACAGCCTCACCTCAGGCTTTGTCCCTACCGCATGGCGCACTGCTACAGTCATCCATCTCCACAAAGGAGGAGCCACTACAGACCCTGGGAACTATTGCCCCATTAGCCTGACGAGTCTGATATGCAAAGCTATGGAATGCATCAACATGGACCCAATAAACAAGGATATAGGGAATCTCCAAACTCTGGATCCCACACAGTTTGGTTTTGTGAAGGGTAGATCATGCTTGTTCAACTTGATCGACGACTTTGAGCCAGTCACCAGAGCTGTGAATGAAGGCAAGGTGGTTCATACAGCCTACCTTGATCTGGCCAAGGCCTTTGATACCATTCCCCACTCAGGAATCCTAGAAAAACTTACTAAGCTAGGCATCAACTCCTATATCACTAGGTGGGTTACAAACTGGCTCACAGGTAGAACTCAGTGTGAACGTAGCTGACTCTGTCAAACTGCCGACCAGTCACAAGTGGAGACCCACAGGGTTTGGTCCTGGTCCTCTCCTATTTGGTATCTACTTCTCTGAAGTCCAGGCCAATATGAAGGGACTCTGACAATGTTCACAGATGATTGCAAGTTGGGAGCTATTAACTCCCCGAGTGATGTTGACATCCTGCAGAAAGACCTCACTGAGACCAACGACTGGTGTCAGAACCATGGCCTTAAGCTGAGTGCCAAAAAATGTGTCATCATCCCCACTGGGAAAAACCCAGTTCCCATAAATTACCACATTGTAAGAGATCTGGGAACACAGGTTGACAGCAACCTCTCTTTTGACCACCACATTGCCACTGTGGTCAGAAAGTCCTTCTATGTGGCCCATCTCATTACTAAGGGTTTTGCATCCAGAAAGAAAGAGGTCATTGTCTCCCTCTACTCTTCCCTCATTAGGCCATTCATTGGGTACAGTGGCCCCATTTGGCATGTACCTCACTAAACACCTGCAGCAACTGGCAAGGCCACAAAGAGGATCCTAGGCCTTAAACATTTGTCCTATATGGACAGATTAAAAAAACTCCAACTATTCTCTCTCTCATATCGCCTACTGAGAGGGGATCTCTGTTTGACTTACAAAGCCATGTCTGACCCAGCTCTGTTAGAAATGCTACATCTAAAGAAATCCCAATCCCTCCGCACCACATGCTCCAAAGACCTAAACCTCTTTACCACAATCAACAGAACATGCTGGAGGGACAGGTTCGTAACCCAGTGACTACCCATGCTATGGAATAGACTTCCCATACATGTCAAGCAGAGCACCTCACTGGGTCTCTTCAAGAGAAATATTGATGAGTGGAAGTGAAATAGAAAGTTCACCCCAGGGATCACTCCAGTGGCTTTACTCAACAGAGGCACAGGGAACTAACATTGGGTGGCATGATGCCAGGGTAATCCTATGGGCTAGGCTTGTAAAGGCCCCAGCCTAGAACATACCTATGAACCTATAAAGACAACCAATAAAAAAATGCATTCAATTATATAAACACATAATAAATTAATTAAACAACTGCTTTCCAATTACAATCCACATTCAACCCAAAAGAGCACAGTGTATTAAGTTTTAAAATGTAGATGGTTTCTTTATACAATAACTTGTTCAGAAAAGCTTTTTCTAAGCAAAATTCTTTGGATATTTTCTCTAAAATTGTTACCTTCAATAAATCAGAATTAGAGTCATGTAAATGTGCAAAATGGCAAAGCTATAGGACTATCTAACCTGTTCTTTTTTATATTTCCAATATGTTCTTGCAGCCTATCCTTACTTTTACTCCCCAATATATATTAAATTGCATGGGCATTTAAGAGCACATATAATGCCCTCAGTCTCACCATCATAAACATCGGATGGAGAAAAGGAAACACCATTCATTACATCAAATTTCTCAACAATATTATTACAGCTGCAACAATGGTCCACAAGCATAAGTGCCATAACTCTTATGCAGTGAAGGCACAGGCAACAAACAAGGTAACTCAAAATAACTATGCACTAAAAAATCCTTTAAATTTCTTCCACTTCTGTAGGAGACACAGGGGTAACAAACATAATAAATCTGACAGCTCCTTAAAGTTTAGCAAAAAACTCCAGTAATATTTCAATAAAGCAATTACTTCTATACTAAAAACACTGTATGTGGTCACAAAATACACTTGACATTTATTAGCCTCATTAATATTATTATTCCAATTTTCCAGACTATTTTATATATATATATATATATATATATATATATATATATATATATATATACACACATACACATTTCTCTTATTAAATTTAGACCCAGCAAAAAATCTATTTATAGCAGACTTAACCAGTTCATGAGAATATCCTCTATTACAAAACATAGACATCATTCTACTAATTTCAAATTCCAAAATCCACTCTATTATTACATATCCTGGCTAACCGCACACATTCACCATAAGGAAGCGCATCAGGAACATGGGCGGGATGGCAACTGCGACCATCCAAGATCTGTCCCCCATCTTGAAATTTCCTGTGAACAGTAGTGGAAAGTACATTATCTACACTAAAACTAAGATCAGCATCTAAAAAAGTTATTTATCTACCTAACTGCAACCCATCAAAAGAGAGGCCAAATCTATTAGTTTGTATAGAATCATAAAATTGATGTACTATCTCGTGTCCTCCTTTACAAATAAAAATCAAGTCATCAATAAAATGGTAATATCCAACTACAAAATTCTTAAAAAATCATTTTGATAAAGTATTTCCAGCTCAAACAAACCCATAGTTAGATTAGCGTACATGGGAGCAAAAGATGCTCCCATTGCTGTACCCTTCAACTGATGTTACAAACATTTATTGAACATAAAGAATTGTTTGTTAAACAAAATTGTAACAATTCTAGTATATAATTAGACAATGGGGAATCCCCCACAAAATATTTAATAGACTCTAAGCCCCTCTCATGACTTATATTTGTGTACAAACTACGCACATCCACACTAATAAAGTACATATCTGCAGACCATTAACTGTAGATATTTTATCTAAACAATTTCGTGTCTCTAGTATATGAAGGCAACTTAGTAACATAAGGCAGTAAAGACTCATGCAGAAATGAGCCAATTTTGGACAAAAAATATTTACAAGCAGAGACTACAGGTCTACCAGGGGAATCATCCATGCATTTGTGGATCTTAGGAAGGCAGCAAAACACTGCTAATTCACAGTCAGAAGTTTGAAATTTAACATCTAAATCCTTGCGTGTGAAGTATTCTAACCTAAATCCCTTCTCAAGCAAAATATTAAAATTGGCAACAGCTTTATTATACTCAGATTGCTAATCTCATAAACAGTATATCCTGAAGATGTATCATACACATTGCTGAACATTCATCACAACCATTTTGTTACACTTATCTGAGGGCTTAATAACTACATTTTTATTGTTTGACAATAATAATAATTCCTTCCACTCCCTCTTAGACATATTATAAACTAACTTACATTTTTCCTTTCATATTCTTTACAGCTTTTTCTATAGCAAAACTCAACATGCTGCCAAAAACATTTAATACCTTCATGTAAAAAAGGAGGCATATAAGAACTTTTCATAACAATTTTTGTCATAGCCAGATGACAATATGTATTTACTAAGTCTCCTTCCTCCGTTCTGGAAAAACAGGAATAAAAACCGTCTTCCTCAGAAGACAAATAATTGGGCTGTGAAATGTTTAACAAATGCCCCCTCACCACCTTCAAAATGATATTTCAAATTCAACTTACGAATCAATTTGATAACATCACATTTGAGCTCATGTAGACGGGGGAGAACCATTGGGACAAACTTAAATCCATAATCCAAAATCTTCAGTTGCACCTCCGATAAACATATTCCTGAAATATTGCAAACTAACTGACCACATATATAGCTATTACTGCCATCTAGTCCTTTATAATGCCTGCCTTTGTGGTTTTGTATTTGTCTGCTTGTAATAAACTTCTTTTATGCCCAAGGTGTTTAATGAATTGTTTCTTAGTCAATCTATTAATTTGCCCACATTTTTTCCTTATTACAGTCTGCTAGTGAAAAGCCTTTTCACACCTTGGATTTGCACAGGCAGCTCAGATAATATTTAGATAAGACTAAAGCCATTCACAAGTCTGAGTGGCATTTTATTTCTTTTCATCCTAGATCTCTAGGTATAGCTGTTTCCATACAAGCCATTTCTTCATAGCTCTCTAAGGCCATTTCCTTTTGTTACTCCCTTCAGGAGAAAAGTCTTTCAGTCTCTGTAAAGGCTCAATCTGAAGTAGGAGATTCATTTGTCTGCAACCTGTGGGTTATGGATCCGATATCGAATCCGAACCGGCATGGTTTTCCAGCTATGGATCCAAGCTCTCAGCTCCTCCCCTCACCCATAATGCCCTGCTCTACCCTCATGACCTCAGATCTCGTTTGCCGCGCATGGTGACTGGATTGGTTTCTAAAGCTCTCAAGCTAAGTGCTAGTTTTCTACAGTTAATATTAGAATTTTGAAGTTTTTTATTGATTTTTTGTATGAAAGTGTAGGTTTCCCCTTTGATACTTTTACTTTTAGAGTTAATCTAAAATTATTTCCCTCCCCTCGCTGTTGGCGTAGTGTGTGTGTGTGTTGGGCCTGTGTGTGTATATTGTTTAGTTACTTTAGTTTAGTAACTTCTTTATAGATTGGGATGGCTGAACAGCCCAAATCTATATTTTCTAAATGCTCCGAGTGTGGCCATAGGCTTTCACCAGCTGATGGCCACACTCGGTGTGTTAGATGCCTGGGGGTTGAACACCTCACATCTGGATGCTCCATTTGTGCAGGGTTCAACCCCAGGGCACTGAAGGAGCGGAGGTCCAAGCTTGTTTTGGCGGGCCTCTTACCGCCGGACTCGGCTCCGACCTCCGCTCCTTCGGGAGTAACCGTACCTTCGGTTCTTCCCTCCGTGGCACCCCCTCCTCCTCCTGGGACTCAACCTCCCGTTTCTGGTTCGGAGGAGAGGGATGCTAGGAAAAAGGACCGGAGGGAGAAGCACCACAAGCGGCGGGCCGAGACCTCTGTTTCGGCCCCGCCAGCCAAGCAGGCTTCTCCCCCGGCTCCGTTGTCGGCTCGGTCTAATTCTTCTCGGCTCCGGTCTCCAGTGTGCTTTTCACCGGGACCTGAGGAGGAGGAGACCCGATCTCCGTCGAGGCTATCGAGGAGGCACTCCAGGCCTACCTCGGTAGCCTCGTCGAGATCTACGTATAGCCTTTCGGATGCTGATCTGGACCGGATGATGAGAAGGTTCATCCAGGCCCAGATGCAGATGGGAGTGGTCTTGCCTCCCCCCCCCCTCTGGGGGGGAGCTCAACACCCTTTTTCAAACCTATTGCTCCTTCTCCGACCCGCTATCCGGGTTCGGAGCAGCTGGAGCCGAGCAGCCGAGCTGGGGTGGGTCGGCGCCGATAGTACTTGGTGCATCGGATCCGACCCTGCCCTCGAGTGCATCGGATCCGACCTCTCGGAGCCTGGATCCGAGCCTCGGATCCGGGGGGATCAGTGCTCCCGGCGCCGTCTGTGTCGGAGCGCACTGTCGCCGGATCCGGCGCGGCGCCGGCTCCGATCCACTCTTCGGATCGAGGGGAGCCGATTGTCGGATCCTTTGGTCGAGGTCGGCTCCCCTTCGGCGTTTGATGTAGTGGAGAGGGCCCTGTTGAGGGTCTCCGGACCCCCGGCACTTGTTCCGGCTCCGTCCCGCGCTCCCTCTGCACTGGGCCAGGCTTCCACCATCCGGCCCTTGGGACAGCCCGCTTCTGTGCCCCAAGTTGCTCCAATGGAACAAGTTGCTGCTTGCGAGGAGTCCTCTGACAGCCCCCCAGAGGATGTCCCTCGCAAGCATACGTGCAAAAGGAGGCACATTGACTCCCCCGAGTCTCTCACGGAAGACACGGACTTGGAGGAAGGGGAAGGCTCCCCACGGTCGCCCCCCGAGGATGTCTCATTTGGAGACATCATGGAAATGCTCCGTATAAGGGGGGGGGGGTGGTCTGCCTCCAAGTCTTCCTCGGACGAGTCCGTGTTCTTGGAGGCATTTGAAGCGGGCCCGTCTACCTCTTGGGTGTCCCCCCCTGCCGACCCCCTGGTGGACCTCATTACCACCAGGGCGTGGAAGGAACCGGACACCGTGGAGCCAATTCCTAAGAGGCCCGATAGGATCCTTAGCCCACCGTCCGACCGTGCCCATTGGAGTAAGGGGCCTCCGGTAGATGCCATGTTGACGGCGGTGGCCACCAAGAGGGAACTTGCTCAGGAGAGTCCCTCAGTCCATCCCCCGAGCAAGGAGTCTCGGATGATGGACCGCTTGGGGAAGCGGATGTTTAGTTCAGCGACCTTCTCGGTAAGGGCGCTGAACTACTTGGCACATGTCATTAGGATGCAGCGAGATCTCATTAAAGAATATGCTGCATCTCCCCCAGAGTCCATGTCGGAGGAGGACAGGGTTCTGCACTCCACCCGTATGGCCACTCTTAGGTCAGTTACTAATACCTCTATGCGGCTACTCTCCCACGCTACGGAAGGCGCCGCTAGAGCTGCGGGGGCAGGCCTAGTCACTAGACGTCAGGCCTGGCTCTGTCACTGCGATTTTTCTGAGCCCTTCAAAGCGTCATTTGCGAACGCCCCCTTTGATGGTTCTGCTCTTTGGCAAAACCGTTCGCGAAACGTTGACCCAGAGCGAGAAGGACGGGAAGACGCTGTCTGCCGTCGGAATCCGCTTCTCTGCACCCCAGAGGCCCTACTCTAGGAACCAAAAGGGTCAGAAGAAGATGTGGTTCCGGAAGTCGCAGCAGTCCCAGCCTGCTCCGGACAACCAGTCCTTCCGTGGCAGAGGAGGACAGGGAGGACGCCGCCCTAGAGGCAGAGGGGCTCCCAGAAACTTCGGGTCCAGGGAACCTTTCTCTGAACGGCCCGCGCAGCAACCCTGAGGGGTTGCCTGACTGCTCCACTCTGGAGGCAGTCGGGGGACGTTTTTCGGCATGGGAGTCCATAACATCAGACCGCTGGGTTCTCCAAATCATATCCAGAGGATATCGCATCCCTTTCCTTCACCTTCCAAAGTTGAAGTCCCTCCCATACGTCCCACCCGGTCAATGGGAGGCCGCTTTGGCAGAAATTGGCCATCTGCTAAAGAAAAGAGCCATCCAGCCCGTCCCCCCAGACCAGATCGGATCAGGGTTCTACTCCAGGTTCTTTTTAGTGCCAAAGAAGACGGGGGAACTAAGACCAATCCTAGACCTCTCTCTCTTGAATCTGGCAGTCCCCAAAGAAAAAATTCCGAATGGTCACTCTGCAATCTATTCTCCCCCTTCTGGGAGAAAATCACTGGATGTGCTCGATAGACCTCAAGGACGCGTACTACCACATCCTGATGGACAGGCGCTCCAGGAGGTTCCTCCGCTTCCGGCTGGGAGCCAGTCACTACCAGTTCTGGGTCCTTCCCTTTGGTCTCACCACAGCCCCAGGGTGTTCACCAAAGTATTAGCAGTGGTAGCGGCCCACCTGAGGCTTCAGGGGGTGCAGGTCTTTCCCTACCTGGACGACTGGCTTCTTACCGCCCCAACAAGGCATCTACTTTCATTGGCGCGAGACTCCTTTCTCCATCTTGCTCCTTTTCTGGGCATTACAATAAATACAAAGAAATCCAACCTGGCGCCCACACAGCTCTTAGATTTTATAGGGGCCAGGCTAGACACAAGGAGTTCTGAGCCTTCCTCACTGCGGACAGAGTTCAAAATCTGCAGCTCCAGGTGCGGGCCATTCTCCACTCAAGTTCTGTTCCGGCGGAGTTGGTCCTGAGGGCTCTAGGGTCCATGGCACAATATGCGCATCCTACAGTGGACTCTCTTAGTACAGTGGTCATACCTTGCTCTCCCCATGCATCATCCCATTGCGATCAGCAAGGCTTGCAAGCGGTCCCTCTTGTGGTGGCTTCACTCCCCGGATCTCCACAGGGGCCGCCCATTTTGTGCTTCTCCCCCTCTCGCCACGGTGACCACGGACGCCTCCCGCCTCGGGTGGGGGGGCATTTTGCGGGCCGGACCGTCCAAGGCACGTGGAACGATTCAGAGACCTTACTGCATATCAACGTTCTAGAGATGAGAGCAGTGCTCTTAGCGTTGCTAGCACTTCAGGACTTTCTTCCCTTGGGAACAATTGCGATTCAATCGGACAACATGTCTGTGGTCTGGTACATCAACAAGCAAGGAACAAGGTCTTACCCTCTTTGTCGAGAAGCCATGAGAGTTTGGGAATGGGCAATCTCCACCAACCGCTTTCTAATAGCAACGCACATTCCGGGTCGGTCCAACATCCTAGCGGACAAGCTCAGTCGCACCATTCTGACCCCTTACGAGTGGTCTCTCAATTGTCAAGTAGCGGAACGCATATTCGCACGGCGGGGAACTCCTTCATGCGATCTTTTTGCCTCTCCCTCAAACACCAAGTGCGACAGTTTTTTCGCTCTGATACCTCCTCCCGGAGGTTCCCCAAGAGACGCTCTGGTGCATGCTTGGCCACCCGGTCTTCTGTATGCTTATCCACCCTTGCCTCTGATGCTCCAAGTTCTTCAGAAAGCCTCTTGGGTGGGTTGCAGAATGATTCTCATTGCTCCGTTTTGGCCTCGACAGATCTGGTTCCCCTTCCTAAGGTCTCACTCGGTGAATCCTCCTTGGATTCTAGATCCCATTCCGGATCTGATATCCCATCCATCCTGTATACCTCCTCCGAATCTGGACAACCTGAAGCTGACCGCTTGGCTGCTCCAGTTCCACTCTTGATCAGGACTCCCGGTATTTCGTCACCTGTTAAGGCAATTCTGGTGGCAGCTCATAAACCGTCCACTAGGAAGGTCTACTGCAGCAAGTGGAAACGGTTTTCTTTGTGGGCGGAGCGGCAAGGCCTGAATCCCTTCACAGTTCCTCTCCCATTAGTGCTTGACTTTCTAACCACTCTTTTTAACGATGGTGCCAGCAGTTCCACAGTCAAAGTACAACTGGCGGCAATTTCTCATTATCACATTGGCCATGACTCTAATCCTCTTATGTCAGCCAAATTGTGTAAAATTTTCCTTAAAGGTACTGTTCTTCTCAGGCCCCCTGTAAAACAAGCGGTTCCTCCTTGGGACCTCTCTTTGGTTCTACAGGCCTTGACTGCCCCCCCTTTCGAACCAGCGGCTACGGTGGATCTCAAATTCTTGTCTTACAAGACAGCCTTTTTGGTAGCCATTACATCGGCCAAGAGAGTTTCAGAGCTTCAAGCATTATCAGCTAAACCTCCTTACTTGGTATTTCATCCGGACCGTGTCTACCTCAGGACCAACCCGTCCTTTCTTCCTAAAGTCGCTTCTGAAGCAAACATCAATCAATCTATTAACCTCCCTGTTTTCTTCCCTAAATATGAAAACAAAGGTGAATATAAGCTTCACTCATTAGATGTTCACAGGCAACTTAGATTTTATCTAAACAGGACGGCTGGTCATAGGCAATCCGACCAGTTGTTTATTTCCTTTGCAAAATTTAATTTGGGCAAGCCAATTTCTAAAGTTTCTCTGTCCCGCTGGATTTCACAGTGCATCTTATTGGCTTATCAAGCTTCAGGAAGGCCCGCGGAGGGTGTTCATGCCCATTCAACCCGGTCAGTATCTACCTCGGCAGCCTTCAAGGCTAGGATTCCTCTAGATGATATTTGTGCAGCAGCCACGTGGGCTTCATCTCATACTTTTATCTCCCACTATAAGTTGGATCTTGCATCTAGGGGTAGAGCATCCTTTGGCTCCGCGGTGCTCCGGAATATCCTTCCATGATGGCCGCCCAAGATTCAGGTAGCTGGGGACTCTGTCCCACAGGTTGCAGACAAATGAATCTCCTACTTCAGATTTAGAAGTTATGTACTCACCATAACGTTCCATCTGAGTAGGTATATTCATTTGTCTGCAACCATCCCGCCCTCCTATCCCCCTGGCCTTTCAGTTTCCTGCATATTATGTGTTACCCTTTTCAGGGTGTTCTTGCTGTTGGCAAACTCGATCTGAGGTCATGAGGGTAGAGCAGGGCATTATGGGTGAGGGGAGGAGCTGAGAGCTTGGATCCATAGCTGGAAAACCATGCCGGTTCGGATCCGATATCGGATCCATAACCCACAGGTTGCAGACAAATGAATACACCTACTCAGATGGAACGTTATGGTGAGTACATAACTTCTAATTCTATCAAGGTTGTAGCTTCCTCTGGTGCTTTTTTCAAAAGATTGGATGCCAATTCCATCCTTGAGGTGACTATTTGGACTTCTGTCCATATCTTTTCAGTTCTGATGTATGTACGTCCGTACATCACATTTATGCCCTACGCCATGAGAAGGGGAGCATACATTTGATGTACAACTTCCTCAAAATTCTTGGTGTACTGGCCAGATGTTGAGCTACCCTTGATAGGGAATCCTTTTAGTGAAGAATACTGCAGCAGTGAAGAGGAGCACATCTACTGTTATGGTAAGATTTCACAAAACTGTACTTTCCCAAAACATCAAACCACAGACCCGCTGAACTACCCACGCATTGAAGCACTCATTCACAGTGGTCCAGCGCAACATAGTTCACTGAAGCACATGACATTATTTAGAACGAGTCCACATACCTACAAGTCAGCTCAGTGATATAAATTCTGGAACTGCTGTGATTTCTACATTACAGACCATACAGTTACAGTTCATACCATTTTGCTTCTGTTGCTTAAAGGTGCTTGGCTGGCCAGACTACACCTGAAGGATACTTAACTAGAATATTTTTTTGTTCCATAATAACAAGAAAGGGAATCAACACTTCAGTCTGCAGTTCAGTTTGGTCTGGCTTTGGATTGTTTTGGAAGCTTGTCTCATAACCATGAGAACTGCCATAGACTTGGGTCTCCATTTAATTACATTCCACCTTTGGGATTAAGCACTGTGCTGGTGGTGGACATTTTCAGGTGAGCAGTTCATGTTGGTTACATATGGCAACTCACTCCAACATGGGGATTTCATCACTTGACTTTTAGCCGGAGAATTCTGGTCTGGATTTTTTTTTATCACCTGAGTGCTCATATCCCCCATTATTAGCCTGGACATCATCAGAATGCTGTTAAGATACTACACACAGGGCCCTTTTTCATGTATTTCTTCCCAGTCCCTTGGTTCAAAAAGTTCTCCTAAAAACAAAAAGAAAACATAGCTAGATGCTGGCCAAAACAACCATGGTTCTGCTAGCAGTCAATACCTTCTCCTCCATCCTGGGGAAGGAAGGCAGTCATGTCTTCTACAGGAGTGTAAGGGATATCTGCATGCAGACTGTGAGTTGGGATGGCTCCACTTTACATGAGGCCAGGAGAAGTGGAATGTATGTGTATGATTTATGCGGTTTACTATTGTTTGTTCAAACGGCAAAACATTTCCCATTCAAAACAATGAAAAGTAAGCGTGAACACAAACATTCCAACTGGCCAGAATGTTGACCCAAATGATCAACACATTTGAGTCAACATTGTTACCGAAACCACCACGTGATAACCGTATAGGAGCAGATGTAAATCAGACTCCTATATGACATATGTTTTTGCAGGGGGGCAAGCCCCCCCCACCCCCCCCGCTACTAATATATTCTAACTCCAAGATCGCACTACAGTGGGGATATGGATGAATTTCCAATCCCCACTGTACAGCGATCTCTCTGTTGATAGTCAAATGCACTACTGCATTCGCATAAGTGTGTTCGACTATCCCATCCATTTATGTTTTGTGCACGACATTCTGATTCTGCGACAGACTGTCATTCGCACAAACCATAGTAAACTGATTTATGCATGCATGTGCATTAGAACAGGCCTTTATGAGAGTCACAGTCTGTGCATCTGCAGTGAGAGGTTAGGCTGGAGCGTTGTTAGTGATCCCTGAAGAAGTAGGTGGTCTTATTCTAGTTTCTTACTAGGGAATGAATGGGATGATTTCAACCAGGAAATGAGTGGTATTTTGGTCCATCACTGTGATAGAAGAAATGAAAACGTGTTGCTGTTTTCGTGTTACAAAAAGTTGCTATTTTAGCTACATTTGAACTGTATCAATTTGTTGCTGTTTTTATTGGATTTTGTATCATGTTTGCTGCTGCTTATTCAGACTTGGATTTGCTGAATAAACGGATTCAACTAAAGATACCTGGAGAAGTGGAATTACTGGGCTATAGTGGTTCATTCTTTAGCCACTGTTTTTGTGGTTTACAAAAATCACTATTTTAAATTGGGTATATACTCATATGAGGTAAATTAATACTAAGTGGTATGTTAATGAGGCATATTATTGCTAACATTCTTCTACATATTAGTATCTCCAGTGCCCCCCCACCCCTGCCGATCTCTGGGAACAAGTCCTGAGGACACTTTCCAAGGCCAGGAATACTAGCTCCATGGGTCCAGACAATATGCCAGGTTACTTTCTTGACCGCAGTAAGCTCAGCTTTATAGTCTAGCTACTAAAGCTACTTAGTCGTAATCTTGTGCCAGAGGTGTGGAGAAGAATTGTAGTCATCCCACTCTAAAAGGGAGGACCCACCGCTGACCCTAATAACTATATACCTAAAAGTATGACTTGTCTTATTTGTAAGGCAGTGGGATGTGCCATTTTAGAATTAACAAGGACTTCAGCAGTTTACATTTCCTTGACCCAAACCAGTTTGAATTTGTTAAAGTTTGATCCTTCCTCCTAAAATTTTTGGACCGCTTTGAACAAATCACCAATGTATTGAATGCAGACGGATAGGTGTACACTGCCTAGCATGACCTGTGAAGGCCTTTGACACCATCCCACATTCTAGCATTGTAGACAAGCTGGTCAAACTAAAATGTAAACCCATAAATGACACAACCCAATCTATTAGTGGAAGAGGTCTATTATAAAGGATCATTTCTGGCAACATCTCTCTGGGACTCTGGGATTGATCTTTGGGCTACATCTCTTCAGTAATTACTTCTCTGATGTCAAGGCTAATGTTAAGGGTCTGTGGTGACCAAGTTTGTGGATGACTGTAAACTCAGAGCCATCACAAACTCTTCATCTGACTTCCAGAGTCTTTGGGATGGTCTAACATGTACAGATCGATGGTACCAGGACCATGGCCTTCAGCTAATTACCAGGACACGTAATTGTCCTTTGGCAAACATGGGTACTCGTGCACTTACCACTTTGATTATACCCCTTTGAAAATTGTCACCATTATTAGAAGCCTGTGCACTTTCATTTACAGTGAACTATCCTTTGACCACCAAGTATCAACTGTCATCAGAAAATCCTTTTATCTAGATAGACCAATTATCTAGGGTATAACTTCTACCTAAAGGGAGGTTATTATCTCTATTTACTCTTGCCTTATCTGACCCGTAGTAGAATATAGTACCCCTTTTGGTATGGACCTGTCTAAATGTTTGACTGAACTCAGGGCTGCAATATTTCCTCACAAAAAAATCAAGGCAATGTCTTGTATGTGCTACACAGACTACCTTATATCGCCTCTCTCTCTCTGTTTTGTACAGTTTATGGGACCTTTGCATCACTTACAGGGCTTTGCCAGATCCAGCTCTGTATGATCTCGTATGCATGTGCAAATTAAGCACTTGTTTGAAGGACTTAAAACTCAACCACAGCATAAATATGCTGTTGAGATATTTTTGTCAACTAATCCGTCATTCGTAGAACAGATTTCCTTTAAATACAAAACAGAGCAGGTCTCTCTGACCCTCTTCAAATGCAGCCTGGATGAATGGATAAGAGCTTGTAAATTCATCCCAGGTCTGACCCCTCAAACCCTCACTGAAAGGGGGAGACATTTGCTAGCAGTTACTGTGTTGTAAGGTTCTGACAAAATTGGATCTTGAGGTGGGCAACAAATGATCTATCTGATCATAATCTCAGTATGAAGCTATGAACACAAAACCTTGTAATGTAACAGGTTTGCACATGAGGGCCTCTGTGGACATATCCATTTATATTTCTCCATGTTATTAACTTTAGGTAAGGCATTATATGTACAGGTCAGTCATATTGTACACTTCCCTTCCAAGGTGGTATATACTGTTAACTGCAGTGACTGAGTATCTAATGTTTAGATTGTGTTAATTATACTAGCGTAATTTCTACACAGTGGGATCACATCATCCAAAAGTATAAGCGCCTCACAGGTGAAATCCCTTGTAGACTATCAGTTTGTCATTCCCCAGCAACAGCTGAAGGTTAAGCAGTTCACATGGAAACCAGACACACTGGAACTCTCCCTTATCCCCAAATTGACTTATCATTAATATAGCAAGACAGAAACAGCTAGTACATGCACAGGCCTGGTTTATTGGAACCCTCCTCCCCCTAGGTGACTTAGAAAAGCAGACATTGAACTCTTTGTCCGCATACACACTATAGCAGTCACATCCCCCTAAACTTGCCTGTGTAAACAGGCATGCACATGAATGCCTGTGCAGATGTACACCTTTATCCTGTTTGTTTGTACAGTCATGCATTTTTGTGTCTTTCGACTTTTTCCCGGTTAGGGGTCGCCACAGCGGAACTCCGGTCCGCTAATGTTTGGCAGTAGTTTTTCCGTGCCGAGTTGCCGGCCCTGACGCACAACCTTCAATGAAGGTACGCCCATTCACGCATGTCTCCACACAGAAGACGCTCTAGCTGAGAATCGAACAGGATAACGTCTTCCTGTGAGGTGACAATGCTACCGCAGCACCAAATAATTTGTGTACTGGTATGTAAACAGTAGTGTAAGTAATGTATTAATTGTCAAATATTTATCTGTACATTCAAAATAACTTATAACTGCTGCTGTATGAATTACATATTGCATTCTGTTTGAACCTAGATAGGTATATGTGACTAACATTTGCTAGAAGCATGTACAGTTCATACTTTGGTTTCATTGAAATGTTTGACAAACTTTGATTTGTGTAATTGAATTGTAACTGAAATGTATCCATTGCTGTCAGTCTGCTACTGCGGTCAACAAGCATCAATAAATAAAATAAAATCTAGTTCTATGATGTCAACTTAATGGAAGGCAGTACTTGCAGAAACAGGCATATTGGTAACTCCCAGACAGTCGTATGTCAATAATGTACTGCTTAGTACTCTCTCAGGGAGAATTCAGGTAATAGCTGAGATGTTTTGTGGACAGTACTCGAGCTTATAGAATTAAACCTGCAATCTGATGTTGTTAATCATCTTTCCTTTCATCACTGATGTGGCTCGGAACTGAGTCGGCCTAATACCAAGCTCGCACCAGCCAAAAACTCTCGAGCTAAGCTTCTACCCACAATGCCCTTCTCCCTGTTACCGCAGACCTTTGCTGCATAGCCATAAAGCCGCGTTTCAGCCGAGCTCTCATATAAGTGGAAACATTTTGATATTTTGTGGAAAATTGTTTTTTTTTCTTCTCGATTGTGATTTATATTCATAACTCTCTATATTTACAGTTAGATTTAGACTTTTCACTTCTACTTCTACCCGACTGGTAATCTTTTAAGTACCATTGGTGGTACGGCCTTCTCTCTTTACCCTTGTGGTATTCCTTGAATACCATCGCTGGTATTTCTTCTCTTTCCCTTTTCTGTCTAGTTGTGTGTTTTTGACTCTTTTGACAGATATAATGTATGTATGTATTTAGATAGATTTAGACATACAGAAAGTAGAATTTACATTTTTCTCTAAAACCTTGAGTGTTGTGTTTAGTTTTTCATGATGTCTGATAAGAAGGGTACATCGGGTTTCAAACATTGTACTTCATGTAACAGTAAACTTCCGAATAGTGACTCTCACGATTGTGTTTATTGCTTGGAGGTGCCCCACCTTTCTGTGCAACCTCCCTGTGTGATTTTTCAAAGTTTCAGTCAGTGCACTCTGAATGAGCACAAGAGTAAGTTAATATTGAAGGGCCTACTTAAGTCACCCTTTTCAGAGGCCCTTTCTGCGACAGAGGTCTCAACCCTTCCTATTAAGGATAAGAAAAGGCCCCATTCCATTCCCTCTTCACCTTCTGGTGACCAGGGTGAGTCTTTGAAACCTAAAGTGCAAAAACTATCTTCAGAGCATAAGTCTGCCTCATTGGCACCAACCTTGTCTGCCCCACTTACTATGACTGGTACTATATCGGTGCCAGCTTCGGCTCCGATACTGTCTCCGGCACTGCCTACTATGACTTCAGCACCAGGTGCCACTTTGGCACAGTGCATGCCTTCGATGCTTATCTCTGCAATGACGATTGAACCTTCCGTATCGGCTCTGAGTGCCCCTTCGGCACCAAGCTCTTTTACGGCCCCGACAAGAACGGATTTGACCCCACTGCTTCCTGTCTCCATACTTGAGACATCGGTGCCAGTAGATTCCACACCACAGACCCGATACTCTCCCTCCATAGACCCGTTTCTAGGCCAAGTGTATAAGCCTATTCCTAGATCAACCAAAGGAAAATTCAGATCCTAGATCAACCTGACTCCCAGTCGGGAGTATCCACTAGATCCACCAGGAGCCTTTCAGAACTTAATGTGGTGCGTCTTGTGGATTCAGCTGTTGGCAGCCAGGGGGATACCCACTCCTTCCAGGACCCATCCTCCTGTAGGACCTGGGTTGACTTCTCCATGGACTCCATCCTATTCTCCTCCTTTGACCATTCCAGTTCCAAAGCCTTCTACTTTGACGTCCCTTTCAGAACTCCCTGTCTCGTCACCTGTAGAGGACCTCACTGAGGCTGTGAGACTGTCCCTTTGTTCCTCGGTTCCTGCTGAACCAGTCCTTCCTCAACCCAGTGATTGGGCTGAAGGCTGTTCGGTTCATGGCACGGTTCCGAGTGTTTCTTCGGTTCCATCCTTGGTGCCCGGGAGCTTTGTCTATACCGATCCTGCTTGAGGTTCCATCCTCAGGAGCAGGTTCGACGGAGTGGGGTGTGACCCCAGTTCCGAGGTTGTCCTTCTCTGTTCCGGGCTCCCATCCCTCTTCGGGTGGACCTGCTTTCCTTGCTATGGAGAGGGCACTTGCTTCTGGAAGCATTTTGCCGATGTCGGACCCCCAGATTTCTACCCTTGAGCTACAGCTGCCACAGGCCACCTCCCTGGGGCACTGGGCAGGGAAGCCTCAGGAACCCTCGGTACAGGGTACCCAATCTTCCGAGTCCTCCTCAGAAGCCCCCACTGAGGAGCCCTCACGGAAGAGATTGTGCAAGCGGAGGCACGTAGACTCACCTGAATAGTCTCTAACAGAGGACATGGATTTTGATGACGGTGAAGGGTCCCCACGGTCACCTCCTGATGATGTCTCCTTCGTAGATCTCCTTGAAATGCTGAAACAGAGGGGTGACTTGAAGCCCACTAACCCTTCTTCTGAGGAGTCCGTGTTTCTGCAGGCTTTTCGCGCCCAGCCATCTACCTCTTGGGTGACCCCGCCTGCAGACGAGCTAGTTCAGCTCGTGGTGCAGCTCACCTGAAAGAACCCTGATTCTGTTGAGGTGATCCCTCAGAGACCCGACAAGATACTTTCTCCACCTGAGGAAAACCCACATTGGTCCAGAGGTTTACCAGTCGACGCTATGGTGGTGGTGGCGGCGGCCACGAAAAAGGATCTAGGTGAAGAGTCCTAGTGTCCATCTGCACAACAGAGAGTCCCGAGCAGTGGACAGATTGGGGAATTGAGTCTTTGCATCAGCGACCTTTGCCATACAGTCCGTGAACTACTTGGCACATTTTATGCGGCTCCAGAGAGACTTGATCTCAAAACTCTCTGGATCACTCACAGGACAGGCATCTGACGAGGTAAGGGATAAAGTTGCCTCTCAGCTCGCAACCCTGGAATGGATCTCCAACTCTCCCATGAGGTTCTTTCACATGCAGCCGAACAGGTGGCTAGAGCTGTGCTGTCAGCCATAGTTATGAGATGTCATGCCTGGATGCGCATTTGTGACCTCACGGATCCCTTACAGTCTTCCTTTCTGAATGCTCCCATTGAAGTATCTCAGCTGTTTGGCTCCAAGGTAAAGGGCACTGTGGCCAGGTGTGAGCAGGATGGTAAGACCCTGTCTGCCGTAGCTCTATGTTTTTCCATCCCTCAACTCTCCTTTTCCTGGAGTCAGAGGAGTGGGAAGATGTGGCACAAAAATCTCAGGGTCCTTTCCGTGCCATGCATGGTGATGATACCTACAGGGACGGGGGGGGGGGTAACAATTCTGGAAGATGCCCGTATCGAGGCAGAGGGGGTCCATGTAACCAAGGCCCCAGAGACTCCTTTTCTGGGCAGCCTTACCAGTGCTCCTGAAGAGCGGCCTGATTGCTTTCCTCTGGATGCAGTCAGGGGTCCTTTCTCTCTGCATCAAGCTGCCTGGCACTCTGTTACCACTGATCGTTGGGTGCAGAATATCATTACCAGAGGTTACACCATTCTCTTCATCACTTATCCAAAACTTCCAACTAAACTTCCCAACGTTCCACCCAGTCAAAGGGAAGAAGCAGCTTCATAAGTAAAAAAGCTGTATCAAAAAAGAGTCATCCAATTAGTCTCACCAAACCAATGCAGATCCGGATTTACTTAAGATTCTTTTTGGTGCCAGAAAAGACAGGGGAGTGGAGACCCATTCTGTATCTCAGCAGTTTGAACAAGTCTGTTGCCCAAACCAAATTCCGGATGGTCACAGTTCAATCCATTCTCCATTTTCTAAGGGAGGGAGATTGGATGTGCTCAATAGATCTCTGGGACACGTATTACCACATCAAAATGGACAAACTTTCCGGGCGTCTACTTTGCTTCTGGCTAGGAGCCAATCATTACCAGTTTCGTGCCCTGCCGTTCGGTCTCTTTACAGCCTCCAGTGTGTTCACAAGGTGCATAACAGTGGATGTTAAGTTGTCTATCTCGCCTTCATTCTTGCTGGATGGGTTCGGAGCCGACCTCGGCTCCGACTCGGCCACTCTAAAATCTCGAGAGTTGGTTCCACCGGCTCGAGGCTCCCCTTATATCCCACAATACTAGGCGAGAGTTACCTCAGATTTCGTTTGCCGCTACAGCGATCGAGGTGTTGGTTTTCTACCGGCTTCTTGGTAAGTAAACTTTCAGTAAGTTAGGATACTTAAACCCCTTTATTTTTGATTTTAACTACTTTTTCCCTTAGTTTAGTGGATTTCTAACCCTTTTTTTCATAAAATCCCGTTTCTTTTCACAAGAACTTAAAAGTTCTCCTTCGGGCCTTCAGGCCTTTCCCCCATTCCCTAGTGGTGTGTGTGTGTTACTCTTAATTAAAACCCTTTGATAGTTGTTTTATTTTTGAGTTTTAAAAAATAAGATAAAGTGTAATCAGTGTGTCTGACTGAGTGTGTGTGGTTACACTTTCTTGTTCTAGGATGTCTAAAGACACAAAGGTCTCAGGCTTCAAGAAGTGTGATGCGTGCTGTCAGAAAATGTCTCTGACAGACGGTCACACTTCTTGTGTCTACTGCCTGGGGCCTTTGCACCTGCAGGACTCCTGTGCTGTATGCCACGGCTTCAGTCCCAGGGTCCTGCAGGAAAGAAAGAACAAGTTGATCCTAAGGGGTCTACTTAAGCCTGAGGATTCCCTTTCTGTCTCTGGGAAGCCCTCCAAGGCTTCTAGGTCCTCGGCTCCAGCTACTGAGCCGAGACCTAAGGCTATTAAACCTACGTCTGCATTGGCTCCGGCTGGAGCCGATGAGTCTGCAGCTTCTGTGGTTCCCTCGGCTCCGGCTGGAGCCGAGGTATTAGAAATCCCCTTGCCGGCTCCGACCAGACCTTCGGAGCCGACATCTAGGAAGAGATCTAGGTCACCATCCCTTGGCTCCGTTCATTCGGCTCCAGCATCTCCTCTGCTGTCTGAACGGAGACATAAATCTCACTCCTCTAGGTCATCGAGGCTGTCGGATCATGACCTTCAGAGGGTAGTGAGTCGACTTCTTAAGTCCGAGGCACTGGCCCAAATGCTTCAGAGCCCGACTCATCAGTCGATGCCTGCCCCTGTCCATCAATATGTTCCTCCTCCGACTCCGTTGAGCTCGGAGCCGGGGCGTTTCGGAACCGAGACTGTGGTAGCGTCGGAGCCGATACCGATGTCTTCAGCTCCGTCGCCGGCTCCGATTTCTTCTTTCGAAGAATCTCGGTGCCGGACTTCCCTCGTTGGCTCTGAGGGGGTAAGTGGCATCGGACCCTTGTCCGACCCCGCTCTTCCTCTCGGAGCTTCGGCGCTGGTGAGTTCGGCTCCGACATCGGCCTCGGAGCCATCACTGTCGGTGCCGAGAGAGGTTCTCAGCTTCTCGGAGCGGGGACCTCTGGCTCTGCCTGACAGGGGTGCGTTCGAGGTCATGCGGAGTGTGTTAGAGCCTGGCTCTACTCCACAGTCGGCTCCGTCTGTCCCTCCCTCTACGGTGCCTCAGGTCAAGTCGACTCACTCCCTCATCCCGGACCGCAGAGAGCCAGCTCCTCAGGAACCCCCTGTGGGATCTCATCCTCTTCGAGGCCTCTCCTGATTTGGCAGAAGAGCCCCTCGGAAGAGGAAGTGTAAGAGGAAACACATTGACTCACCTGAGTCCATCACATCTGACACAGATTTAGAGGATTCCGAGGGTTCCCCCCGTTCCCCTTCTGAAGATGTCTCTTTTGCAGACATTCTAGAAATCCTCAAACAGAGGGGAAATTGGCCAGCCCTCAACCCTTCGGAGGATGAATCTGTGTACCTTGAGGCGTTTGGCTCTCGTCCTTCCACCTCCTGGGTGTCTCCCCTTGACCCCCTCATGCAGGTGGTAGCTAAAAAGGCATGGACGGCTCCTGATTCAGTGGACCCCACTCCCAGGAGACCCTCAAAATTCATAATGGCACCAGCAGACAAACAATTCTTGACAAAAGGAGTTTCTGTGGATGCAATGGTGGTTGCTGCTGCCACTAAGAAGGAACTAGCAGATCCTTCAGTACCTGTCCATCCACCTAACAAGGAATCTAGGTCCATGGACAGGTACGGGAAGCGGATGTTCTCGTCAGCGACATTTGCTATGCGTTCGCTGAACTACCTGTGCCATTTTACTCGTCTTCAAAGGGACTTGATTAAAGAAGCGAGTGACATGTTGAAGGACCCTACAGCTGCGGGTTTTCAAGACAAGATGAACACTCAGCTGGCTACCCTTAACTCCATAGCCAACTCCTCCATGCGCCTCCTTTCTTATGCGGCTGATGGAGCGAGCAGGGCCGCAGGGACAGGTGTGGCCTTACGTAGGCATGCCTGGATGCGGCTATGCAATTTTGGACCCCTTCAAGGCGTCTTTCACTAATTCCCCGTTCGATGGATCATCTCTCTTTGGTCCTCAAGTGAAAGAAACCTTGACTAGGTGCGAGACTGATGGCAAGACTCTTTCTGCCGTCAGAGTCCGTTTTTCTACTCCTTCTAGGCCTTACCCCAAAGGCCAGAAAAGTGGGAAAATGTGGTTCCGTAAACAATCTCAAGGGACTTCGCCTGACGCACAGAGTCGGTTCCCCGCCAGAGGCAGAGGCGGGAATAACAATGGTAGACGTCGCCCTCGAGGCAGGGGGGCTCCGCAGAACCAGGGCAATCGAGAAGCTTTCTCTGATAAGCCCTTTCAGCATCCCTGAGGTGTTGCCTGACTGTCCACCTTCGGAGGCAGTCGGGGGAAGATTGTCACTGTACCCAGAAGCCTGGCTATCCCTGACTCAAGACAAATGGGTACAGTCCGTCATTTCCGAAGGCTATTCTATTCCCTTTCTTCGCATTCCAAACCAATCAAAAAAATCCCTTCCAGATGTTCCACCCGCTCAAAGGGATCTAGCGGTTTTGGAAATTTCAAAGCTGCTTGCAAAAAGAGCAATTCAGCCAGTTCCAGCAGACCAGCAAGGATCCGGAATCTACTCAAGGTTCTTTTTAGTTCCAAAGAAAACAGGGGACTGGAGACCAATTTTGGATCTCAGTATCTTGAACAGATCAGTCAAGAAAACAAGATTTGGATGGTCACGCTGCAGTCCATCCTTCCCCTATTGGGAAAAGGAAACTGGATGTGCTCTATAGACCTTCAGGATGCGTACTATCACATAAAATGAACAGGCGCTCCAGAAGATTCCTCCGCTTCAGGCTGGGAACCAGTCATTTTCAATTCAGGGCCCTGCCCTTTGGTCTCACCACTGCCCCCCGGGTGTTTACCAAATGCATGGCAGTGGTAGCTTCTCACCTGAGACGACAAGGATTCCAGGTGTTTCCATATTTGGACGACTGTCTCCTCACAGCTCCCACCAAGCATCTCCTTCTGATGGCCAGGGATTACACTTTTCGCATTTGTCAAAAGTTAGGCATTTCAATAAATTGCGAAAAGTCTGTTTTGTCGCCTTGTCGTACTATTACCTTCATAGGCGCAAATCTAGACACAGTAGACATGTCTGCGAGACTAACAGATCAGAGGATAACAGACATACACAAACTGGTCTCACTCCTTTTCAACAACAACAGAATCAAAGCCAGGTTAGTTCTGAAAGTGTTGGGAATTATGGCGGCCATACCTCTACTTCCATTAGCCAGATTCCACATGCGAATCCTTCAATGGATGCTCTTTACACAATGGTCATACCAGCAACTTCCAATGTCCCACACCATTATGATCACGCAGGCGTGCAGAAATCATCTCATGTGGTGGATGTCTTCCCCTCAGCTCTTGTTGGGAAGACCCTTTGTTCCTCCCCCTCCGGTTGCTACTCTGACAAGGGACGCCTCCCTGATGGGGGGGGGGGGGGGGCATTATCAGGGCAGGACGGTCCAGGGCACATGGCAACCAGACGAATGCCACTTGCACATAAATGTTCTGGAGATGAGAGCAGTGCTTTTAGCGTTGCAAGCCCTTCAAGACTCTCTTCCCTTGGGAGCGATTGCAATCCAGACAGACAATATGTCTGTAGTGTGGTACATCAACAAACAAGGCGGAACCAGGTCCTATCCCTATGTCGAGAAGCACTCAGACTGTGGCAATGGGCGATTTCTTCTCAGCGTTTTCTGATAGCAACGCACATCCCGGGAAGTCCAATCAAATCGCGGACAAGTTGAGCAGAGCTATTCTCATGCCTCACGAGTGGTCTCTGAAAGACTCTGTTGTGAGAGAAATTTTTCTCAAGTGGGGTCAGCCTTGCTGCGATCTTTTTGCTACTCCCCAAAACAGCAAGTGCAGAGATTATTTCACCCTATTCCGTTACCAGGCCAGCCCAGCAGAGACGCTCTAGTCCAAGTTTGGCCCGGGGACTTCTGTATGCATTTCCTCCTTCCCACTAATCTCTCAAGTGATACAGAAAGCTATCGCTCAGAAGGCTTCATTGATCCTCATTGCTCCTTACTGGCCTCGACAGGTTTGGTTCCCCTTTCTGCATCAATTTCTGTTGGAGCAACCTTGGCATCTGGACCTAGTTCCAGATCTTTTGATCCATCAGTCGGGTCAGTTACATCGCTCCCTCCCCTCTCTGAACCTCACTGCTTGGTTCCTCCAGTTCCAACCTTAGCCAGGCTTCCTCAATTATCTCACTCCGTTCGAGATATTTTGATAGCTTCCCATAAATCTTCCACTCGGAAGATTTATTTGAGTAAGTGGAAACGCTTCACATATTGGGCTCAAGGAAGGGACATAGATCCTTTCACTGCTTCCATCCAAATAGTCCTTGATTTTCTAGCTGAACTCTTCCATGCAGGTTCATCTCCTTCTACTCTTAAAGTTCAGTTGGCAGCTATTTCTAACTTTCATGTGGGTATTTCTGAGTCTGCCTTGATGTCCCATAAGCTCTGCAAGGCTTTTTTGAAAGGAGTTTTTCTTCTCAGACCTCCTATAAGAAATCCTCCTCCTCCATGGGACCTAAATTTAGTTCTGAGTTCTTTAATTCTTTCCCCTTTCGAACCTGCAGCCTCCTGTTCTTTAAAATTGCTATCATGGAAAACTCTCTTTCTGGTAGCTGTTACTTCAGCTAGAAGAGTTTCGGAACTTCATGCACTCAGCTGTCGACCTCCTTATCTGTTGTTCCATAAGGACAGGGTATCCTTACGAACCAACCCGTCCTTTTTGCCTAAGGTAGCCTCGACGTCTAATCTAAATCAAACCATTGACTTCCCTGTGTTTTTTCCAGAATATTCCAATAGGTCTGAACAAAAATTACACTGGCTAGATGTTCATCGTCAGTTAAGGTACTATTTGGATAGAACAAAACAATTCAGAAAATCTGACCAGCTGTTTGTCTCCTATGCAGAAGGCAGGAAGGGACTTTCAGTTTCAAAGGTATCATTATCTAGATGGCTAACATCTCTGATTTCCCTTGTTTATGAAATTAGACACCAAAAGCTGCCTAACAAACCTAAGGCCCATTCCACCAGAGCTTTGGCTACTTCCATAGCCTTCCAAGACAGACTGCCTATTGACACCATTTGTGCAGCGGCTACTTGGGCTACTCCTCACACTTTCATTTCTCATTATAAGTTGGATTTAGCTTCTAGGCATAGAGCTAACTTTGGTTCCACTGTTCTCAGGAGTCTGTTCCGTTAGGCCACCGGGACAAGGTGCTAGGGACGGTCCCATCCAGCAAGAATGAAGGCGAGATAGACAGCTTAACATATAGAAGTTATGTTCTTACCATAACGTTCCATGTTAGTTGTCTTCTTCTCGCCTTCTTCTTGCGTCCCACCCTCCTTCCCCCTGGCCTGGACAGACCTAGAGGAGTTGTGATTGTGACCTCTCTTTCTACCACCTCTTTACTTAGGCATATGCTGCTTGCATATTTCCTGAATCAGGATGTAGGTCACCCTTCTTTCTCCCTGTTGTTAGAGGTGGACTCTGTTTATAGTTATTATGTTACTATTATAAGCTGGGGTTAGCTTACAAACGAGATCTGAGGTAACTCTCGCCTAGACTGTGGGATATAAGGGGAGCCTCGAGCCGGTGGAACCAACTCTCGAGCTTTTAGAGTGGCCGAGTCAGAGCCGAGGTCGGCTCCGAACCCATCCAGCAAGAAGAAGGCGAGAAGAAGACAACATGGAACGTTATGGTAAGAACATAACTTCTATTTGCAGCTCACTTGAGATGGCAAGTATTTTGGGTGGTTCTATATTTGGATGATTGGCTCCTTACTGCCCCCCACCAAGCATCTTCTGGTAACAGCCCTGCAGTACTCCCTTTCTCTGACAGAAATTTTGGGGATAACTATGAATTGGGAGAAATCTAATCTTACTCCGGTCCAGCAGATAGAATTCATCAGAGCCGTCTTCGACACCAGATCATGTCTGGTGTTGCTCACAGACTCCACAAATTGAGGCTTCAGCTCCAGGTGATACTCTGTCAAAACAAAGTCTCAGGGAGAGAGATCGTTCAGGTCCTAGGATCCATGGCAGCTTCCATACCAATAATGCCTCTTGCAAAATTGCACATAGGTTCATAGGTAGGTACTAGGCTATTGGCCCTAGGGCCTATATAAGCCTAGCCAAAAAGGTACCATGGCTTTCTCCACCCAAGAAAATTATTTTCCTGCAGCCCTGTCAAGTAGAGTCACAGAAGTGATCCCCAGGGCAAATTTCATATCTTCCATCCAATCATCAAGATTTTTCTTGAAGAGTGCTAATGAGGAGCTTTGTTTGATATAGATAGGTAGTTTGTTCCAGAGTATGGGAAGTCTCTGGGACAGGAATTTATCCCTCCAGCATGTTCTGTTTGTTGTGGTGACAAGGTTTAGGTCCCTAGAGCATGTAGCTCGGAGGGATTGGGATTTCTTTAAGTGGAGCATGTCCAACAGCTCTGGGTTTGACATAACTTTGTATGTTATGCAGAGATTGCCTCTGAATAGGTGATATGCAATGGAGAAAAGCTGGAGTTTTTTGAGACGGTCTACATAGGACATCTGTTTGAGGCTGGTAATCCTCTCTGTGAGGTATTTCTGTGGCCTTTCCAGTTGTTGTAGATGTCTTGTGAGGTACATACCAAAAGGGGCATTGTACTCTAGAATGGGTCTAATGAGTGACGAGTAGAGGGGAACAATGACCTCTTTTTTTCTGGATGAGAAACCTTTTGTGATGAGGTTCATAGGTTGGTACTAGGCTATCAGCCCTAGAGCCTATACAAGCCTAGCCATAAGAATTCCCTGGCTATTTCTTCCCACACTATTTACTTCCCTGGACCACTGTCTAGCAAAGTGACTGACGTGATCCCCGGGGTGAATTTCCGTTCTCCCATCCAGTCGTCAAGGTTCCTTTTGAAGAGGACCAAAGAGGCACTCAGCTTGACATGTATGTGCAATCTATTCCAGAGTCTGGGGTGTCTCTGGGTCAGGAGCCTATCCCTCCAGCATGTTTTGTTTATTGTGATGACAAGGTTTAGATCCCTGGAGCTTGTGGCTCTGAGGGATTGGGATTTCTTTAAGTGTAGCATGTCCAACAGCTCTGGGTTTGACATGGCCTTGTATGTTAAGCAGAGATCGCCTCTGAGTAGACGATATGCGACAGAGTATAGCTGGAGTTTTTTAAGGTGGTCAGCATAGGGCATCTGCTTTAGGCCTGTGATTCTTTTAGTGAGGTATTTCTGCAACCTTTGCACATAGGTAGGTACTAGGCTATTGGCCCTAGGGCCTATATAAGCCTAGCCAAAAAGGTACCATGGCTTTCTCCACTCAAGAAGGTGTGCCACGTAGAAGGATTTCCTGACTACTATGGCAATGTGATTATCAAAGGAGAGACTACTGTCCACCTGGGTCCCAAGGTCTCTTATCACACTTTCAGTGTTAAGTAGACTACCGCCTATGTAGTAGTTCATGGGTACAGAGTTTTTACCAAAAGGGATGACAATGCACTTTTTGGCATTGAGCTTGAGGCCATGGCTTTGGCACCAGGCATCTGTCTGAGTGAGGCCTTTTTGTAGGATGTCCACTTCGTTAGGAGTTTCGATTATGGCTCCTAGTTTGCAGTCATCTGTGAAAGCCAAAGATGACCTGTGTTGGCCACTACTTCAGAGAAGTAGATACCAAACAGGAGAGGACCCAGGACTAAACCCTGTGGTACTCCACTTGTCACTGGTTTGAAGTCGGGTTTGGAGACTGCTACTTTCACAGTGTGGGTTCTGTCAGTGAGCCAGTTGGCGACCCCTCTTGTGATGTATGGATTTATACCAAATTTAGTGAGTTTATCTATAATTCCAGAGTGGGGGATGGTATCAAAAGCCTTGGCGAGATCTAGATAGACTGTGTGAACCACCTTACCCTAATTTACGGCTTTGGTGACTGCTTCAAAAAAGTCCATCAGGATTAGGAGAAATGATCTGCCTTTTACAAACCCGAACTGGGTGGGGTCCAGAGTTTGGAGATTAACAATGTCTTTGTTTATAAGTTCCATGGTAATACATTCCATGGCCTAACAGACCTGGCTCGTCAGGCTAATGGGGCGGTAGTTCCCAGGGTCTGAGGTGGCTCCCCCTTTGTAGAGTTGGATAACTGTCGCTGTACACCATTCAGTGTGTCCAAAGCCTGAGGTGAGGCTATGATTGAGCATGGTACTTAGGTGGGGTGCCAGTTCGTTCTGCAGTTCATGTAGAACGCAGCCTGGGATGTTGTCAGGTCCCATGGATGCTGTGTTCTTGGCTTTGGAGAGTATGGTTTTTACCTGTGCAGCCATGATTACAGGAACTTTGCATTCTTCCAGTAGGGAAGCCCTTTAGGGGGTGAGAGGGGGGTAAAGTTAGCACTGAACCTATCTGCCAGGATGTTGGCAATATCAGTTGGTTCTGTATATTTTGTGCCATTGTGCTGTAACTCAGAGCAGATCTGAGTGTTGCAATTGAGATTCATGACATAGCTATAGAATGCTTTGTGGTTGTCTTAGAATCAGTGGTGATTTTGTTTTTGTAACTAGTTTTGGAGGATTTTGAGGGATCTCAACTTCTTACTGAGGCTGACCAGGGAGTTCCTCCAGTCATGGGATTTTACTCTTTTTTGCAACAGGTTCTTTCTTCTGTTGTAGAGTTTGTTTATGGCAGGGGACCACCAGATTGGCTTCCATTTTTTGGAGGACAGCATCTTGGTTCTGTTAGGAATAGCACAATCCATGCACTCGTGTAAGTGCTTATAAAGTGCATTTGTGTAGGCTTCAGCAGTCGTACCTCTGTTGTCCATCTGCTGGGTGTCATGAAGTTTGCCACTTCTGTCTTTAGAAGCGTGAAGTTGACTTTGGAGAAATTTTTACGGTGGTTTCCCTAATGGGGGTGGGGGCGGGATGTGGATGTCTAGGGGGATTAGCTTGTGGTCGGATCTGACCAACGAGGAATTGACCTCTGATGTGGAACACTGGTTGCCCATGTTGGTAATGACCAGGTCTAGGATATTGCTGCCCGTGGTGGGGGTGTGGATAAGTTGATCCAAGGCGTTGGAGTTTATGAATTTCAGATAACGTTGAGCAAAAGAGTTGGTACTTGAGTAGTTTTCCCAATTAATGGTGGGGTAGTTGAAATCGCCCATTATTAGGGTGTACCCTAATATTTTCCAGTGTGTCAAGAAATGAGGAGTGGGAATACATGGGGCAACGTGGGGGATCTGTAGCAAGCTAAAATTTTGATTGCGGTCTTGCCCAGAGTTAGTTGCACTTGGATAATCTCGGATGCATTATGCTGAGTAACTAGCCTAGAGGTGTGGATATCCTTAATGACTATTGACATGCCTCTGCCTTTAGTGTTTCGGTCCAGGTTAGGTAGCCAAAAGGTGTGGTATGAATTATAGCCTGGTAATGCAGGGGTGTTCTCTGGAGCCTTGAACCAGGTCTCTGTCACTGCACAGATGTCGATGTTCTCCAATTTAAGGAGTGCCTCAAGTGAGTGCATTCTCCAATGGCTTCTTCTCTCTCAGTGGTTCCCAAACCATTATCCTCTATGTTTTCAGATTCAACCCCTCAGCCCAAGGCCATTGTGGCCACCGATGCTTCCCTGATAGGATGGGGGGCTATTTCCAGAGAAAGACAGTCCAAGGTGCATGGTCCACATTGGAGGCTAACCTGCATATCAACATTCTAGAACTGAGAACAGTGCTGTTAGCATTGCAAGCATTCCAACCAGTTCTTCTTTCTGCAACAATTGAAATTCAATCAGACAATATGTCAGTAGTCTGATATATCAACAAGCAAGGAGGAACTAAGTCCTACCCCATGTGTCGAGAGGTCATGAGAATTTGGCAGTGGGCGATTGCAGACAAGTTGAGCAGATGTATTCTCTTGCCCCACGAGTGGTCTCTCAATCCTGAAGTAGCGGCAGAAACTTTCAGCCGTTGGGGCCAGCCTTGCCACAACCTCTTCACCTTGGTTTCTCCACTTCTGTTAGTTGCCAGGCAGGATGACTTCACCTCACCTGTTCGTGACATTATTCTGGCCTCTCATAAACCATCCACCAGAAGACTGTTATCAGGACAAATGGAAAAGTTTCTTTATTTGGTCAAAGGAAAAGATGCTAGATCTGTATTTGGCTATAGTCACAGCGGTTTTACAATATCTGTCTTAAGTTTTTCGGAGATGGAGCAGCAGTGTCTACCATACAAGTACATCTGGCAGCGATTTCAAATTATCATTAATGGGGTGGATGGTACTCCTCTCATATCACTGCGTTTATGTAAAACTTTTCTCAAAGGAGTTTATCACATTAGACCTCCAATCAGACAGCCTATAGAGCCATGGAACCTCACGTTAGTTCTCCAGTCTTTGACTCAACCCCCCCCTTTAAACTTGCAGTGAAATGTGACCTCAAATTCTTGTCATGGAAATCTCTCTTCTGTGTAGCTATCATGTCAGCCAGACAAATTTTGGAGCTTCAGGCATTGTGCACCAAAAGACCCTATCTAATTTTCCACAAGGACAGAGTGTCACTCCAGATGAAACCGTCTTTTCTCCCCAAAGTTGTTTCTGATTTTTCCATTAATCAGTCTATTGACCTACCAGTATTTTTCCCATATGTTTCTAATAAAGGAGAATACTGCCTACATTCCTTGGATGTACACAGGCAATTGAGATTTTATTTAGACAGGAGCAAAGCAGTACATAGGACTGATCAACTTTTCATTTCCTTTTCTGGGCCTAGAATGGGAAATTCTGTCTCCAAGGTCACTTTATCAAAATGGCTAAGGGACTGCATAAGTTTCACTTATTCATTTGCAAAAGAACCTATGCCACAGAATATTAAAGCCCATTCCACTAGTAGCCTTCCATTCCAGGGCTTCTATGGATGATATTTGCGCAGCAGCCACTTGGGCTAAACTCCATACTTTTATCAATCATTACAAATTGTGTGTGGTCTCCAGAGGTAGAGCTGCCTTTGGCTCAATGGTACTCCGGAACATTCATCCATAAGGGCCACCCAAGGATCTCAAGGTAGCTGGGGATTCTGTCCCATCAGTGATGAATGGAAAGAAGATTAACAATATCAGATAAAGAAGTTATGTTTTGCCATAACGTTCCATCTGTGTTGTTGATCTTCTTTCATTCATCACTTCCCACCTTCCTTCCCCTGCTAAAGGCTCCTGGAGGATACTTTGGGTCCAAGTGGTGTCTTAGGGCATTTGCGCAGAAATGGCCTCTGCTTTACTTGTATAACATGGGCAAACTCGATCTGAGATAACAGGAAGAAGGGCATTGTTGGTAGAAGCTTAGCTTGAGAGTTTTTGGCTTGCGCAAGCTTGGTATTAGACCGACTTGGTTCCGAGGGCTCGGAAACGAAGCCATCAGTGATGAATGAAGATCAACAACATAGATGGAAGGTTATGGTAAGACATAACTTTTTTGTGGCAGATTTTTGAAGTGTGTTCTTTGTGGAATGTAAGAATAATACTAAGCAAGAGATTACAGGGGCCTTAAGATGCCTAGCCTTGCACACCTTTAAGTAGACAAACTTAAATGTTCTTGCCACCTTTGTTGAGCACTTAATACTGCTTACTCCCAAATTGGGTAGGGGCTTACCTAATAAGAAATAATAAGCCTGGTGTAAATGTATTAACCCATCTAGTCAAGACTATCCTCAAAGGTAGCCAAAGTAATACTTGTTTTTACTTTTAGTGGTAGCTTACCCTCTAGGCTGGGAACAGATTGTGTTAGAACCCTATCCATCGAGTGGGGCTTGTTTGTTATGGTGTAGATTTAGGTGTCTAGTGTGGGTGTTTGTAAAGGCAATGGTTTTGCAAAGAAGTAGAAGGCCAAATTGGATTAGTTCTTTCATGGCTTGAAAAGCTAGACATGGTTACCTTGGAGCATCTGGTAGGCTGCTGAGTATAAGGAAAGTTTGGCTGTTGAAAGTATTCCCATGGTAAATAACTGAGCCAGGTAGAAGGATTTCCTGACTGTGGTGGAAACATGATGCTCAAGTCAGAGAGCATTGTCCACACAAGTACCCAGGTCTATCATGACTCTTTCTGAGTTGGGAGCAGCATTTTTTTGCCAAACCCAACTACTTTGCATTTTTTGCATTTAACGTTAGACTTTTCAGTACATCGGGTATATACATATTCCACCCTTGCTGGAGCTGTTTAGTGGATGAGTGGATAACATTACCCATCTTGCAAACTTGGCCAACCATACTTCTGGGATATTGGCCTAGATGTCTGCAAAATAAATATTAAACAAGAGTGGGCCTCATATGGATCCCTGTGGCACACATTTACTGAGTGTGCCAACAACTTTCACAGTCCGGGATGTGTTGTTCAGCCAGTTTACAATCCAACAAAGAATGTAGGGGGTTGCATTAAGTTTATCTACTTTTTCAGTAATTCCATTTTGGGGAATTGTATCAAAAGGCTTCATCAGGCCAATATAACCAGTTTGCACAGAGTGACCACTATCCACAGAGCTTTTCAAAGAAACTTGCTAGGTTCAGGAAGATAGGACCTGCTCTTCACAAAACCAGACTGAGCGGGTTCTAGTTCTCAATTAAGTTGCCTATGTCTGCAAAACTGAGTATTGCAATGATATGTTCTAACTATTTGTATATAAGATGGATGAGGCTGAATGGCCTATAATTACTTGGGTTTGTAGAGGTGCTGTCCTTTGTAGGGGAGTCACAGCGTCTGTTCTCAGGCAGCAGGCACAAACTGAGGTTAAACAGTTTAAGCAGAGACTCTATTAGTGCCTATTTGGCACTGATTAAAATGCAACCTGGTATTTTGTCTGGGCCCATGGAAGTATTATTTGGGATTCTAAAACTTGTTCCAAGGTGATTTCAGGGGAAACTAAATTTTCAGGCTAGTGAGGGCAACCAGGTACATACATGGGGGTAAGGGTGAAGCTAAATTCATCTGCTGATGGTATTGGCTGTATCACTGAGATCAGATTTTGTCATATTGTGGATGAGTTCAGCTTATTGTTGGACATTATTAATTAATTTTTTGACATAGCTGAAGAAAAATTTATAGTTTCCTTTGGTACCTGTGGTAGTTTTAAATGTGTATACTGTTTACATTTTCTAATAGCATTCTTAAGTTCCTTGCTGGCCTAGGAAAATGGGAAGTTATTGCAACTATTCATTTTCCTACTTTTGTTATAGCATTTAGTTATACTTGAGTACTACCAAATAGAGGTTTATTCCTGAACTTACCATTATATTTGGAGTGGATGGTTACTGACTTTTATTGTTGGTGAAAGACTGAGGTGAATGTGACAGCCCTCTCAATTGTCCTTGTTTGCAAGGGATTGTTGAGAATTTCACATGCTGCTTCTACAAGCTGAATTAGATTTTCCCTGGCGAAGTCTCTAAAGATGGTCTAATTTGTTGATAGGGGTAGTACAGTTAGATCTGACAGAGACGATAACCAATTTTGGTCAGATTTAACCAAGGATGAGGAGATGTGGAGTGGGGAACAAAGCAGGCTGTTGATAAGGACCTGGTCAAGGATGTTAGAGCCTCTAGTAGCAAATTTTACACTTTGTTGTAGAACATTGGTATTAACGTCTAGGGAACTGTGAGTGTAACTACTTTTAGAGGTGTAAGTCAATGCTTGGGTAAATGAAGTCATTTAGCAAAAAAAAAGTATTTTCTTTGATTTTTAATGCCCCAATGGTGTTAAGGTAATTTCCATTGCCTCCGGGGGACATTGATGGGCATCTGTAATTAGCAATGAAGTTATACTTAGATTTGTTAATTGCAATTTGGATCTCCAAAAGCTTCAGTTTAGAGTCAAGGGTAATGTGATGTGAGGTGCTGGTGTTTCTAATAAATTCAAATACTCTCCCACAGTTACCCAAGGGTCTGAAGGCAAGATGTGTGCTAAACCCTGATATCAAGAGACTGCTGTCATTGCACTGAAATCATGTCTCAGTAACTATGCTAAAATGAATATTTTTGAGAGGCACGAGGTCTTCAAGTCTGGCACCTTTATGTTTAGACTCCTAGTATTGAGTAATGCTTCCTTGAAATTGTACAGCTTTGATATTGGTTAGAATGTCCAGTAGAGGGACTCTGCCTAAAATTGGCAGTGTGGGTCCAGCAAAGAATTTAGGTAGTATGCCGAATCCCTAGTATGAAGGGTGTAAGCCATCCCTAGAAAAACAGGAAGTCTTGTTTATCATCTCACCCCAGACTGCCGCATACTGGACCCCTTAAGAAAGGCAGCATTTAAGTAGCCAGTTGTTAAGTCTAATTATCTTGTCTGGGTATCTAGACATCATTTTTGACAAAGGCAAGATACTGCTGAAGAGCAGTGTCCTTCCTGCTTCAGGCACATGCATAATAAGGTCTGTCATATCTCTCTGCATGAACCACTGGGATGAGCTCCTCTAGTCATTCACTCCAGCATGGGCCACCACTAGGTCATAGTCATATAGTTTAATGGCCTTGGAGCCTTTGTAACATCCCAGATCCTGGCACCAGACAAGCGGCTTTTGGTCATGCTGTTATTTTCCAGTGTGGTGAGTGTGGAGTCTGCATGCCTAAATGTAGTCATCCATGACTAGACATTTATTTTTGAGGAAGCTGACTTACTGTGCTTTACAGGCTTAAGCCTGCTCTCCTGATGACTCTTGGGTGAGCTGTGTGGAGTTGCAGCATGTATGGGTGGAGGAAGTACTAAATGTTGCCTTGTGAACTGGGGGCCAGGTTATTTTGGTGTCTGTTTTAAGAAGTTTTGGAAATTTTTCATTACAGCTTCAGCATCATTTATGGGCCTATTCATGCGCCATGATTGATGCAGTCAAATTTGCTTTAGTAGTGAGCAGATAGACAGGCACCAGCTTTTCAAGAACACAGTGGAAACAGGATGGGAAAAATCAAATTCACACAGCAGTCTGTAGCAAAATCTGGGTGAGCTTATTCAGTAAAACCTGGAAATGATTTATTTCCTGTAAATAAATGGCATAGGTCCTAGTTCCTCCCCCAGTTCACATGCAATTATCCTTAAATGACATGTTATAATTACTGTGATTCGCCAATAGAAACAGATTTGGTTCCTTTCCTAAGCAAAACTTTTAGTATGTATTTAGTCTGTGGTTGTAGCACTCCAGAGTCTTCCAGTTACTCTGAAGTATAGCAGTCTCAAAATTGTTGTGGCTGGAGTATGGGAGGCACAGACCATTTATAAGAATGCTTTAATGGGTAGTACAGCAAGTTTTGTGATTTGATTCATTTCTTTCCCAGCTACACATTTTTTATGTAGCTGCAGGGCTTTGGTCTGGTGCTTTTGAGAGTGAGCCCCTTTGCTCTAGTTAGGGAGAGCATGCAAGTAACCGACCAAAAAACAAACCTTTTCAACTTACTTGCTCACTTTTTCTTTTGCAGCCAGGATGCCAGTAGGCCTCTGGCTAATGCTGCAAAAGGGCATGTTTGTTCAGGTTGTGGCTATTTTGAGTACTTTATTTTCAGAAATGCATCCATGCCAGACATATTTGCCCACAGTCACTCAGTTACAGTTGTACACTTTCACCAGGAACTATTGTTTGGACCCCTACTATAGAAGTGCATCCTTTTGAAGTGCTGTGCTTCAGTATATTTTGCCTTTAGATTCAATCCAAGTGTTCCGGCCACTGCAAAGAGACCCTTGAAATAAGATATTACTGATGTTGAGTACTTGTCTTATCAGTTGACCTTAGTCCGGGCTCTTCGCAGTGAATACTTTATTTCTGTGCTTCCCTCTTAGAGCTAGCCCACTCCAAATGCCATGGCTTTGCACCTAGAATGGTGCACTTTTGAGACATTACTTTATGCTTTTTGTAGTTGGTTTGCTTTCTTTCAGGAGGCATGTGTGTGTGTGTGTCTTTTGGGGGAGTGATCATCAAAAACTGTAAATACTGGATTATACCACTCCTACAACTCTTTGTGTGCTAGAGATTTTAAGAGACTTCGTAAGGTGAAATGAGAAGAAAACTCTTAAATGCTTGACCGACTGTTGTGGACCTTCTCACAGACCAGATGGTGTGTAAAGTATTATATTTGTTAAATATACTTTTCAGTGTATAACTTAAGACTAACCCACTGACACAATAGGTCTCAACCTCTTAAGAGGCCAATGTGGAACACAGACCCTAACAATATGTGACAAATGGTCAAAATGTGGAACACCCTATTTTCGCACTGCGCGAAACGTGCCATTGCCATGGAGCATGGTAGAACATCTGTAAAATTCAATAAGACACTTCTCAGATCCAAAACTTTTATTTTATAATCTGATATTCTAGCCTGCCAATATACCAGTGAACAGCCTAGCTCAAATTCCCAGTTCCTATCTTGTTGGGCAACTGGACACACATCATTGGGGTTTATGGCTGGCATATACTGGCCAATAGGGGAACATACACCGCACCCACTGTTAGCATGATTCCCTGATGTAAGTTGGAGTAGGTCAGGTCCTCAACTCACTTTATATACATTTAAACAGCTGCAGTAGTGCATGTACATTTCTGTTTTCTTCCAGCAGGGATACATCTTTAAACTCAGTACTTTATAAAATATCTTTACAGCACACGTCTGTACAAATTAATTTGATATACACATGACATACAGTTTGAATACATTTGTAACACAAGCATCTTATATAGCTCATGCTGATATTCACAAATGTGAATACATACAGTAAACAGAAAAATGGGCTCCTTATATAGAATCAAACCCTTCTTGACTCCAACAACTAGAACCACTATTGCCCACTCTCATTTAATCTCAACTCTTCTTTACGCTTCACCTATATATACTAACCTAAAAAAAATAATCTTCTCAAACTAGCTAACTCCTACAACAACATTGCCAGATTTGTCACTGGTGATGCATTTAGAACTCACCACTGTCAGAATCTAAAGCAGCTAGACTGGCTTGAACTACAAAACATTCTGATATTTTCCCAACTTACCATTGCCCATAAGATCTTTTACCAACCAACAAATACTCCTATACTCTCTAACCTTATTACCCCCTATAATAATCTCAATTCCCTACACTCTTCTAGCAAACTGCTTGCTAGCATAAGCAAGTCCAATAACTTGGCAGGTGACTCCTTTTTCTCCAACACTGCTGGAAAAAACTGGAACCTTCTACCAACTAATCTAACTCTACTACCTTCACTGTCACTCTTTAAGGAAAAGCTCAAAAGACATCTTAAAACACACTGGTTATGCCCTTGCAGTAACCCTGACTCATTTTCAGCCTTCCCTACTTCTGTCTCCACACTGCCTCTTGTTACCTAATTTTATACTGCTTACCCCTCTGTAAGCAGAAACTGTCACTAGTAAGATTAATATAACTTCCAGTATTTACTTAATCTATCAAGGTACTTTAAATTATCTCAGATATGTTGTAAAATGACTTATATTATCCTTTATATCAATCTTTCTTAGTGTTTGTACTTCTCATTAAGATTCATTAAGATTCCTTTTTTTGTATTTTAATTTCCTTTCTACTTTCTTTGTTATATAACTGCATATGATATTTTTTATGCTACTTTTGGAGCTTTTCTCCCCGGGCCACTACCGAAAGTGGAAATATATCCAGTTAGACTAGCCCGGTAAACAAATGTAAAATAAATAAATAAAATAAAAATAAAATGACATATAATTATTTACAAAATTCCAGATGACAGCTGTGCTGGCAGTATCTCCCTTTGTCATGGTGAGTTACACTAATGGTAAATTATCGTGATCTCAACATATTTTAGCTATCACTGAATTATCATTCTTTAAGAATTACAAATCAATTATAATGTTTATCTACTGTAATACATGTATCATTTTGAGCTATATAAAAACGTAAACAGCAGCAATCCTGCATTTCATAAATACAATCGAGAAATACTTCAATGCTACAAAACTAGAGCAGAAATTCAAGTAGATATCTCCTGTCCTGACCAGAAGTAAACAAACAGAGAATTCACATTTAAGGTAAGGTTTTTTTATATTAATATTTATACAGTCTGATTTTTTTTCAAAAAATTAAATAAAACCGCAACATACTAACCTAATTCTTACTGATGAAAATGTCAGAATATTTAATCTTGTTAAAGCTAATGCTGTAAACACATCACCTTCTCAAAGAATCTTAATCGTATGGAAGCTGACTTTCTTAAAGGGAAGCTCATTCAACAACAACGATTATTCAAAATAAGTGTCATTCAAAAGTCAGTACAAGTCACAGAAAAAACAACTAGCAGCAAAAGTGTGAAACACAGCCAGCATTCTTTACAAATTAATCATTTCTACAATTTATTTAGCTAAGCTGATACAAAAGAGAATAGCCAGTATTACTAAGCACAAATATCCTTTAAATCATCTGGCCAAAAACTTTCAGATACAAGTTGTGAAGAGTGTATGTGTATGCTTGTACATATCACCAGAAAGCTGAAAACTCGGTAGAACAACAAATCATAACTTTTAAACAGCAATATTACTGTTTTATCATATGTAGCTCTCCGTTCGTTGACAGCATCAGCTTAACTCTGAGTTCACCGTGTTGTCACACAACTCTGAGATCTGTGGCCAGCGGTATTGACTCCCATCATTCTGAGACTCGTTACTTGATTGGCTTGTATACCGCATTTGCGATTGGCTGTAAATGCAGTGTACAAGCCAATCAAAAACTGTAGAGCACAACCAACGCTGTGTAATGTGGAAGGGCAGCAGAGAGCTATGCATTCGTTTGTGTACCGCAATGCCAATTGGCAGTAATTGTGGTACACAAACCAATCGGAATGCATGTAGCAGAGCCACAGTTGTTCAATGCGGAACAGCGGAAATGTGACTTTGCTCGTCATTGACTGCGGAGCGTTCCACCCAATCCACAATGCAGCAACATTCAGCAGTATTCTTTGACATTCAAATGTAAGGTAGGTATATAGTTTGTCTGAAAATGCAGCATTTTGACTGTAACTGAATTTAAAACAATCATTTACTAAAAAGAAATTAACATGTTTAGTAAGGAGATAAAACTATACTTCATTTTGTAAGTGTACCATCTATTTCATTTGCAGTGTGTCACATACAAAACTGGAATTGCAGAAGAAATCTGAAGAATTCGAACAAATTAAAAAGGAACATTCAAAACTTGAGACAGAGAAAACATCCCTTAAACAAGATCTTGAAAGGCTCACTTCAGATAGCCAGAAAAAAATTATGGAACTGGAAAGCAAGCTTCAACTTTTAACTGTAGAACTTCAAAAAGCACAGTCTGAGAAAACCTGTATGTCAAAGGAGCTAGCAGAGACCAAAGACGAGTTGCTCAAGACATCAGAGTCTCTCAAACAAACGAGCATTCAACTTAATAACGAAAAGCAGGCAGGGAAGCTGGCTCTGGAAGAAAAGGTTGGTCATCTTTTCCACCAGCTAGAGTTTTATTTAAAAAACTTAGTTTGCTCAGTACTGAACACAAGGCACACAGTAGCACTGTAGTAATTTTGTAGCACACTGCATTGTGAATGAATAGATAGTTCTTGTAAATGGTTATAGTGAACCTCCATTAGCTCGTGTAGTTTGTGACCAGAAAGGGTCCTAGAACCCAGATCATCCTTCGAGTTAACAATTTTTTTATTTTTCCATTTGTTATCTGTGTAGTCGTCACTTAAAATTTTAAGCTAACCATAAAGCAACAGCTTGTTTGGTGTTGTTTGACTTGGTATGTAATATAATTAGAACAGAATGTTTTCCTGTTACGTTGTAGGTTGAGCTGAGAAAGAATGTAACATAAGTTAAACATCTGGTATCATTACTGGCCATTATGTATGATATGCTTGTAGGCTGTGCAGATGGTTTTGGTACAATTTGCATCTCTTCAGTTTTATGTGAGATCATTTCATGCAGTACTAAATACAAGTTCAGACTTCCTTGTCTTGGACAAGATTCCTTTGCTACCTGGTAAGCCTACGAATACCGAGCTACCTCCTTTGCCATTCTTCCTGTTTTCTCTTAGGTATAATCATAAGCATGCATATAAGTTTTGTGAGGGGGCACATTTATGCCATGACAATCCCCAAATACTTAACAGTTGTGGGCATTTCTGAGCTTGGCCTTCCTCTCCAGTATCTTTTTCCTTTTTAATGAAGCAACGTGCTATCATCACTGGTTTAAAAGCACTTTTGTATCCATTCTGTATCTTTAATTGTGTTAAATCACAATTCTTGCTTGTGAAGTTGTGGCTGATCTTAGACTCTGCATTAAAATAAGTTAAACCAATGCAAGTATCAGCTTTGACAACAAACAGCATTTTTATGAGGGATGGTGTGGGGGTGAACAAGATCCTCCATGCGCTCACATCTTCAAATATTCTAAGTCAAGTGTGTGCAGCTGTGGAGGTAAGGAGACACTTCATTGCCCCCCTCTGCTCCATAATATTGCTGTACTGCTAGTTTCTTTAGATGAAACATCAGGAGTCGTAAGTGGTTTAACTATCCCCTTTCAGTTGCAATAGGATGCATTGATTTAGCAGCTTCCCATTCTTGTTAGCCTGCTGCTTCCATCTGTATCAGCAGTTTTTGTGCTTTTGTATTTCCTGCTTTTGATTTCCTTTTTACTTCATGAATGCCCTGTTAAAATTTGGGAAGTCAATTAGACAGGTAATTAAATAGGTGAGCACTTGCCTGTGCACTGGAACTCTTACAAGAATCTTAACACTTATCCTACCGCTGACAAAATCTTTACCTGCCAAAATCATGAGAAAACTATGTTCATCATTTGTCACTGCACTGTACTGTTTTGTGCCATGCAAACTAAAATCCTCTAATGTGTTTGGAGACTTATGGTTCTGATATCTTTCCCTTTGTATATTCCACAGTGGCTAAGAGTTGGACTTCCTGCTGTTTCATAAATTCTAGTATCTCACTGAAGTCTTCTCAACAGAGATGAGAAAATGTGTTTAAGAGAGGAAGTGAATAATGTGCAGTTGATCTAGTTGATGCTGATCATCTGGGACTATCTTTTCACTCTGAAACCATAGCTCTTAGTCTAGGATGAGGAGCCCCATTCACATCAGCTGACACGAATAAGGGTGGCAGGACTTGGACAGCCTACCATATAAAACATTTTAAGGCCATTGACTCCTCCCTTGTATTCTTGATACTGTGCAAATAAGGATCCTCTTGAGATCACTTGCTGACTTGAGTTCTTCCATCTTAAACTGCCCCCAAGCTACTTTTGGAAGTTTTCTTCAATTTTTGAGAGAGATATCTTTTTAATGTTTTATCTGAATTAGTCTAGTATAGTTTGCTTGCCTCTTTATTACTTATAATGCAAGTTGCAGGTTAGTATTTGTGTATTTTCATTCCTGTGTGGAGCATTACTTCCCTAATTATTATTATTTTCTGCTCTCAGTTTCCCTTTATTTGTTGCTGCCAGTGACTTTATTGGTATTTCCATGATTGTGTTTGCGTTACTGCTTCGTTTTTGGTTGTAATAATGAAAGGAAAGGAATTAAAAAAATGTTCTGGTAGGAAAAAAATCTCACCCCAGGGCAAGCATGTTTGTATTATTAGGTTGGTACTCACGTTTAGAAGGACAGTGACATTTTTGATTCTTTTGAAATCTTCTACGGGTATAAAAAGGAAAAATAAGCTGGAATTGCATAATATAAAATCTGCCTCAGCTTCTACCTACTCTTTTGATGCTTTGTCCTCTAAATCCCTCTAAAGGTTAACCCTTATGAATAGAAAGGGAAGAGGCCAATAATTTATTTGGACTGCGGGTTAGAGATTGCCTTCCCTATCAAGGATTGGTATTAGAGTGTAGGCAAAGATCAGGAAATAGGGGGCTCCTAAATGAAAGACCACCACTGGTAGACTTTTTAATAGAATCTAGAACAGAAACTGCCGTTAAAAAAGGAATAATTAGTAAAGCATATAAAATATTGCATGAGAATTATAAGAATCAATCAGAGGAGGTTAGAAAGGATTGGGAAGAGAAATTGGATAAGCAACTCACAAAGAGACAATGGGGGATATATCTCCCAAATATGCAACAAGTCTAGAAGATTTAGGATCTTTGCCTGGAAGTGTTTACATAGGTATTTTATACCCCAAGTAGACTCCAAAGAATTTTTCCTCAGGTGGATAGCAAATGTTGGAGGTGTGATGGGCAAGAAAGAGGTAGTTGGGAACATATTTTTTTGGGAGTGTAATGAGCTGGCAGACTTTTGGGATTCCCTGCGTGCCGATCTGTCGGAGATGCTGGGGTGAGCAGATTGGATTGACTGGGAAGATGATTTTTTGAGTTATGCTACAGAATCCGAATTGCTTAGACACATAGTAAAGCCTTGCTGAGTTCAGTTATGGTGGCTGCCAAAAAAGCAATTACTAGTAAATGGAAATCAAAGTCTAGACCAACTTTACTAGTAGCAGTGAATATAGTAACAGAGATAAAACAGATGGAATTGTGATCTTTAGAAAAGGGAAGGAGCAAACTGCATATGAAAAAAAATGGGAGTTGTGGGAACAATATATGCAGAGCAGGAACGAGGTTTAAAAGGCAGGATTTGAATAAGCCATGTAATGCTTAAATGATGACTGGATGGTTTATAAGTGATGTATAATGTTTACAACTAAAGTTGTTTCAATGGTGTCTGTGATGTAAACTGTTTGCAACTAAAGTGATACTTTGTATGTTTTTCATTTATGTAAATGTAAGATTGTCTTTGTCATATGTGTAAATTTAATAAAGATGTTTAGGGGGGGAAAAAAGGTTAAGCCTTATGATTCTGAGAGTAGAGTCTTCTAGCCAACAAACCAGAAACAAGGATAAGAGCAAAGACTTAAAGGGAGAACACAAAATGATAACATTGATTCTGATCAATTTAAGGTTACCTCTGTGGGTCTTGTATTGAAGACACCAAGGTCAGAGAATGCTCCCTTGATTTGAAGACACCAAGGTCAAAGGATACCTTCTTGGTATTTTCTCATTTCTTAGATTCCTGTTATTGTGGTTTCAGTGTTCTTCAATCAAACATACTAGGACTGATGATTTATTATCAGTATCTGATTTTGAAGTCAGAAAAATGTTTTGTATCTTCTAGGTTTTCTTCTAGTAGGTGCTTTGGGTCATGCCATAATGTTTCTTTTGAACTCAAATACACAAAGTAGTGCAGGTATTCTTTTGAAATACAGCAGATGATGCCTAAGGGCCTTCCCCTCCCCCAGTAACATTGGAGTGGCTAGAAACCCTTCTTGCTTACCAAATTTCTCTGCTCCACTATCTCAGCATTTCTCAGTGGGTCTCTTTCAATTTCTAGTTCCTGTGAAACTGATGCCGGACCTGCAAGAGTTGATGTCACTGCCTATCTGAGTTCTAATACTAGCTGTAGTCCCTACCTCAGATTCAATATTTTTGATGTTAGCTTTGCCATTGACATGTATTTTTTTGGCATCAAAGTCATTGGTATCTAGATGCCCATTGATCCTGCGGTTGGGATAGATCCTTTGAAGCAGGTGTCTGCTAGGACTCTTTCATTTATGTCCCTGTCATTGTTGGGGTTCAGCAATCAGTACTGATAGCCCTCATAAGCCTCGAGTTTGAATGACTTCTTGGTCTTGCTGGATGGTGCTAGACTTTTTGGGGTCAGACTTAGAGGCATCCTTCTTATTCCTGATGTCTGCCTTGGCTTGGGTTGGTTTCAGCCTTGGTCATCTGGGGCCAGTGCCTTTGGCTTAGAAGATTGTGTCAGAATTAGCCACAATGCTGTTGATTCAGGCCGCTCTGCATTTACCTCTCTTTGAGCCTTTTCTTCTTTTAGCCTTCACAAGATGCATGCCTCTTTCTGGATCCTAAGCAACTCACCATGTTTTTGGACAGGACAGGGGGCTACCAGGCCACTGCAGCATACATCCGTCTTTTCCAGACATGAGCACTCTTCTTTTTCCTTTGGACCTTTACCTTCAAAGATGTGTAAAGAAGCACATGTGTTAGAAGATGCAAAAGCCCACAAGCAGACCAAGCATGGGAAAATCTGGATATTAGGGCACCCGACTTGACTAGAACAGATATGATAGTTTGGCCACCCAAAGACTAGAGCTGCTGGGAGCAGATACCTCAGATTATTGTGCTGTTACAGAGGCTGATCTCAAAAAAGGCTCCTTCAACAACAGATCCTGGCTGTCTATATTACCTATGAACTTTGTACTGTATGGGGAACTAATGTATATTTCATATGTTCCCTGAGGGCCATGAATGGTTTGTTTCACTTGCTGTATTTGCAGAGAGAGATATGACAGATAAAATCAGCCAGTCTGTGGAAGGGCTGTCTGATGTAAACTTATAATTTAAACTACTGTCCCAAATGTCAAAATATACTGTCACTATCTTCCTGATGTTTCTGTTGTGTAATACTGTGTATGGTGTGACTGGAGCAGCAGGTAATGTTTTAGCTATACATTGCCATACTAGCTATGCCTTATTGATATTGATGAGGTACAGACACAACCTATATGGATGCCTGTTGTGATAGGTCAGATGCGCATCCCTCAATCACTATTGCAGTTTTATTAATTAATGGAATATCCTGCCAAAGATAGCTGTATGTCTGTCCAGCATACCAAAGCCTGGGCACCCCCCTTGCCCATTGTATCTTGTATACAATATCATCCCATTGGAGTCAGGGGTACAAAAGGGACATATGGGTTCCTGTTACCTCAGAACTTTCTTAACAGCTGAGTACTGAACTATCACTTCAACGTCTGATTGTCAGACATAGAATTCATGCCTCTTCCTCAGCCATTGGGCAGATACGTATCCCCAGTGAGGACCCTCCTCTTTATTTTTTTGTGCTTAAAAGTTTTGTACATGTTATTGAATAGAGGAAAATGTGATGGTAGGAGACAGATTTCTCCCAGATGTCTATTGTGTTTTGTGGAATATGATTATAGAGACTGTTCTGTCTGTGAGGAGTTTGTGTCTAAAACTGTGTAGTTATATGTCCTCATTGAGCAGTTGCCTTGAGAAGCAAAAACTTAAAGTGCTTGCCCAAGGGAAGATGGCATCTTAGTCCTCAATGTCGAAAAAGTCCAAGAAACAGATCTGTTTGCTTCTGTCAAGAAGGGGGAATCTAGGCATGTTATTTCAGAGGAACTTGATGACATATTGCAGATCTTGGTCAGGAAAGAAGTTCCCATTTCCTTTAATGAGGTACCTGAGGACTTTGAGCCTCCTCAGTGGGTGAGGGCAGATGTCACAGTTAAAAAGAAGCAGAATGCAAAACATATAATTTCCCCTCTGTTTTCTAGGGATCCATAGAAGGAATAGCAACATTTTACCTAGGTCCTTTTCAAGACTATTGTGTCTTTAAAGTCACTCTGTTTCTTTCCGGCTCCTGCTGTTTCTTCTTTTTCTCCCTGTTGCCCTGTCAAAAGCCAAAGGGAGGAATCATTGTAAGAAAAGGAATCTGGTTCTGACTCCAGTGGGATAAGGTCTTGCATCGAAAGTAAAATGTGAGGAAAGGGCACCAAGCTCTCCTTTTAACAAATAAGTAAGGAAAGCACACAGTGCCTTTGTTTTACCTCTTTATCCAGATCTATGTCTTTGCTTTTATTGGTACATGATATATTACTGGATGCGTCTCAAAGCTTTCAATTAAACAAACAAGGTCCTGCAAAATGTAATTTCTATCCAGTTTACCCCAGTTATTGTATCTTGGGGAATAATATGTAAATTCTGTCAAAGGTCCTCCTACTGAATTCACATCTTCCAAACCAAATTCACTCAGTTTTCTCCAGAAATCTAGTTATCTTGTTATACTTGCCCATTTTAGGTAATTCTTACATCCTCACTACTGCAAATCAGGTTTTGATCCCTAACCATAAGTAATAATCCATCTGAAAGCTTAACAGTTTCCCCAAATATGCCTGAGATCTAAGAATCAATCTGATGAGTTTAGAAAAGACTGGAAAGAGAATGGAAAAACAATTTACATGGGAACAATGGGAGTACATATGTATGGCTCCCAAGTATGCTTCAGTGTCCAGAAGGTTAAGTATTTTTGCTCTTGTAAGTGTTTACATGGGTGTTTTGTACTCCAAGCAGACTTCAAAGAATTCTTCCTCCGGTAGATAGCAAATGTTGGAAATTTGATGGAAAAGAGTGAGTTAACTGAAATCAGATTTTATTTATTTTATTTTTTTTAATTTTATTTACCCTTTGTTGTCAAAGTTAGTCCCACTAGGCTAGTATCCACTTTTCAGGGGAGACCTGTGGTGGTATTTATACTATTAAGGACATTTTGAACTTCTCCTACTCTTTTCGATAGGTGCCTGGGGATCTTTTACATCCATCTGAGCTACCACCAACACAAGAAGATGAGGCCTCGGTTTAATGTCCCATCTGAAGGACAGCACACTCAGAAGTGCAGCACCCCCTTATGCTGCACTGCAGTGTCAGCAACTGATCTACCTTGTGTGGGAAAAAACCCACAGCCTTGTACACCAAAGGAGCCATTGCTACCTGTTGTGCCACTGACATGACTTTTGGGAGTGTAACAAGTGAGTAGATTTTAAAAATTCCCAACAGAGTACTCTGTCAGAAATGTTGGGGGTGCAAATGGCTGTAACTAAGGAAATGATTATTTTGAGCTGGATCGCAGCATCTGAATTGGCTGTACACAGTAAGGCCATGCTAAGTTTAATGATATTGGCTGCCAATAATGCAATTAATGTAAAATGGAAATCAAACTCTAAACCAACTGTAATTGAAGTGCTCTATGTTATAAAGGAGGTAAAAGAGCTCAATGGCAGGATCTTTAGAAAAGGGAAGGAAAACATTATATAGAAGTAATTGGAGTTCATCGGATCAGTGCTTGCAAAATAATGTTCAGGAGTAGGAGTGCGGTTTAAGGTAAGGCAGGAACTGAACAATTTATGTTGGAGTGAATAAATATGTTAAAAAGAAAGTAAACATGAAATTTATAATGCATGAATATAAAAAATGTTAACAGGGGTTTTCTTTTATGTTAATGTTTGCCTATGTCTTAAGTGGTAATTTGATAAAGGTGCTTAAAGCAAAACAAATAAGAGAGTACTCACTCTTTCCTCTTCTGCAGATTGGCAATAGAGATATGAAAGGTAGAAAGGGCACATAGAGCTCTGAGAGAATCACAAGCTTCGAACAGCCCAAGACCTGTGTATGTTAAAATACTTAACTACCAAGATGTCAGTAAAATTAACAGCTAAAAAAAGTGGAGAATATATTATGTGGAACAACAATAGAATTTCTCTGGCTCAGGATTTGCCTTTACAAGTCAGACAAGCTAGACAGTCACTATCTTCATATTGTAAGTTTCTTATTGATAAACATAAAATTTCAATATTTACAATGGATGGGTCTAAATATTCTGTTTCAACAAAAAGTGAGGCAAAAACCGTCTTTTTGAAGGTTTTTAGGTGCTTACCTGTCTCTGAGGCTTGATCTGGCTTCCCGTTGAGACTGACACGCTATCCGAGGTCGGATTCATCTGTTGCTGTGGCTCGAGGTTTTTGGTAATCCTTTGTTTTCATTTTTAGTGCTTTAGGCCTCTTCTGGATTAGATAAGGACTTTGTTTTGTTGATCCTGGTCCTCAGCGAGTGATTCCTGAAGTTTTATGGCTTTCACGAAGTCTGCACAACGACGAGGAGACAGGAAATGCCTTGGATGCTGCTGAGGGTGCGGTTTTTACTGTGGCGCTTCCGGAAGTCCAGCTGTATTAACTGCCCCCCTTCGCGAGCGTTTTGTATGGTTTCTAGGCTCATGTATGAACAACATAAAACGATGATGTTTTAGAGTAATTTAAGCACATAGGAACATTCTGTTACATCTACATTTCATATAATAGCTAAAGTCTTGTAGTATATAATAGATAAATGGGGAACAGGAAATATTTGTGTTTTTTCTTCTTCCTTTTCTTTTTAAGATAAATAGATGCTGTTTTACTACTTTAGAATTAGTCTGAAAGGACATATTGAGTCCCTTAATACTAGTGAGTGACACATATATAGGAATTATACTAGACATTCTATATAAGTATAGCATATAACAAAATTCATATATTACTAGTTAGATGTGACATAGTTTTATACTACACTAGTGGTGTAATAGTGTAAACATTGAGCTAGGCATCACTTAATAATATTAGGAGGTAGTGTCGAGCTGAAGTATATAAACAATGAAGGACTTAATATATCCATTTGGAAAGTTAATTATTTTCTGTTTTTATGTTAATACCTGTATTTCTATATTGATATAACATATCATGAAGAGGGTGTTTTTTTTTTTTTTTTTTCCCCTCTATTTGATGCTTAAATAATAGAAGACAATGTTGACCAAATATTGGATTCTCATTTTACTGAATGACATTTGTATGCTGTCATAAATGATCTATACTGTTTATACATAGCTAGCTAATCAAAACAATTGAAAGCTTTTTGTACGTTATTGTTTTATCTTCAGCATGATTTACTTAAATAACAGTTAACAAAAGAGATGTAGATGAACAGTAGTGTTTGGTAGGGAATGTTTAGATTAGGCTTTGTAGAATTAAATTTAGTTTATATAGGTTCTGACTATGGGATGTTTTTGAGTTGTTATAAACTGAAGATTTTACATATGTTTATTTTATTGACCTTTTTAGTTTTTTACGCTATACAAGACCTATATATGTCCTGGTCCGGGGGTAGAGTGGGTAGGCACTGGTATAGGATGGGATTTCAAGAATGCTTCCAAATTATATATGTTTTTTAAACTATTTTGATTTTATCTTATGTTTTCCCTTTTAAATGCCTACTATATAAAATAACCCATTGAAATGTGGGAAATAGACTCATGGAACATAAAAGGGCTCCAGAACTTAAAGAAGAGGAAATTATTTTTTCATTTACTTTTGCAGGCTAAGGCGTCTTTTATATTACTTCAAGAAACACATTTAACTAATGATCAATGGGTTGATATTAAGAAAAGGAAATGGATTAGAGAAGTTGTAGCCTCAGAAGGTAAAACTAACAGTGCTGGGGTAGCTATAATCATTAAAAATCAATATCAAGGGAAAATTTTAGACTCTAAAATAGATAAAGAAGGAAGATGGTATTTTAGTTTTAAACGTATATGTACCTTGTAATAATCAACAACTTTTCATAGCATCACTTTATCCGATTTTGACCCAGTATGATAAATATTATATAATTATTGGAGGGGACTGGAACTCTTATCAAAATCCGAAGTTTGATAGATCTTGTCCACAAAGAGCATTTAATAGACAAGCAGTAATTAGCAATAAATGATATAAAGGAGGAATGTTAAGTTGTCTATCTCGCCTTCATTCTTGCTGGATGGGTTCGGAGCCGACCTCGGCTCCGACTCGGCCACTCTAAAAGCTCGAGAGTTGGTTCCACCGGCTCGAGGCTCCCCTTATATCCCACAATGCTAGGCGTGAGTTACCTCAGATCTTGTTTGCCGCTACAGCGATCGAGGTGTTGTTTTTCTACCGGCTCAGGTCAGTAGTTTAATCAGTCGATTTAAACTAGTTTAAATCCCCTTTTCTTTACTAAATAGTTCATATTTCCCTTAGTTTAGTGTATTTTATTCCCTTTTTCTTTATTCCCATTTCTTCCCCAAGAACTTAAAAGTTCTTCCCTTAGGCCTTCGGGCCCGGCTATCCCTAGTGGAGTGCTTGTGTTGTGTTAGGGATATTTTTTATAATTAAGCTAACTAAATAGTTTAATTAGTATAATTTAGTTAACTTTCTTTTCAGTGTAATCAGTGTGTGTGTGTTTTTTGTGTGTGGTTACACTTAGGTCCTTGATAATGTCCAAGGATTCAAAGGTCTCAGGCTTCAAGAAGTGTGACTCGTGCTGTCAGAAAATGTCTCTGACAGACGGTCACACTTCTTGTGTTTACTGCCTGGGACCTTTGCACCTGCAGGACTCTTGTGCTGTATGCCATGGCTTCAGCCCCAGAGTCCTGCAGGAAAGAAAAAATAAACTTATTTTGAGAGGTTTACTAAAGCCTGAGGGTTCCCTTACTGTTTCTTCGGGCAAACCCTCTAAGGCTTCTAGGTCCTCGGCTCCAGCTACTGAGTCGAGGCCTAAGGCTTCGAAACCTCCTTCTACATCGGCTCCGGCTGGAGCTGATGAGTCTCAGACTGCAGCTTCTGTGGTTTCCTCGGCTCCGGCTGGAGCCGAGGTGTTGGAAATTCCTGTCTCGGCTCCGACTAGACCTTCGGAGCCGACGTCTAGGAAGAGGTCCAGGTCACTGTCCCTTGGCTCCGTTCATTCGGCTCCAGCATCTCCCTTGCTGTCTGAACGGAGCCATAGATCTCACTCCTCTAGGTCATCGAGGCTTTCGGACCATGACCTTCAGAGGGTAGTGAGTCGACTTCTTAAGTCCGAGGCACTGGCCCAAATGCTTCAGAGCCCGACTCATCAGTCGATGCCTGACCCTGTCCCTCATTATGTTCCTCCTCTGACTCCTTTGAGCTCGGAGCCGGGGCGTTTCGGAACCGAGACTGTGGTAGCGTCGGAGCCGATACAAATGTCTTCGGCTCCGTCGTCGGCTCCGATTTCTTCCTTAGAAGAATCTCGGCGCCGGACTTCCCTCGTCGGCTCCGAGGGGGTGAGTGGCATCAGACCCTTGTCCGACCTCGCTCTCCCTCTCGGTGCTTCGGCGCTGGTAAGTTCGGCTCCGACATCGGCCTCGGAGCCATCACTGTCGGTGCCGAGGGAGGTTTTCAGCTTCTCGGAGCGGGGACCTCTGGCTCTGCCTGACAGGGGTGCGTTCGAGGTCATGCGGAGTGTGTTGGAACCTGGTTCAACTCCACAGTCGGCTCCGTCCGCCCCTCCCTCTTCGGTGCCTCAGGTCAAGTCTACTCACTCCCTCATCCCAGACCGCAGAGAGCCAGCTCCTCAGGAATCCCCAGTTGGGGATCTCATCCTCTTCCAAGGCCTCTCCTGAATTGGCAGAAGAGCCCCCTCGGAAGAGAAAGTGTAAGAGGAAACACATAGACTCACCTGAGTCCGTCACCTCTGACACAGATTTAGAGGATTCCGAGGGTTCCCCCGTTCCCCTTCTGAAGATGTCTCCTTTGCAGACATTCTAGAAATCCTCAAACAGAGGGGAAATTGGCCAGCCCTCAACCCTTCGGAGGATGAATCTGTGTATCTTGAGGCGTTTGGCTGTCGCCCTTCCACCTCCTGGGTGTCTCCCCCCTTTTGACCCCCTCATGCAGGTGGTAGCAAAAAAGGCATGGACGGCTCCTGATTCAGTGGACCCCACTCCCAGGAGACCCTCAAAATTTATCACGGCACCAACAGATAAACAATTTCTGACAAAGGGAGTTTCTGTGGATGCTATGGTGGTTGCTGCTGCCACTAAGAAGGAACTAGCTGATCCTTCAGTGCCTGTCCATCCACCTAACAAGGAATCTAGGTCTATGGACAGGTACGGGAAGTGGATGTTCTCGTCAGCGACCTTTGCAATGCGTTCGCTGAACTACCTATGCCATTTTACTCGTCTTCAAAGAGACTTGATCAAAGAAGCGAGTGATATGTTGAAGGATCCTACAGCTGCGGGTTTTCAAGACAAGATGAACACTCAGCTGGCTACCCTGAACTCCATAGCTAACTCCTCCATGCGCCTCCTTTCGTATGCGGCTGATGGAGCGAGCAGGGCCGCAGGGACAGGAGTGGCCTTACGCAGACATGCCTGGATGCGGCTATGCAACTTTGCGGACCCCTTTAAAACGTCGTTCACTAATTCCCCGTTTGATGGATCATCTCTTTTTGGTCCTCAAGTGAAAGAAACCTTGACTAGGTGCGAGACTGATGGCAAGACTCTTTCTGCCATCGGAGTCCATTTTTCTACTCCTTCTAGGCCTTACCCCAAAGGTCAGAAAAGTGGGAAAATGTGGTTCCGCAAACAATCTCAAGGGACTTCGCCTGACTCAGAGTCGGTTCCCTGCCAGAGGCAGAGGGGGGAACAACAATGGTAGACGCCGCCCTAGAGGCAGGGGGGGGTCCGCAGAACCAGGGCAATCGAGACACTTTCTCCGATAAGCCTTTTCAGCATCCCTGAGGTGTTGCCCGACTGTCCACCTTCGGAGGCAGTCGGGGGAAGATTGTCACTGTACCCAGAAGCCTGGCTATCCCTAACTCGAGACAAGTGGGTACAGTCCATCATTTCCGAAGGCTATTCCATTCCCTTCGTTTGCATTCCAAACCGATCAAAAAAATCCCTTCCAGATGTTCCACCCGCTCAAAGGGATCTTGCAGCTTTGGAAATTTCAAAGCTGCTTGCAAAAAGAGCAATTCAGCCAGTTCCAGCAGACCAGCAAGGATCCGGAATCTACTAGGGGACTGGAGACCAATTTTGGATCTCAGTATCTTGAACAAGTCAGTCAAGAAAACACGATTTCGGATGGTCACGCTACAGTCCATCCTTCCCTATTGGGAAGAAAAACTGGATGTGCTCTATAGACCTTCAGGATGCGTACTATCATATAAAATGAACAGACGCTCCAGAAGATTTTTCCGCTTCAGGCTGGGAACCAGTCATTTTCAATTCAGAGCCCTGCCCTTTGGGCTCACCACTGCCCCCCGGGTGTTTACCAAATGCATGGCAGTGGTAGCTTCTCACCTGAGACGTCAAGGATTCCAGGTGTTTCCATATTTGGACGACTGGCTCCTCACAGCTCCCACCAAGCATCTTCTTCTAAGGGCCAGGGACTACACCTTTCGCATTTGTCAAAACTTAGGCATTTCAATAAATTGCGAAAAGTCTGTTTTGTCGCCTTGTCGTGTTATTACCTTCATAGGCGCAATTCTAGACACAGTCAACATGTCTGCAAGGCTAACAGATCAGAGATTAACAGACATACAAAAACTGGTCTCGCTCCTCTTCAGCAGCAACAGAGTCAAAGCCAGGTTAGTTCTGAAAGTATTGGGGATTATGGCGGCTGCCATACCTTTGCTTCCATTAGCCAGATTCCACATGAGAATCCTTCAATGGATGCTCTTCACACAATGGTCATACCAGCAACTTCCGATGTCCCACGCCATTATGATCACGCAAACATGCAGGAATCATCTTCTGTGGTGGATGTCTTCCCCTCAGCTCTTCTTGGGAAGACCCTTTGTTCCTCCCCCTCCGGTTGCTACTCTGACAACGGACGCCTCCCTGATCGGGTGGGGGGGGGCATTATCAGGGCAGAACTGTCCAGGGCACATGGCAACCAGACGAATGCCACTTGCACATAAATGTTCTAGAGATGAGAGCAGTGCTTTTAGCGTTGCAAGCCCTTCAAGACTCTCTTCCCTTGGGAGCGATAGCAATCCAGACGGACAATATGTCTGTAGTGTGGTATATCAACAAACAAGGCGGAACCAGGTCCTACCCCCTGTGTCGAGAAGCACTCAGACTGTGGCAATGGGCGATTTCTTCTCAGCGGTTTCTGATAGCAACGCACATCCCCGGGAAGTCCAATCAAATCGCGGACAAGTTGAGCAGAGCTATCCTCATGCCTCACGAGTGGTCTCTGAAAGACTCTGTTGTGAGAGAAATTTTTCTCAAGTGGGGTCAGCCTTGCTGCGACCTTTTTGCTACTCCCCAAAACAGCAAGTGCAGAGATTATTTCACCCTATTCCCTTTACCAGGCCAGCCCAGCAGAGACGCTCTAGTCCAAGTTTGGCCCCGGGGACTTCTGTATGCATTTCCTCCCTTCCCACTAATCTCTCAAGTGATACAGAAAGCTATCGCTCAGAAGGCCTCGTTGATCCTCATTGCTCCTTACTGGCCTAGACAGGTTTGGTTCCCCTTTCTACATCATTTTCTGTTGGAGCGACCTTGGCATCTGGACCTACTTCCAGATCTTTTGATCCATCAGTCGGGTCAGTTTCATCGCTCCCTTCCCTCTCTGAACCTCACTGCTTGGTTCCTCCAATTCCAACCTTAGCCAGGCTTCCTCAAATATCTCACTCTGTTCGAGATATTTTGATAGCTTCTAATAAATCTTCCACTCAAAAGATTTATTTGAGTAAGTGGAAACGTTTCGCCTATTGGGCTCAAGGCAGGGACGTAGATCCTTTCACTGCTTCCATCCAAATGGTCCTTGATTTTCTAGCTGAACTCTTCCATGCAGGTTCATCTCCTTAGACTCTTAAAGTTCAATTGGCAGCTATTTCTAACTTTCATGTGGGCATTTCAGAGTCTGCCATAATGTCCCACAAGCTTTGCAAAGCCTTTTTGAAGGGAGTTTTTCTACTCAGACCTCCTATAAGAAATCCTCCTCCTCCTTGGGACCTAAATTTAATTCTTAGTTCTTTGATTCTTCCCCTTTCGAACCTGCAGCCTCCTGTTCTTTAAAATTGCTATCATGGAAGACTCTCTTTCTGGTAGCTATTACTTCAGCTAGAAGAGTTTCAGAACTTCATGCACTCAGCTGTCGACCTCCTTATCTGTTTTTCCATAAGGACAGGGTATCTTCTGAACCAACCCGTCATTTTACCTAAGATAGCCTCGTCTAACCTAAATCAAAGCATTGACCTCCTGTGTTTTTTCCAGAATATTCTAACAGGTCTGAACAAAAATTGCATTGGCTAGATGTTCATCGTCAGTTAAGGTACTATTTGGATAGAACCAAACAATTCAGAAAATCTGACCAGCTGTTTGTCTCTTATGCAGAAGGCAGAAAGGGACTTTCAGTTTCAAAGGTATCATTATCTAGATGGCTAACATCTCTGATTTCCCTTGTTTATGAAATTAGACACCAAAAGCTGCCTAGCAAACCTAAAGCTCATTCCACCAGAGCTTTGGCTACTTCTATAGCCTTCCAAGACAGACTGCCTATTGACACCATTTGTGCAGCGGCTACTTGGGCTACTCCTCACACTTTCATTTCTCATTATAAGTTGGATTTAGCTTCTAGGCATAGAGCTAACTTTGGTTCCACTGTTCTCAGGAGTCTGTTCCGTTAGGCCACCGGGACAAGGTGCTAGGGACGCGGTCCCATCCAGCAAGAATGAAGGCGAGATAGACAACTTAACATATAGAAGTTATGTTCTTACCATAACGTTCCATGTTAGTTGTCTTCTTCTCGCCTTCTTAAGGCCCCACCCTCCTTCCCCTGGCCTGGACAGACCTAGAGGAGTTTTGATTGTGACCTCTCTTTCTACCACCTCTTTACTTTAGGTATATGCTCTGCGGTGCATATTTTCCTGGATCAGGATGTAGGTCACCCTTCTCTTCTCCCTTGTTTATAGAGGTGGACTTTGTTTCTAGTTATTCTGCTACTATTATAATCTGGGCCTAGCTTACAAACGAGATCTGAGGTAACTCACGCCTAGCATTGTGGGATATAAGGGGAGCCTCGAGCCGGTGGAACCAACTCTCGAGCTTTTAGAGTGGCAGTCGGGCGAGGTCGGCTCCGAACCCATCCAGCAAGAAGAAGGCGAGAAGAAGACAACTAACATGGAACGTTATGGTAAGAACATAACTTCTATTTTCCAACTATATGACCCTTTTAAATATTTAAATAATCACCTTAATACAAATAACTTTACTTTTTATTCAGTGTGTCACAAAATGTGGTCCAGAATAAATTTCTTTTTGATTTCAGGAACAATGATTAATTTTGAACCTTTAGTCTCTATACATGCTCGTTATTTATCAGATCATTCAAAAATTTCATTAAGTTTTACTAAAGATCCTAGACATAGCTTGCTGCAAAGGGGTTATAATTGGTCTCTTAACCCAAATTTGTTAAATAAAGACGAAATAATACATGAAATTACAGATTTCCTTAATGGCCTATTAGCTAGATTAGAGGAACAGCAAATGCACCGGATATTAAATGGGCGACAGTTAAAACACAAGTAAGAGGGTCTTTCTGCAAAAAGCTTCATATTATAAAAAAATACAAATTAGAGATATACAAAATTGGAAGCTAAAATAAAAACACTTGACCAAGAATTGATTCAGAATTATAATACTCCGAGACGGAATTATTTAAATGCCAAAAAGATCTCTTTTTAATCCAAAACAATAGACTGACATTTCATGAACATAAGATGTTAGCAAGGTATGCCAACCATATTCAAACACCATCAAGGGCATTAGCTTAGAATCATTAATCAATAGAGAACAGCAGTACAAATTTCGGAAATAAAATTTAAGAATACAAGTTATTCTAAAACTGAAGACATTATTAATATTTTTGAACAGATATATTCTAGTATCTATGGTGCTCAAAAGGATGTATCCTTACATAGGACTAATAAAGAATTCTTACAAACAATTAGTTTTCCGAAAATAGATGATAATTTTCAAAAAGATCTGATTAAACCTATATCTGATGAAGAAGTAATATATATAATTAAACACATGAAATCACATAAAGCACCAGGTCCTGATGGTTTGACGGCGGAATTTTATAAAACTTTTTGTGATATTTTTGGTAAAATACTCTCGCGTGTATTTAACTACATAATTAATAATAAAATCAATGACCCTCATTTTAGTGCCTCAAAAACTATTCTCATACCTAAAGTTAATTCTGATGCCCAAAATCCAGATAATTATAGACCAATTTCATTAATAAATGTTGATATGAAAATTTTGACCTCTATTCTAGGTAGTAGATTAAAAAAAATAATGAATCAAATAATATCTAATGAACAAGCCAGCTTTATAACTACTAGACAAACTAGTGATAATACATTAACACTTCATACATTGATTGCTTATGCTAAACGGAAAAATTTAAATATTTATGCGCTCATAATTGATGCACAGAAGGCTTTTGATAGGGTTAATCTAAATTTTTTATTTGATACCTTACTATATTTTAATATACCTCAAGAATTTGTTCTAATGTTAAAAATTTTATACAATAATCCTTATACAACTCTATACATAAATAAAAATTTCTCTAAAAGAATACAGATCAAAAATGGAACCCGTCAGGGTTGTCCTTTGTCCCCTTTACTATTCAATATATATCTAGAACCCTTATTTTTATATATTAAACAGAATGTATATCATAATGCCCCAATACTTTATGGAACTAAAATATCAATGGCGGCTTTTGCAGATGATCTCAATATATACTGTACAACTCCAATTTCAGACACTAAAAAGTTATTAAAAGCAGTAGATGACTTTGCAGAAATATCTAACTACAAAATTAATCTTAAAAAAACGAATATATTCCCTTTAAGAACTCCCAAACCTTTTTCGCTTTTACCATTGGTGGGATAGGCAAAGTTTAAAGATAATATTAAATACTTGGGTATTATCTTTTCCACAGATGATAAAGATTTTTATACTATTAATATTAAAATGGTTTGGGATCAAATAATATCTGATTTTAGGAGATGGAATAATTTAAGATTACCAGTATTAGCGAAAGTTTCAATTATTAAAATGAATATATTACCTAGATTATTATATATTTTTAGATCTGCTTAAGTGTTAATCTCTAAGAAATTCTTTAAACAAATTCATAAAGATTCAAATTCATAAAGAGTTGGCTAAATTTATTTGGGAGCCAAGGAAAACTAGGATATCATATGATAAATTAATGACCCCAAAAAATAGAGGGGGATTGGACTTACCAAATTTTGAAACCTACTATTTAATAATAAACTCTAACAGACTCTTAAGAATTGCTAATTATGATGCATTTAGTACTAAGTGGTCACCAACATGGGTAATTTTGAATTATAAACATATTCTGAATCTGAATATTAATCCTAAAGCACTACCGTTTCTAGGACAAGACAAGTTGAAATTATATGCGATAATGGATCACATTAAATTATATATAACATCAATACAAACTTTATTTCAATCATTAGATCTTACTCAGCATATGATGGTCTTTCAACCTTTTCATAGAAATCCCAACTTGAGACTAAATAATCAATTAATAGATCTTAAAAAATTTCCCATTAATAGTTAATTTAACTTTACTTGACATCTACTCATATCTCAAATATTCAGCTAATGAAATAAGACAAGAATTGAATGTACCTAAAGCTTACCTAGTTATACTGAGACAAATTAAGGAACTCTCTATAAGTTACTTTAAGAATTTCAAACCCAGAGATGAGGACATAACAAAATGCTTAAACTTATGGCAAACTCTTCAACAAGAGGTTAAATTTATAACCGCTGCAAATAAATTAATAAAAGAGTTCAAATTTCAGGATAAAGTTCTTTTGTCGAAATATTGGAAAGATAAAATCCCATTGATAGAAGAAAATCAAATATTAAAAGCAATTAATTTAACAACAAAATTTATCTGTCTTCAAAAGTTGATGTATACTCAGCTTATGATATTGAATAATGCATATTATACACGCCTTAGCTTGCATAAATTCAATTCTAAAAAAATCTCCAAATTGTCCATACTGTAAAGACCAACCTGCCGATTTTCTCCATATGTTCTGGAGCTGCAAATGCATTTATAAACTTTGGAACTCTTTAAAAATACAACTTCAAAAGATGGGTTATCAAAGTTCAACACTTTCATGGGAATTTATGATTTTACATATCCCTCCAAAAGAACTTTCTAGATCACAAATCACTATATTTATTAATATCTTCTTATTAATGAAACTATAAATAGCTACAAATTGGTTAAACCCATCTCAAACTTCATGGGATAGCTTTAAGATTCTAATAATGAGACATATATTAGCCCACAAATTACTTCTTCATGATCATAATAAAAATGTCAATAATCCGAAAATATGGGAACAAGTGTTTAATATTATATTGGCGTAATACTTTGAACATAAATGTATTCTGAGTTATGTATACATTTTAAGGAAACTTTTTAATAACAAATTGTTTATTACTTGAATCATTCTTAATCATTTTATATCTTCTTGTATAAATTAATGTTACAGTTGGAAGCATTCATGTAAATATTGTATATATGTTATGGTGTTATTATTAGAAAGATTATCTGGTATTTATCTTTAATTCTGTTTTTGTTTTAAGTTTGTATTGAAAATGATAAAACAATAAAGATTTATTATTGAAAAAAAAGAGATATGAAGGGTAGCACAACTATGTCCGGCCTCTGTAGTCTCATACATCCCAGGACAGGGCAATATACTAGTAGACAGACTGAGCAGATCCCTCCTTTATCCCAATGAGTGGACGCTGAAGAGATGGGGTATTTCTAAATCTAACACAAAGATGTTTGCCAGAGGTAGACCTTTTTTGCATCCACAATAAATGGGCATATCAGCAACTTCTGTTCAAGAACGAACCAGAGAGTGAAGTGAAGAACAGGTGCTGTTACCTTCACAGACCTTTTCTTTGTTCCTTACCTCCATTATCCCTTATCCCCAGGGTATTGCAGAAAGTGAGGGCAGATGATCCAAAGATGATACTAATTGCTCCTTACAGGCCCAGGCAACACTGGATGTTCTTCGTGTTTCACTGTTGCAGTCATCAAACTTGGGTTATCTGCTTGCAGGTAGCCCTCAGTCGGCTAAAATACCAGAGTCTTGGGATTTCTGCATCGGATGCTGTCACCTCTTCCATGACGTCAGGTCGACAGGGGTGTAAAACATGCAGCCGATGCCATTACATCAGCTTTTCTTACCGTGCGGGAGCCCGAAGCAGAAGCAGTTCGCAAGTGCCGGTTGGCTGCTACCTGAAATTTTCTTGCAGGAAATATCTACGTTTCAGGGAAGGCTCTATGTACTATCAGTTCTCTGCACGTCCCTTTGGCTTATCTACTGTGCCCAGGGTATTCACAAAGTGCATGGCTCCAGCCATTGCATACTGCAGGCAGAGAAATATTCAAATTTACCCATACTTGGATGATTGACTGACTCAGGCGGACAGTCAGGAATTGCTACATCAGCACCTGATGTTTGTAAAGAAACTCCTAACTTCTCTGGGATATACCATCAATGAAAAGAAATCACATCTGGTACCCAGCCAAAACATTGTATTCCTAGGAGCAAGCTTGAACACAACTTCCCAGATGTCATTCCTCACTCCAGAAAAGCAGTTTTATTTGACAAATTACTTCAAACTACTTGCCACCAAAACCCAGCTATCTGCAAGAAAAATACTGCAAACCCTAGGGTTCATGGCCTCATGCATTCTCCTAATTCCATATGCAAGACTACATATGAGGAAACTTCAATGGTACTTAAAAAGTCTCTGGTGTCAACATTCTCAGGACCTGGAAACAGTGATTACTATCATTCCTTGCCTAAGGGCAGAGTTCCTTTGGTGGGCAGAGGCTTGCCACCACAACAAGGGACTCCCTTTCACTCAACCCCTCGCCTCCCAAACCCTGACAACAGACGCATCAGACTATGTATGGGCGGCTCACATGGCAGGCAAATGCATTTAAGGCAAATAGAGCCCAGGACAAATTCACCTGCATATCAATCAAAAAGAAATGTTAGCTGTACAGAATGCACTGACAGCCTTCAAATACCTTATCATTCCAGGACAACTCTTGATAAAGACAGACAACACCACAGTTATGTGGTACATAAACAAGCAGGGGGAACTCATTCCTACTCACTCTGCAGGTTAGCCATGGCTCTGTGGAACACAGCCTTGAGCAATCAAGTGCACCTGCAAGCTCAATTCCTGCTAGGCAAACAAAACTCACTGGTAGACAACTTAAGCAGAAATCTACTGGACCCACACGAGTGGAAACTGGGTCCCAACTCATTCAAACTTCTAATCCACAGGTGGGGGACACCTGAGGTGGACCTCTTTGCTTCCCCACAAAACCATCAATTGAGCAAATATTGCACCAGAACTCCCCACAACCAAGCATGGAAAGTGGATGCCCTATCCTTTACATGAGAAAACCTTTCAATCTATGCTTTTCCCCTCTGCCTCTCCTCTCAAAAGTACTACTCAAGATCAAACAGGATAGGCCAAGGACAATCCTTATTGCACCAGACTGGCCACACCAGCACTGGTACCCACTCCCACGCAGTCTGACAGCAGTGCCACCCTGGCACCTACATCAGACCCCCCCCCCTCTGCTGTCCCAGCAGGAGGGACAGACTTTGCATCCTCAGCTCAAACCCTGAACCTTGCAGCCTGGCTTATTCTCTGAATACATCACCACCAACCCTCAGCAAACAGGTGCTGGATGTCATCCTTGAGGCCAGGAGGCCTAGTACTGGGAAATCCTATTCAGAAAAGAGGAAAATATACTGTTCTTGGAGCCAGTCTCAAGGAAAGGACACAGCCATGCCCACCTTACTTCAAATCCTAGATTATGTAGCAGAGTTGCTCCACAAAGGCCTATCCTTCTCATCAATTAAGATGCATGCCTCTGCCATCTCAGCTCATTATAATACTGAGCCATCCCTCTTCTCTCACCCTATGATCAAACAGTTCCTGAGAGGAGCTAACAATTTAAGACCCCAGAGGAGAGCTCCCACTCCTGCCTGGGACCTTAACTTTGTACTAGAAAAGCTCATGCTTCCCCATTTTGAGCCTGCTGCTACAGCAGAGTTAAAATTCCTCTCTTGGGACAACAGCCTTACTTCTAGCCATCTCTTCAGCAAGAAGAGTGTCTGAGTTACAGGCTCTTATGGCTGTGGAACCCTTCATTATCTTCCATGCGGACAGGGTTTCCCTCAGGACTAACCCATCATTTATGCCCAAGGTGGTATCCAGTGTGGCTTTAAATCAATCCATCCATTTACCAACCTTTTTTCCTAATCCTCAGAATAAAGAGGAAAGGATCCTGCATTCCTTGGCCGTGCACAGACAGCTTAGGTTCTACCTTGACAGGACTAAGCCTTTCAGAAAATCTGACCAGCTGCTAGTCAGCTTTGCTACAGGGACAGAGGGCAAGGCCATTTCAAAGCAAACCATTTCCAAATGGATAGCACACTGCATCCATTTCTGCTACAAACACCATGGAAAACCTGTCCCACAGGGGATCAAAATTCATTCCACTAGGGCTACCTCAACTTCTACAGCATTTCTCATGGGTGTCCCTACCAGGGACATCCTGGAAGCTGCAACCTGGAGTTTTGTACACACCTTCACCAAATATTACCACTTACCTGTCTTTTCTAAGTCCAGAGCTGGATTTACCACAGCAGTCTTACAAGGCCTGCTAGCCAGCCCTAATACTTCTTGAATGGCTCCGCCCTTCCTCAGCTTTGGGAATCAACCTAAATGTGATGACTGCAACAGTGAAGCACGAAGAACATAGTACACTTGTGTATACTTACCATAAATGTAGATGTTCGAGTGTATTCACTGTTGCAGTCCTGGTTATGCTCCCTCCAGCCCCCTGATTTCTTTAAGCTTTCTGCCATTACTCTTTTTGGCCATATTTTATGGCTGTGGTATTTACTTTTTACTGGAGTTTTTCCACACCATGTAATTGCTTCCTATTTTGGGGGCTCCTGACATCTGAGGCAAGAAAAACTGTTATAATGGCGTTGGCTGCATGTTTTATACCCCTGACGTCATGGAAGAGGCGACAGCATCTGACGCAGAAATCCCAAGACTCTGGTATTCGGGCAGACTGAGGGCTACCTGGAGGCAGATAATCCAAGTGTGATGACTGCAACAGTCAATACACTCAAACATCTGCATTTATGGTAAGTGTACACAACTGTACTTTCTCCATCCTTCTCACCCTCAGCAGGGGGAGAAACAAAATACTAGGTCTCAAACCATGACCCTCCAAATCCAAAGCAAAGGGTTTGTCATGTACGTCTATTTGAGGACACTCAATCTGACAGCTTGGATAACTGGTTGTTGATTCCATCCAGGCAATCATTTTCAGAGGATGTACTGGCAATTCTAAAAGAGGCTAGAAAACCAACAACTAGATAAACAAATTACCGCCCATAGCTGTACTGTCTCCCCTCTCACAAATACTGGAAAGGTGTATTCACATGCAAATTATGGAATACCTCAACACACAAAAACTGCTCACTAGCACTCAGTGTGGATTCAGGCCTTACCATAGCACAACCACTGCTGTCATGTCATTCACTCACATAATTAATCGGCATAGAAATGATAAGTACATTTCAGTTGTCTTCCTTGACCTCTCCAAGGTCTTTGATATGGTTAATTATAACAAGCTTATAAAAGCTCTATCGCAGCTAAATCTTAGCCAATCCACTATCATATGTCTTCATAGTTACCTAACTGGAATACAGCAGGCAGTTAAATGGCACCAGGAACTATCCCTCTGCTCCCAGTAACGATAGGGGTTCCACAAGGCTCCATCCTCGGACCTCTGTTTACTATATTCACCAATAACCTTCACACCTCATACCTCCACTCCTCAGTCAACCAGTACACAGATGACTCTGCATTAGTCTGTGCCTCCTCTTCCCTCCAGGAACTGCACCGACAAACTCTTCCTTTTTCTCTGTCGAATCTTGGCTCACTGACCACCAGTTAATACTGAACCCAAACAAAACAAATCTTCTAACCTACACAGCACACCAGTCCTGACCTCTCATTTAACATCGTATCCAGTAACAAAACTATCATATCTTCTGTTACACACACAAAGCTTCTTGGGGTTGTGATTGACTGTAACATGAAATTCGATATCCGTATCTCTCTCACCATAAAAAAGTCCATAAAAAACTAGGTACTGTATATAGCAACAAACAGTTCTTAACAAACACTGCTAGGGCCAGTTACACACACACACATCTCATCTCTACACTACTATATGCCTCTCCAGTCCTCAAAAACCTTAGGAAGTCTGACGTAACCAAACTAGAAGCCTAACATAATAATATCACCAAATTCACTACCAACAGTTCTAGCCACTGTCTAGCTCTCAAACAGCTCAATAGGCTTGAACTTTCTCACCTACTTCTACATAATCATCTTACCTGTCACATAAAATTCTATATCATCGTGAGAAAACCCCTTCACTACAAGACCTGATAATTACATACTCCTGTATCAGAAACCTCCGCTCCACTAACAAACTTCTCGTCACAGTAACTAAAGATAATAATGCCGCTGGTTCATCCCTTTACTCTAACACAATAGACAAACAATGGAATAAACCCTCTCATCACAGCTATAGCTTTCATACATGATTTTAAAAAGTCCTTAAAATCACATTTATTGAACTCATGGCTCTGCAGCTGCGACAGTCCAGGTTAATACTAGGAGCCCTCTCTTCTCTCACTCTATCTCTTTATTTCTGTACTCACCAATCATACCTACACCCCATACTTCTCTCCGTACATCTCTTATAATTATTCCTACCTGTATCTTACCCTTGCTGTACTTAATGACAGCTGTTAAAATGTAAAGACTACTTTCTGTTGAATCTAATGTTTTAAATTGTTGGGGCTATTATATAATGTTATGTTAAATAATGCTACTTGTCAATGTACTGTACTGTGTGAATTCAAATTGAAGATTATTATAATGTGTGTTGTAAAGCTTAATTGTGGAGCTTTTTTTCCTGGGCCTCTGCTGAAAAAGGACCCATCTCCTGTCGGACTCCCAGTAACCAAATGTAAAATAATTAGTAAATAAATAAATAATTTCAAAGTGGATAGCTTACTGTATCCCTTTTTATTGTACTCACCATGGTAAACAACTGTCTGGCAGAATCAAGACTCATTCTACCAGAGCAAGAGTTGTTACCGCAACATTCCTGAAAGGGTCACCAACACGGTCCATCCTAGAAGCAGCTACTGGATCTTCTGAACGCAACTTCACTAAACACTGCCACCTTGGTGCTATCTCCAGAGCCAGATATGGTTTTGTCTTTGCCATCCTGCAGAATGTGGTATCTCTGGCATAGACTGCTCTCCAGCTGCCCTAGTAAGATTGCTTTGGGAGTCCTCCCAAGACTTAGTACTGCAACACTGACTATGAAGAAATTAGTAGACTTGTGCTGGTAACTTACCATAGTTATAAATATTCAAACATATATGTATTTGTGTGGATAACTTACCATGATTGTAGATGTTCAAGTATATTTGTGTTTCAGTACCATTTCCTACCTGCCTACCCCTGTTTCTGCTGCTGTAGTTGGAGTGGGCACCCTACCATTCATCTTCCCCACACTGTCTTCACTTTACTGCCATTTTTGCATAGAAGCTATGTGGGCTTGACAATGGGCCACAGACCAGGGCATTTCTCTCTCACAACTTTTCACAATTTGGATCTCTGTTGGTGGGCTCTCCTATTTGCATTTCCAGTCCTTTCTGGATGCTATGGAAAAGCATTTACCTTTGGTCTTGGATTTTGAGGATTGGGGCACCTCAAAGATTGCCCTGATTTCTCCCAAGATAATTTGGTTCCCTTCCACCTCTGGTCTGCATTATTTCAACTGATTGTATGGGAGTTCATTACTTTCTCCCTCCAATAGCAAAGAAGATTTTGTATGTCTTACTGATACATTTTCCTCCACATATGCACCTACAAGTAACATTCAGAGAAGCAAGACCAAAACTCATCCTCATGGTTTTCTGTGGTTTTAGAAGGGCAGAGTTTCAGGCTTCCAGGTTCTAAACACTGCAAGAATAAATGCCCAGTGCATGTCAAGGAAGTTTACTAAGCTGAAGCAGCATCTGTCTTCACTTGCAGTCATGGCTGCTCCATCAGATCCATTGTTTCCAGTGGGTCAATCTGCAGACAGACATCTGACAAATGAATGGAGTTGCCAGAAAGCCTTCAACTTGTCAAGCATGCTGTGTTAAATGGAAGAAGACTTCATCTGGGCTCACTTATATCTTGTGCTGCAAACATATGTTACTTTATAGATTATCGTAACTTAGGCATCTGTTTAATCTTGAGCATAATTGCGCCGTGCTCTGGGTACTTATTCCAGTTTGGCGTATAATGACCTTGCGGATAATATAGCCATAGATTACTAAAGTTCCTTAAAGGAGTTCTACATATTCCTTTTTTACTTTGAAGAACCCTACTCTTTAGGACTTGGACTTTGATTGATAGTCTTTGCAGTTCTCTAAATAGGCTGGTTTGGCATTTCTGCAGTTCATCTCTTAGACAATTTTTTTTTTAAGTGCCCATTATGTCTTTCTGTAGAATCGCTGAGCTTCAAGCTGTTATATGTAGAGAAACCCATTCAGTCGTTCACAAGGATGTGGTCCCTTAAGACTAATCCACATTTTGTGATGAAAGTGGTTTCAAAACTGTCTTTAAACAGTTCTTTTCACCTCCTTGTTTTCCTTATGGTGTCAGAATCCCTTGGAGAAGGGGAAATGACCTTGGCTGTGCAGTTTGCCTCATATTTTACCTGAAGAGGATGAATGCATTTAAGGAGGAAAAGTGTTTATATCTTTTGCTATCGGGTTATAAAGGGGCTTGCATTGTCGAAGCAAACTCTTTCCATGTAGATTGCTAACTGTATTGTCTTTTTTTGCCTCCAGCTGGCTATCGAGCTGTTGTAAGATGCTGCTTGTAGTCTACTCTGACAGAAGTATTGCTGTTTCCTTTGTATTTTTTAACAAAGGTATGGGTATTTATGCTGAGGCTAGTTTGTCATACCTCGACCAAGCATTATTGTCAGGTACATAATTTTAGAATTTGAGCTTCTTTTGACACCTTAGTACTTCAGGGCATGGTCTTTTGGACCCCTTGCTTTTGGCCTTCTTCTGGGTCTTCCCTCCTAATAAGCTATCATTTATACTGTTTGGAATTCTTCCCAAAAATGTACATACAGCGGTGAATATTCAAAGTCAAATATAGCAAGTACTATCTGATCTGCAAGAATGCTCTTCATACTGGTTAATTATTACCTTTTATTCACCACATAAAGATGCTGGGTGAGAAAGGCGAGATGACTCCTGAGGGTACTCATAGCAGTGTGGAGAGAAAGGCTCATCTCTGATGACTGAAGAATACGCATACTTGTGCCAGTGTACAAGAACAACATAGACATCCACAACTGTAGGCAGTACAGAGGTCCCAAACTCCTGTCATATTGCATGAAAGTTCTGAAGAGGGTGATTGATAAATGGATATGTAGAGTAGTGGAAGGTAGGATTGGAGATGAGCATTTTGAATTCAGATCAGGATGCAGCACAACTGACCCAATGTTTGCCGTGAGACAAGACACAGTTGAGAAGAACAGGTAGACCAGATGAAATACTAGAGGTGATAGAATTGAAGTGCCTGAGATGGGTGGTAGGATGCACACTGTGGGACAGACAAAGAAATGAGAACGTAAGGTAGAAACCATAGTAGGTCTAATTGCAGAAAAGATCAAAGAGAACAGATTATGGTAGTTTGGGTGCATGTGCAGAAAAAAGCAGTAGACAATCTGGTGAAGAAGATTTGGGATAGACAAGAAGAAGGTAAGAGGAAACGAGGGCATCCAGCAAAGAGGTGGATGTGTTGTGTGACAGAGGATCTGTGACAGTCAGGCATCAGTGTCGAAGAAGGCAGGAGTGTAACATTGAATCTAGAGATATAGTGACATTTAACACAGCACCCCAACCCCATGTAGAAAATGAGAAGAAGGGGGTTGTTGATGGTGACAATGATTCACCACTTTCTTTTGGCCAGCCTTTCCAACCAACATTTGGAGAGGGATGTTCTAAGTCAAGCAAGTAAGCAGCTTTCTGTTTTTGTGTTTGCTCAATGCAAGAGGGTTAAAGTGGCAAAAGAGTGGCTAAACTGTCATGACATGCTGCTACAGCAACTGTGAAAACTAGATAAATTATAGAGTTTTTCCAATCCGGATATAAAAAGAGGAAGTCCATTCAGTTACCTTCAGCTGATGACCTTCTTCACCATTATCAGTGATCTGCAAGAACATATTTGTTTTATTCCAGTGAACCAAAATCAATGTGTGGTTTCTTTTCAGAAATAGCTCATATCCTTTCTCTTCTGTTGACCATAGCAAGCAGCTACTGTTTCAATCTCTCCTTCCTTACCCTCGCCTCTGTACTAACCCTTAGTAAAAGTTGTCTGTGTTTGCCACCAAGTGAGCAAATATAACCAGATATATACACACCTACACACTGAAGGACTGTAAAGTGCGATATACAAACTGTGCAATAATTCAGTCTAATCATAGATATGCTGCTATTGTTTCAATTTTACTTTGACAATATTACCTTCATGTTGTTCCTTGTCTCCTGATGTTCATCGTGTTTCACTGTTGCAGTCATTACACTTGGGTTATCCTGCTAGCAGGCTACCCGCAGTCGGCCTGAATTCCAAATTCCTGGTCCGGCGTCGGTTGCTGTCGCCTCTTCCCTGACGTCAGAGCGCCATGGGTATAAAAGATGCAGCCAACACCATTTTCTTCAGTCTTTCTTGCTGCGCGGTGCCCGAAGCAAAAGCAGGTCAGCCGACTCCTGAGATTTTCAAAATTGAATTTCAGATCCAAAGTGTCTTCAATAAAGCTAAGTACCCCGTTGGGGAAACTTTTTCTTGCTCCAGACCGATGTCAGTAAAAGTTAACAATTGTATTTCTTGTGGGAAGCAAATACCTCATAAGGATTTTCATTCTTACTGTATTCCTTGCCTAGGCCCTGACCACGACATTGCTAGTTGTCGGTTTTGTGCTAGATTCAACCAATGCACTATTAAGCATCGGTTCGATTTTGCTTTACATTACTTTGGCCGAAGGTTTAACTATATAATGCCGTCAAAACAACCGATGACCGGAGTTCATAAAAAACGCAAGGACAAAGAAAAGGACAGGCATCCGAGGTCCAAAACCGACGATGAAGCCTCTTCTAGGCCAGTCGCCAGTTCGCCGGTTCTCAGTGAGGCGCTTTCGCAGCCCCTGACACCCACTACCTCAGAGCCACAGGCTGCCTCCATCTCCCACGTGGAGATAACTAGGCCTCTGGAAACTCAAGGTATTGGGCCTACGGAAACTATTCCCTCAGATGGGTCCGGAGCCGCTGAGCAGGCATCGGCTTCTGAGGGTGTTTTCAGACCTACACAGCTTACTGTCAAGACCACTTCAGCAGCCAAGGCAAAGTCTAAAACACCTTTAAAGACAAAGAAACAAGTACAGCATTCTCCTGGACAGTCATCCATGCCAAAGAAACAGATGCTTAAAATGGCCGAAGACCTCCTTACTTTCATCAGGGGTTCCCATCCCCCTTCTGATAAAAGGCCTAGGCAAGACCCTGACTATGACTTCTCTGACCAGGTTTCTATTTCTTCTGATTCCTCTTCAGAACAGGGATAATCTCTTCCTCCCTAGGAGGACTCTGATGCTGAAGAATCTATCCCTTCAGCCTCTCCTCCTGAGGACTACTCTTTTGGGGAAACCCTGCACACCATGAGGGAGCATTTCCATTGGGAGAGCCAGGATTATTCAGAATCCAAGAAAAGGCTCAGAGACTTTCTTTTATTGCCTCGGCCCCCCTGTACTAGATATTTTTGATGATGTATTCTCTGAATCCAGTTTGTCTCCTGATTCTTTACCCCCTGCACCAGTTAAGCCAGATAGGTACTACAGGGTTCCAGATTCTCATACATTTCTTTATAAAAACCCTGCTGCTGATCCAGAAACAATTTATCAGGGTCCCAAAGGGGTCAAGGCTTCCACTGCAAAACACCCTGTTCCCCCTGATAGGGATTCTAGAGCACTGGACAGATGGGGGAAAACAGTTTACACCTCTGCTGCTTTAGCTGTAAGGGCTTTAAACTGCCAGTTTCACATTCTTAAATATCAACAATACCTAATGTCTTTGTTAAAACAGAAAATGCTTACAAGCTCTGAATGTCCAGAAAATAAGGAAATGTAGGATTTATTGCATGCAGCTGAACAGGTGGGAAAAAGCATACTTTGCAATGTGGTTTTGATTCATTAGAGGCTTCTTGCAGAGCCACAGTTACAGGTTCTGTCATTCGAAGGCATGCTTGGTTAAAATAACGGAGTTTACCTGATCATGTTAAAGCAAAATTATTGGATGCTCCATTACAGCATGATACTTTGTTTGGTGTTAAGGCAGAAGAGATGTTAAAGAAAATGGAGGATAAAGCAAAATCAATGCGGACAGTAAAGGATTTCTTACAGGTTCAGCCACCCAGATTTAGCAGGAACTGGCCTTCTAAAAATTGGTCCTTTCCAGTGTCAGACAGGCCACAAGGAGACAGATACAGACACCCAAGAGGCAGATCTCAGCCCCAAGGATCATACAGACCTAAATAATGGGGTGCTTCAACCCCCAAAGGCGGGGAAGACAAATCACAACCTTATAGGAAACAGTCCTAATGATTTTCCTCTACCAATGCCAAGCACTTACCTTTTGGCAGCACCCTTAGGGGGAAAACTAGCACTTTTCTCACAAAATTGGCACATGATCACCCAGGACAAATGGGTACTGAATATTGTTTATCAGGGTTACAGGTTCCACTTTCACACCCTACCAAGGCCAAAAGGTATGCCAGACCTGCCACACAATCAATGGGCAGAGGCACAAAAACAAATTTCTGCTCTCATGGACATGAGGGCTTTTCAAAAAGTACCACAGCAAGAGCAGGGACAGGGATTTTACTCAAGACTTTTCTTGGTACCCAGAAAGGACAAAGCCTGGAGACCAATACTGGACCTGTCTACTCTAAATGCTTTCCTGGATGTTCCAAAATTCAAAATGTTGACACTGCAGCAACTTCTGCCCATGCTAGGCAAGAAGGCTTGGCTAGTTAGTTTGGACCTCAGAGGCATACCTGCATGTCCCAGTCAGACAATCTTGCAGAATATACCTCAGATTCATAGCTGGCTCAATACACTACTAATTCTCTGCACTGCCCTTTGGCTTATCTACTGCGCCCAGGGTCTTCACAAAATGCCGGGCACCAGTAATTGCATTTTGCAGACAAAAAGGAATTCATATATATCCCTACTTGGACGACTGCCTTATTCAAGCAGAGAGCAAGGACATTCTACTAAAGCATCTGGCGTTTGTAAAAAGATTACTAATTTGCCTAGGGTACACAGTAAACGAAAAGAAATCAAAACTAGTGCCCTCCCAAGAGATAATATTCCTGGGTGCAAGCTTAACTACAACTGCCCAGATGGCTTATCTCACGCCAGGCAAACAAAGGCAACTGACTCATTACTTTCAAATGATAGCAACAAAGACCCAACTACCTGCAAGAAAAATTCTGCAGGCTTTGGGCTTCATGGCATCCTGCATCCTGCTAATTCCATATGCAAGACTGCATATGAGGAAGCTACAATGGTATCTAAAAAGTGTTTGGACTCAACATTGCCACAGCCTGGAAACAATAACAACTCTCATTCCCTGCCTGCAACAAGAGTTTCAATGGTGGGCACTGGCCTGTCACCACAACAAGTGACAGCCTTTCACTTTACCCACAGCCAGGCAGACACTAACAACAGATGCATCGGATTATGCCTGGGGGGCACACATGGCGGGAAAATGTATTCAGGGCTTGTGGCCTGCAGACCAAATGCATCTTCATATCAATCAAAAAGAGATGCTAGCCGTACAGAATGCCCTGACAGCCTTCAAGGATCTACTACATCCAGGACAACTATTGCTAAAGACTGACAATACTACAGTCATGTGGTACATTAGCAAGGGGGCACACATTCCTACCCCCTCTGCAGGCAAGCCATGACTTTGTGGAACACAGCACTGACCTGTCAAGTACATCTGCAGGCACAAATCCTGCCAGGAAAGAAAAATACTCTGGCAGACAAACTAAGCAGAAACCTCATGGACCCTCACGAGTGGAAACTAGATCCACAAATCTTCAGCATGATAAGGAAATGGGGATGCCCAGACATAGATCTATTTGCCTCCCCTCACAACTGCCAACTTCAGAGATTCTGCACAAGGACTTGTCACCCACAAGCATGGAAGGTGGATGCTCTATCATTCAGCTGGAAAACCCAAACAGTTTATGCCTTTCCACCACTGCCTCTCCTCCCCAAGGTACTCCTAAATGTCAGACAAGAGAAACCAAAAATGATTCTGATTGCCCCAGACTGGCCACGCCAGCATTGGTACCCAATCCTAAAGAGCTTGTCTCAAGGCCCAGCCTGGACTTTACCTCAAATTCCTCATCTTCTGACCCAACAAAACAATCAGATCCTGCACAGTCAACTCAGAACGTTAAATCTGGCTGCATGGCGAATAATATAACCACTCAGAACACACCTCTCTCTAAAGCAGTTATGGATGTCATTTTGGAAGCCAGGAGGCCCAGCACCAGGAAATCTTATGCAGAAAAATGGAAGAGACTCTGTGCTTGGAACCAGACACAAGGACTTTAACCGCTTGTTCCAAATATTCCTCAGATTTTACAATACCTAACTGTGATGCTGGACAAAGGCCTATCCTTCTCATCAATTAAGATTCATGCCTCTGCCATATCAGCTCATTACAATACGGAACCTCCTGTTTTCTCACATCCACTGCTAAGACAGTACCTCAGAGGGGCAAAAAACATGACCCCCAAGGAGAGCACTGATACCTACTTGGGACCTCAACTTTGTCTTGGAAAAGCTCACACTGCCTCCTTTTGAGCCAGCCAATACAGCTGAGATAAAATTCTTATCATGGAAAACTGCTCTGCTCCTAGCAATAACTTCAGCAAGACGAGTCTCAGAGTTACAGGCATTAATGGCAGTGGAACCTTTTATCATTTTTCATCCGGACAGGGTTTCTCTAAGGACAAATCCAACATTTATGCCAAAGGTAGTATCCAGTGTGGCCCTTAACCAAACCATTCATTTGCCAACTTTTTATCCAAATCCCCAGAATAAAGGGGAGAGACTTCTGCACTCTTTGGACATACACAGGCAGCTACGCTTCTACTTGGACAAAATAAAAACTTTCAGAAAAACTGAGCAACTTTTTGTGGCATATGCTGCAGGATCACAAGGAAAGGCTATTTCAAAGCAGACTATTTAAAAATGGATAGGACACTGCATTCATTTCTGCTATGCACAGCATGGCAAATCAGTGCCTAAGAATATTAGGCCACATTCTACCAGGGCAGCAGTCACATCAGCAGCCTTTCTCAGAGGAGTACCAACCAAGGAAATTTTGGAGGCTGTAACTTGGAGTTCAGTGCACACTTTTACCAAGCACTATCACTTACCTCTTTACTCTAAATCCACTGCCACTGCAGTTCTGCAGGGCCTCATAGCCACTCCTAATCCTATTTAGACCCAGCCGCCCAACCTCAGCTTTGGGATTCAACCCAAGTGTAATGACTGCAACAGTGAAACACGATGAACATAGTACAGTTGTGTACCTACCATAAATGTAGATGTTCGAGTGTATTCACTGTTGCAGTCCAGGTTACCCACCCACCATCCCCCTTTCTTTGCTGGGACTTATCTATACTTCTCTATCCTATACAACCTCTGTGGTGTATTTGTTGTAGATGAAGGTATTGTTTATTTTGGTGTATGTTTTTTATAAGCAATATGTATTGCCTACCTTCTTTGGGGCACCTGACATCTGGGGCAAGAAAAACTGAAGAAAATGGATTCGGCTGCATCTTTTATACCCCTGGCACTCTGACGTCAGGGAAGAGGTGACAGCAACCGACGCCGGACCAGGACTTTGGAATTCAGGCCGACTGCGGGTAGCCTGCCAGCAGGATAACCCAAGTGTAATGACTGCAACAGTGAATACACTCGAACATCTACATTTATGGTAGGTACACAACTGTAATTTCTGAGATGAGTGTGGGTCATTGCTGCCCTACTTTACTTACAAATTGCTACTTATTAAGTTTGTACTGTGATATTTTATTAATTTTTCTCTGTCTATATGTGCAGCTGTTTCCTGCATTGAGAATGAAGCATTGTAATTTTGTTCAGCTACACTGCTGTGTAGTTCTGAATAACAATAAAGATCTTTTTTTTTTTTTTACTTTGACACACGGTGGTGGTGCTGCGGTAGCGTTGTCGCCTCACAGTAAGATGCTGTCCGGTTTGACTCTCAGCTAGGGCGTCTTTTGCATCGAGACATGCGTGAATGGGCATACCTTCGTTGAAGGTTGTGCATCAGGGCTGGTAACTCGGCACGTAAAAATCAACTACCAATCATTAGCGGACCGGAGCTCCGCTGTGGCGACCCCTAGCCGGGAAAAGCCAAAAGACACAACAACAACTTTGACTTGACTTTGACTATATATAGGCTGGAGAAATCACTTCCCCTCTTTTTTTTTTTTTTTTGTTTGCTTTTTTTTTAAGAAAACATGCCACAGGGACTATTCTAGGTCAAGTTACTTCAGTTCAACAACTTTTAAGTCAGGCCAGAGCTGAATCCTGCACTAGGTAACCTAGGCAGTTGCCAAGAGCCAGTGTGTGTGCGCGGGGGGGGGGGGGTTGGCCTGACTTTTCTATAAAAATAGAAATGCATCTTCCATAAATAAAAAAAAAAAATAAGCCCCAGTATTAGGACCTCTCTGTGGAAAACACAGCAAGCATTAAGACCTCTTCTGTATGTCCTAGAAACACAGCAAGCATTAGGGCATTGTGAGAGAAAACAAACAAACACAGCAAAACTTCCATAAGCCCTAGAAGTCTCAGCATTAAAGTAACAACAAAATTCTAAACCACGTGGGATTGAAGTGGAAGATGGCAACGTCTGTGGGGGGAGGTTTGTACATAGTAACAGCACAAATTCATAATGGGAGAGCAAACAGAGCACAGATCTTGTGTGTGTGTGTGTGTGTGTGTGTGTGCGTGTGTATCTGTTTGAAAAATGCCCCATTTAGGGGCACTGTCTAATTAAGTAACTTTGCTCAGCATTAAGCCCTGAACCTTAATAGTTAAGGACAGGAAAGTATTTTAAACCTGCACACCAACTGCCAGGTCCTTTAATTTCATTTCTTTTTAGTTTTTGTAAATCAGTAAGGATTATAGTCTGTCAAGTTAAGTTATAGAATCTCACAGTTGTATCGTTCAGTGCCAGTAGTGCAACAGGCACTTGCTTTTGGTGCAGAAGGATATGAGTTACTCTTCCAACACCAGGTAAACAGGTTGCTGACACTACCATGCAGCATAAGGAGATATGGGTTGCTGCACTCCTGAGTATGTCCTCCTTTGGTTGAGGTGCCTAGTAACTATGAGCTTGTTGGTTTGCCAGGTGATGCCTATTGCATATCAGCACACACTGATTTTTTTTAATGTAACATAGTCAATGTATTCTTCAAAGGTGGCAGGCACTGTAATTTGTAGATGAAACACTGAAATGTAAAGTTGTTTGCCAGCAGCAGCCCCTTCATTAGTTACAGATCTCTTCAATGTGAAATTAACCAGATGTTCCACATTACACAGAAGTGGCTTCTTTGATTGGCTCGTATGCTGGTATACGAGCCAATCAAAAATCACAAATAGCCTGTTTCACCGGGATTTTAACAGGCAGTGTGGGACTCCGGATTGGGCTGCTGATCTCAGGACAGTTCCGCTCAAATAGGGATGTCTGGCAAACATAATATTGGTGGGTTATAATGACAGCAGTTTGAGTTGTCGTTTATGGTTGAAATGTTCTGAAGTGGGTATTTTGTCAGTATTGGTTAACACATTTTGTTTTATTGCTTACTGGAAAAATGTTCAAAACTACAAATTGAAAACATGCTCTAATAAATGGTGTTATAGTAAACAAGGAATCTAATTTTATACAATCAGGATGGTGAATCAAAGAACACATGTATTTATGCATTTAGGCATGGTCCTAAAAGTGTGTGCAGAGGGCCGATGGTTTGAAAACAGCCCAAATGTGCACTTAATCCACCACTGGCCAGATGCATTTTCCACGAATGTAAGTATCAATGCGCTTTCATTGAATGTGAGTTTCAAGAGCAGAGGTTTCGGTTTCATTGAATGTGAGTTTCAAGGGCAGAGTTTACTGTTGCTCGTGCTAAGTCTGTTTTCATTGTGAGACTGTTGTTTTGTGTAGCAAATTGCTACCAGTATTTGTGCTATAAAATCTGAAATAAAAGTTTTGAATTAAATCCAACTATCTGTAATCATTGTAGAAGTGAAGAAGAAAACAATATGCATACTACAGGTTTGAACAGTGCTTATGGTAACTGGGGAGAAATAGCCAAGTAATGGGACACTGGGACGGCTATGGGGGAACTGATCCATTACCCCTGTCTAGAGCCCCGTTTGACTTTTCACCATGATCTGTCTCTGCGTCAGTGTGATGTAATGGGATCCTATCTCGCCTACATTCATAACTGATGGGCTCGGAGCCGATCCATCGGCTCCGACTCGGCCAACTAGTTCACTAGAACGAAGTCTCTTATTGGCTGGGCTACTCCCTATCCCAGGATGCACTACACCTGCTTCCCCAGATCTCATTTGCCGCTTTACAAGCTGGACGTGGTCTCGACTTGGCTGGAGCTAAGTGGTTTCTTTTACCTTTACTGGTCTTTGACCTTGGGGTTTTTCTTCTGAAAATTGTTAAAAACAGCTGTTTTAACAGCTACTCTCTGTAATTTGTGTCTTTGATAACTTTTTTGTGTGTGAAGTGATTTACTGGTATTCTTTGTCGTTGTCGGGCAAGGCCCATTTAAGTTAGAGGGTCTTTGCCCTACTTTTGAGAGTTTGTGTTATTATTTTTCTTCGGGCTAAGCCCGTTTAAATTAGAGGGCTTTTCCCCGTTGTTATTGTTGTTGTGCGTGCTTACTGTGTTCTCTTGTGAGGTAAATCTCCCTCTCAAGAGCTCGTGCCTTATTTCTCGCGCTCTACAGTTGGCGCTAACCTTTTGTTTTTAGACTACCTTTCTTAATGTACAATGTCTAAAGAGCAGAAGTCAGGATTTAAAAAATGCACTCGGTGCAATTACAAAATGTCTATAACAGACAGTCACTCAATATGCGTGTATTGTTTAGGGCCTAAACATCTACAGGAGACATGTAGTGTTTGTCATGCTTTCTCCTCTAGGGTTCTCCAAGAGCGCAAAAATAAACTGATCTTGAAGGGCCTTATTAAGCCCTCTTTCGAGGAAGCTTTAGATTCTCCTGTTACCTCTAAAAAGAAAAGATCGTCGGCTCCGACAAGTCCCTCGGAACCGACTGCTAAAAAGCAAAAGTCGACCTCTTCTTCCTCGGCTCCACTGACTTCGGGGCCAAGGGTCGAAGGGTCTGCCTCGATGCCTCTTTCCTCGGCTCCATTACTTCTGGAGCCGCAGGTTGGAGTATCGAGAGGCAAATCACCTCCATCGGTTCCAATGGTTTCGGAGCCGGTGGAGGTGTGCAGCTCAGACTCTTCCCCCTCGGCTCCGAAGCAAAAAGCTCCTTCGGCGCCGATGGTGGTCCATGCTGTGGTGGAATCGGCGCCGATAGTGTTGGAGCCCTTTCGGAGCCGGTCCTCTACTCTCTCGGAGCCGAGAGGAAAGTCTTCTCGTCTGTCTACCTCCTCTAAATCTTCAAAACTTTCTGATTCGGATCTGGATAGGGTGATACAGAGGCTTTTCCAGTCTCCAGTTTTTGCTCAAATGGTCTCGGCTCCAGCCCAGTTGGCTTCGGAGCCGATCCCCCCTCCGAAACATTCGATTCCTCCTCCAACCTCCTCGGAGCCGTTGGAGTCGGTGATGGTGGAGCAGTGCGGAGCCATACGGTCGGAACCGAGACCCCTTCGAGGTCTGTCGGCACCGACTATGGTTCCTACCCTGTCCTCGGGTTCAGGGTTTGGTACTGGGACTTCCTCAGCCGGGCCCGAAGGGAACACTTTGGGGCTGGGTGCTTCGGTGCCTAGTCTTCCCCTCGGAGCATCGGCTGCTGGAATTCCCAGTGCCATCGTGGCCTCTAGACCAGTGATCTCCATGGAGTCTGGAGGTCCGGCCTTTGAGGCCATGAGGAGCATGCTGGCCATGCCCTTGCCGGCTCAGCAGGCTTCTACCTCACCGTCCCTAGACCTGGAGACTGGTGCTTCTGCTGTGTTGCAGTCCCCCGGCAGCAGGGCCCCAGGGCCTGTGGATACCCCCATTGGGGGTTCCCTTCTTCCGGGGGGTCCGTCCGAAACTGCTTCGGACGAGCCCCCACGGAAGAAATTGTGCAAGAGGAAGCACATGGACTCCCAAGATGAGTCTGTTACATCGGATACTGACCTCGATGATGCGGAAGGGTCCCCCAAATCATCTTCGGATGATATCTCTTTCTCAGATATCCTGGAGATTCTGAGACAGAGAGGAGATTGGCAGGCCAAAACCCCTTCAGCTGAGGAGTCGGTCTTCCTCAAGGCCTTCGGGGCCCAGCCTTCCGCCTCCTGGGTGTCTCCGCCCTTCGATGAACTCCTTGATTTGGTTTCTCGAAGGGCGTGGCAACACCCTGATTCTGTGGAACCGGTGCCTGCGAGACCTAATAAGTTTCTTTCAGCCCCCCCCCCCCCAGAAGGAATTTCTGACGAAAGGTGTTCCCGTAGATGCTATGGTGGTGGCTTCTGCCACACAGCAGGACGTGGCAGAGGCTTCAACGTCTATCCACCCTCCTAATAAGGATTCCAGGAGCATGGATAGGTACGGGAAGCGTACCCTGTCTTCAGCGGCCTTTACCTTACGGTCGCTGAACTATTTATGTCATTTTACCAGGCTCCAAAGGGACCTCCTTAAAGAGCTAAGTGACTCCCTCACTGGTAATCTACCTGAGGCGCTAGCCCCTACTGTTGGCGCCCAGATGACTACCTTGTTCTCCATTGTAAACTCGTCCATGAGGCTCATTTCGTATGCGGCCGAAGGGGCTAGTAGAGCAGTGGGAACAGGCGTAGCCCTCAGGAGACACGCCTGGTTACGCTTGTGTTCATTTGCGGAGGCCTTCAAGTCTTCCTTCGCCGACACCCCCTTTGATGGGTCATCTTTGTTTGGACCCAAGGTGAAGGACACACTAACTCGGTGCGAGCAGGAGGGCAAGACCTTGACTGCCATTGTGGCCCGCTTTTCCGCTCCTTCTAGGCCTTACCCCAAGGTCCAGAGAGGAGGGAAAATGTGGTTCGGAAAATCTCAGAGGTCTTTCCCTACTCCACCCAGTGATTCCCCCTCCAGAGGCAGGGGGGGGGGAATTCAGGAAGACGCCGCCCAGTGATTCCCCCTCCAGAGGCAGGGGGGGGGGGATTCAGGAAGACGCCGCCCCAGAGGCGGCAGAGGCCCCCGTAATTCTGGAGACCATGATTCCTTTCTTGGTTCTTCCTACAATCAGCGTCCCTGAGTTGTTGCCCGACTGTGCAGCTCCGGAGCCAGTCGGGGGTCATTTTGCGGAGCACCCACAAGCTTGGGAATCTATAACAAGCGATCAGTGGGTGCTTTGGATTATTACCGGAGGCTATCTCATCCCCTTCAACAAGCCCCCCCTTTCCTTAAGGGTAATCCTGGACGTGCCACCCAGTCAGCGGGATCAGGCAGCAATAGAGATTTCAAAGCTGCTAAAAAAAGGAGCCATCCAGCCTGTCCCCACCGACCAGATCGGATCAGGAACTTACTCAAGATTATTTTTGGTGCCAAAAAAGACAGGGGACTTCAGGTCCATTTTGGACCTCAGTTCATTGAATCGTTTTGTGGAAAAGTCCAAATTCCGAATGGTCACCCTTCAATCCATTCTTCCACTGCTGGAGAAGGATGCATGGATGTGCTCCATAGATCTCCAGGACGCTTACTATCACATTCTGATAGCTCAAGAGTCCAGGAGACACTTACGCTTCCGCCTCGGAGTCAGTCATTTCCAATTCCGAGCACTGCCCTTTGGTCTCACCACAGCCCCCAGGGTGTTCACCAAGTGTCTGGCAGTGGTGACTGCTCACCTGAGGAGTCTAGGATTCCAAGTTTTTCCATATCTGGACGACTGGCTCCTTACTGCCACCTCCGAGCATCTACTATTTCAGGCGCTCAACGCCACGTTCACCTTGGGCCGTTTCTTGGGGATTACGTTCAATTGGCAAAAATCTGTACTACAGCCATCTCAGCGTATTACTTTTATAGGCGCAGACTTAGATACAAAAAGGATGTGCGCCTTCTTACCGGCGGCAAGAATTCAGGTTCTGCAAAACCAAATCAAATCCTGTCTCCCCCTATCAAGAGCTCCGGCCCATCTGATCCTACAACTGTTGGGCTCGATGGCGTCAACTATACTCCTAGTCCCCTTAGCCAGACTTCACATGCGAATTTTGCAATGGCTCCTATCGGTTCAGTGGTCCTATCAGGAACTCCCCTTGAACCATTTAGTCATGATCACGGAGAGTTGCCGTCGGGATCTGCGTTGGTGGCTCCTCCAATCCAATCTCGACCAGGGGCGACCCTTTATCCCTCAACCCCCTGTTGCCACTGTGACCACGGACGCCTCCCATGTAGGGTGGGGGGGTCATTACCTGGACAGGTCGGTCCAAGGCACATGGTAAATCCAGGAAACGCATTTGCATATCAATATCCTGGAAATGAGAGCGGTTTTTCCACGCATTTGCATATCAATATCCTGGAAATGAGAGCGTTTTTTTTGGTACTTCAAGCTCTCCATCACGCTGTCCCGCAAGGTCCGATTGCTATCCTATCCGACAACATGTCGGTGGTTTGGTATATAAACAAGCAAGGTGGAACCAGGTCTTACCCACTGTGCAGAGAAGCCATGAGACTTTGGCACTGGGCGGTAGCTACCAACTGCTTTCTAGTGGCAACGCACATACCGGGGAAATCCAATGTGATTGCGGACAGATTAAGCAGGACCATCCTGTTACCCCACGAGTGGTCCCTCAACCAGAGAGTGGCTGCGAAAATCTTCGCCAAATGGGGCCTCCCTTGCTGCGACCTGTTTGCCAGCCCCCACAATGCGAAGTGCAGAGAGTTCTTCACGCTGATCCCCTCCCAGGGACAGATTCCCAGGGACGCTCTGACCCACATTTGGCCCCCCGGTCTTCTTTATGCCTTCCCTCCGGTTCCCCTCCTACCGAGGGTGATACAGAAGGCCATTTACCTGGAGAGCGAGATGATTTTGATTGCCCCGCACTGGCCTCGTCAAGTTTGGTTTCCTTTCCTACAGAGGCATGCGATAGAAGGTCCATGGTTTTTGGACCCAGTGCCGGACCTGTTGACTCATCAGTCAGGACGACTTCACCCGTCTCTCAGGTCATTGAAGTTGGCGGCATGGTTACTCCACTTCCATCCTTAGTCAGAGATAATTCCCTTTCTCCGGGGGTGATCCACATATCTTCTTCTCATAAACCTTCCACTGTCAGACTTTATTCCAGCAAGTGGAAAAGGTTCGCCTTCTGGGCTCAGCAACGAGGTATAGACCCCCTTACTGCCCCAGTATCGGAGGTTCTGAATTTCTTGGCCTCTCTTTTTCAGTTGGGCTCTTCAGTTTCCACGATTAAGGTTCAGCTAGCGGCTATCTCTAATTTTCATGCTTCTGTTGAACCTTCATTGATGTCTCACAAACTTTGTAAGGCTTTCCTTAAAGGAGCATGGCTCCTTAGGCCTCCAATATCTCACCCTGTCCCCCCTTGGGACCTAAATCTGGTTCTTGCTGCCTTAACTGCCCGCCCTTTCGAACCAGCTGCTACCTGCGATTTGAAATTTCTGTCCTGGAAAACGGCCTTTTTAGTGGCCATAACTTCGGCCAGGCGGGTTTCAGAACTTCAAGCTCTTTGTTCTGATCCTCCCTATTTGATTTTTCACAAACATAGAGTGTCCTTGAAATTAAATCCCTCCTTTTTACCAAAGGTAGCTTCTTCTTTCTGTATTCAACAAACTATAGAGCTCCCTGTATTTTTCCAGAGTTCTCTAATAACGCAGAATATATCTTTCATCAATTGGACGTCCATAGACAACTGCGTTTTTATTTGAATAGAACCGCTCAGACGCGGAAATCAAATCAACTGTTTGTTTCCTTTGCAATAAACAAATTGAGTCAACCAGTAGCTAAAACCTCCATAGCTAAATGGATTAAGGATTGTATCTCTTTCATTTATTCACAGGCTAACAAAGAGCTTCCCTTTCCAGTCAAGGCTCATTCTACCAGGGCAATAGCTACTTCTGTAGCTTTTCACTCCAAATTATCAATAGATGATATTTGTGCTGCGGCTACCTGGACTTCTCCGCACACTTTCATTTCTCATTACAAATTGGATCTGGTGTCTCGAGGCAGGGCTTCCTTTGGTTCCACAGTTCTCAGGAGTGTTTTCCAATGAGCCACCCGGGATTTAGGTGCTAGGGACGCTGTCCCATCAGTTATGAATGTAGGCGAGATAGGATCCCATTACATTTTTTAGTTATGTACTTACCATAACTTCGGATGTATGGGATCCATCTCGCCTACATTCATACATACCCACCCTCCTTCCCCCTTCCATTGGGATTTAGAGAAGATGTAGTTCCATTTGGAGATCTTCTCTTGAAGAACTTTAGTTGGTTGTAGTGACTACTATTTTTTTTCTGTGTTTGCATGTATGTATGAAAGCGAACAAACAAGATCTGGGGAAGCAGGTGTAGTGCATCCTGGGATAGGGAGTAGCCCAGCCAATAAGAGACTTTGTTCTAGTGAACTAGTTGGCCGAGTCGGAGCCTATGGATCGGCTCCGAGCCCATCAGTTATGAATGTAGGCGAGATGGATCCCATACATCCGAAGTTATGGTAAGTACATAACTAAAAGTTCCTGCAGTTTCCCAATGGAACTTAAGGTACTATTGAGAATGGCAGTTGTATCAATGTAATTTAAGTAAAAAAAAAAAAAAAAGAATGACACCCACGCAAAAATTGTTTCCTGTGCAAAGGGTTTGCCCTTTGCAACCTTCACTTGTGTAATAAAATCAACTTTGAGGTAAGTATACCTTCAGTTGATTTGGAGACCACTTCCTCCATACAGCACGTCATCAGGAATATCCAGTTTCAAAAATATGTTCCTTTTGTACACTTCCCCAGTCAGCCGTCATACTGCTTTTTTCACATTTACTAGACAGGAAGAGAGTTCAGAATTTCAGAAACAAGGAAAAGAGAGGGGAGTGTGGGTGGTGTTCTCCTTGGGGAAAGGGTGGAGCAAGACACATGCAACAATCCATTGGAGCAGGGATACCGTTATGTAAGCTCATGGGGGCAGAATTTTGGCTCAGAAAAACACTGGCGGTAGCCCTTACTAACAAGTGCAAAGGAGCATGCACTTGAAGGTGGAAGGCTTTATACATCCTCATAATGATGATGTGGGTAATTACCTGCCCACACACACTTAGGAGGTGGCGTTAAGGCATTCATTTATCCTCATAATAGTGATGCCAGCAAGGACACAAGCAACCCTTATGGCAGCATTAATGACCACTTTTCTGGTAGTCTGTCACATACTTGGTTCTGAGGACTCCTCACAACAAAGGATTGAATGGGTGTGAACCCAATTGAGGAGGTTTGATGGTCAGTTGATGGGAAGGGCTAAAACATTGTTTGCAACAGCTTCTGTCCTTCTGCAACAGGTGGCCTGGATTTCAACTGTACATGTGTAGTACGCTGCTTGCATGTTCCACTTTGAGTTCCCATGAAAAGTTTCTTACGTTTTAGCGAGGAAATGGCATTTCTAATTTACTTCCTTGACATCTGACTTTTCTGCTTTATATTATTTATGAAGTGCTCAGCTCAGTATTCGCTTAACTCAGAATCATAGGTGTTCATCATTGCCCTTATCTGGATGTCTGTCTTCTGCAGTAGACTTAATTTTCATCTCAAAGCATAAATGCTAACAAGTCTATGTTTGTGTGCAGATTGTGTGTGACATGCAATCTAGAAGAAAATGAACTACACTATTTAGATTAGAAGTACAAAATCTTATTTGGCTAAATGGTAAATATTTTCTGTTTGGTGCCAGTCTGATGACTTGGAGCTTTTTTCTTTTTGTGTACTTTGTCTGCTACAGGTTGCTTTTGTTTTTTTAATACTGGTTTTTCATATTTTAAGACAAAACACGTTTATGCCACATTCAGACAGTGGGCATACTAGTAATCAATATTAAATTTTGAAAGAATTCTAAATTAATAGTTGAACAGTCATCTGGAGGATGTCTTCTTTGGCTGTGGGATAGCTATCTTTCTAACAACTTTGCTTTTGTTTCTTTAGGAAAAATCTCATCTTCAGGTTAAGGATGAACTGGAAAAGAAAGTAAAATCTGCAGTTAAGGAAATAAATCAGCTTGAAAGTTCTCTGCAGAAGAAAGAAGAGGTGAGAATTTTCCCAACTCGGAATAGCAAGTATTTGGTCACAGTAAAATGTCAGTGTTGTATTTTCAGACTCATTTATATGTTTTGATTTAAATTGTTGCACATTTTAATCTGTAAAGAGAATAGCAGAAGAGAAATAATCAGCCCAGTGGCACAGATGGGGAATTAACATCTGCAGTGATGGTCAGGAGTGAGCCATCATTTTTGAAATTATACATTGTCTCTCTGAACAGAAACTGTATGTTGCTCTCCTGGAAGCTTTCCTCAGACTGGAGAATGCTAACATCTCAGTTCCTGAAGTATGGTTCACAGCTACAGAAAGCACTCCAGCAGTGCATGGCTATAGCATCTTTCATATGTTCTGACCACCCAATGAACATGAAAGAGCAAAAGGCAGAGGCATATCTATCTACATATGGCTAAGTACACCTCAAGGCTGGTCAAACCATATTGCATGCTTGAGCTACTCCATATCCAACTAACCATGGGAAAAAATCCATTACCATATTCTTGGTAGCTACAGGTCCCCCACAATGAACCAGGAAACCCATACATCATATCTGAAGTAATTAGAATCGCTCATCATCTAGCTCAGTACCTTACTCATGGGTGATTGTAAGTACCCCTCCATTAATTGGGAGGCATACATGACCACTAAGATGCAGGCCTAAAAGATTTGTTACCTTTGTAAATTCAAATGCCCTAAAGCAGCTAGTCTGTACTCCTGCTAGGGGAATAAATATCCTAGATCTGGTACTCACAAGTATGGGAGAGCACTGCACACCCAAATGTGATGTCCTCACTTGTAAGATCAGATCACAAAGCAGTCTCCCTTGAAATAAAGGTAAAACTACCCCCTCCCCACTACCTAACCCCAAAAACTGTAAAACCTCTCTGAGGTAAATTATCCCCCTATTAAGGGATGGCATAGCTAGTTTCCAAGCTCCCTCAAATCCAGAAAATAAAAGCGTATGCAGAGACATACACAAAGCCCTATACTACCATATAAATAACTACATAGAAACGTCAGTACTAGACCAAAATAAACCCAGGTCAAGCCACAAAAACAAGCCACCTTGATGGATCCCTGGTATTAATAGGTTGCACTGTAAAAGAAAGAAAATTCTTTCCAGTAAGAGGGAATGTGCACATCAGAGCAAAAAGTCCCTCTCTTGTCTGAACAAGCGAATCAGGAGAACTAGTCATGTCTCTGAAAGCAGACTTTGAAGTAAAAATAGCCGCCAAAGCTAAGGATAGGCATAAGGCATTTTTAGTTATGTCCACAGTCTTAAGGGCAACACCCAACAATGTGAGGAATTATTTGTAGATGGCATTATCTTTACTCAGCCAGAATTTATAGCAAATCTGCTGGCTGATAAATTCATCTCATATTTCACCTCCCCATCACCCCCAGTTCTCTCCCAAGAAATACCTTCTACCACTTCATTGCCAGTTGTCACTAAAGAAGAGTTTGCCACTGCAGTGTCTAAAGCTAAAACCACATCATCAGTGGGGCCTGCCAGTATACCAGGGTGCCTCTTAAACAGCTTACAACAGGACTTATCAGGCCCAGTAGGATCTATGTTTAACCACAACATATGGACTGGCTTTGTCCCAGTAGAGTGGAGTGGACAGCAACAGTCATCCCTCTACATAAAGGGGGACCACTTACTGATCCAGGAATTTACAGATCCATAAGTTTAACTAGTCTTGTATGCAAGGCCATGGAAAGAATAATTATGAACCTGATAATAATAACACAGGAAACCTCCAAACACTGAACCTGACCCAATTTGGCTTTGTCAAGGGCAGGTCATGCCAACTGAACCTGCTGGATTTCGTTAGAAAGTCACAAAGGCCATGGATGAGGGTAATAGTACATACCACCTATACTGACCTGGCCAAGGCATTTGACATAATTCCCCACTCAGGGATTATAAGTAAGCTCTCAAAACTGGGCATAAATTCCTATGTCTCCAGATGGATAGCCAGTTGGGTCATGGAGAGGACACCTGGTTAAAGTCGATGAATCCAGATCCAGCAAGATGCCATTTACTGGTAGTGTGACACAGGGCTCGGTGCTTGGACCTCTTCTGTAAAGTCAAGGCTAATGTGGAAGGCTCTGGATGACAAAGTTTTCTGACAAGCTCATGCTGGAGGCAATTATTGAGTCCTCATAACAATGTAGATATCCTTCAGGAATGTCTAGATCATACAAATGATTGGGGCCAGAACCATGGCCTAAAACTAAATGTGGAAAAAATTCATTATCATACCCTTTGGGAAGGCCGATACCCCTGCAGATTAAAACATCAACAGCATACGCCAAGAGTAGACTCAGATGTGAGAGATCTAGGTACACAGAAAGACAGTAGCCTGAACTTTGACCACCATGTGTCCAGAGTGGTGAGGAAGTCCTATGTGGAAGAACTTATAAGTAAAGGTATGGCATCCAGATCCTAGGAAATTATAGTCCCCCTGTACGCAGTCCTCATTAGACCAATAAGCAAGTACAGTACATCATTTGGCATGTAGTTGACTAGGCACTTACAGCAGCTGATGCGACCTCAGAGGACCTCACAAATTAAATGTATGGTGTAAACAGCATGTCATATATGGACAGACTAAAAGCCCTAACCCTTTACTCTGTCCACAGTGGTATAGAAAGGCTGTGTTTTGCACCTCATAAGTCAGGCCATTGTACTCAAATCTGAGGATGATACAGCATTGTGACCTAGAAGGCACTCACAAATCCAGCCCTGATGGAGGTGCTGCACATTCGCAAGTCAAACAGCAAGAGGGTCACTCAGTCTAGGGATCTAAACTAAGTAGTCAGCAGCTCAAAAAACGCTGGAGACAGATGTGTGTCTCAGAGATTACCCCATCTTTGGAACAGGCTTCCCATTTCTGTTAAGCAGAGCCCTTCCCTAGCCCTTTTCAAATGCAGTTTGGCTCAATGGGTGGGGAATTGAAAACTCACACTTGGGGGTAGCACTTATGACCCTTATGGACAGAGGCAGTTCTAAGACATTCAACACATAGGCGTGAACCAGTGCCATCATCCTGACCTCAAGGGGCCATATATTGGGTAAAATCGAGTAATATTGGTTAGGCTTGTAAGGGCTCTTAAGCCATTAGCCTAGTAATCTCCTACGTACCCCCACCTGAGACACTACAGGTACAACATGGATTTAGACAAGTCACAGTTTTGAGGTGTTTGTTCATGGTGTCAAAGTAGAAATTGTGGAGAATCATTAGTACATTAACAGGTAGTTGATTCCACAGGAGTTTTCTCTGCACAGTCCAAGCTACAGACCGTGGTATATGGTTGCAATGAGTCTATGTGGCAATTAACATTATATAACTAAGAAGAGTGCAATGCATCAATATACTAGTGACATTACCCAGAGGAGGAGGAGGACCCTGAAGATCCACACTACAAATAATGCAGACACGAGCTGGCATTTGGTTACTTTGTATTAATGTGACAAGTCGCATTGGACAGTTGTAACAAGTCTCAAGGTAGCCAGTGCAGCAGAGGGCCATTCAAAACACAGCACTACCTACAGCTGTAGTTAATTGGAAATTCTTATTAAATACCTCAAGTACAGACTTCAGTTCAGCATATCTACTTGTGTCTTGCAGAGTAGTCTTGCAGAGTCTCAGTACATGCAGCACTTGGTTCCATTCACATGTTTGCTACTGGAATTATACTTTTCTGTCATAAAATCACTGATTGCAGTACTGGAAATGTTTTTCATTCAGTTTGATAGGGTTAAAATTGTATAGTCTGATAGCAGTGCATCTTACCGAAAAGGATGGATAGAAGAGGGTGAAAAATACAAGAATGTTGTATTAGATCTGGACTTTGATATGAGAAGATATATTTTAGAGATATACTAAAGCCCTGGACATTTTCCTTAGTTAAAAAAAAGAGGTTTCTTAGATACTTTAGTGACCTACTATTCTGGCAATTTGTATTTTATGTGAAATTCCTGTAAGTAAATGAATGTATCTGTAAATGTTTAGATTTTTTGAAGTTAAAAATCAAAAAGAACCTTCTTGATTATAAATATGAATTGGTATGAAGAATGGAGCAAGGATTAAACTTTATGTAGTTGTGGCTATAAGGATGAGAGAACATATCACATCATTACGTTTTGTACATGGTTTAAAGAAAATGGTTTCATATACTGGTTGTAGTCTTAAAGACCTTTGGAAGAAACAGAGTAATGTACAGTTCAGGCTGCAGACACTGATGTATGGTTACAGTGTGCCTATGTGACCATGCCTAGAGCATTTTGGGTATAATAATATAATTAGTTCAGTTACTGGAGCTGTGAAAATAATTGTCCTAAATATTTCCAGTGAATGGGAAAAAGATATCTAGAACCGAGGCATTGTGCTGCTTCCATTCCAGAAGTAGCAGGTCGTAGTTTACCAATCCATGGCATGTTATTGATCCTAAACACTGGTTTTGCACTCAGCTGTTCTCAGTTCTTACAGCAGGAATCTAAAATTCATATGACTCAAAGGTCTCATGAGGTCAACCATGCTCAGCTTAGGGCTGATGACCAAAAAGAAAAAAACTCAAAAACCTGCTGGTTTCACTGTATTAGCTGTAACCTGCTTCACAAATTGTACAAAACAGCTGTAGTGGCATAGAAAACAAAATGCAGTCAACAGTTTTAAGAGCTGCAAAGTACAAATCCCTCAGATACCCACCCCCAATAATGTGCACGAGATGCAATAGTGGCTTTTGCAATTATTCACTAACACTCATCCAGGTATGATACATAAAAGCTACATAACAATACATTTTGCATCAAAACCCCACTGCAAGGCAACCTCTTCCACCTGTACATTCCATGTTGCTTTTCAGTAAGAAGCTTTAAGTTGCACAGTAAGTGTAGGGAAACAAAATCATTTAAGGATGTTGCTGACAACTGTTCTGGTGCATTGAATGTGTATGCAAACCTTTAGAAAAGCAGTGGTTACAAATAAAAAAATAAAAAATAAAAAAAACTTAGTGTGAATACATGAGATGTTCTTACAAGGAAGTTTATGTTCTCTTCATGTGGCAGCCAATCAGCACTGTGAGGTACATATTTGCACCACTTGCAAAACACATTCCCTCCAGATTTTCAGTACCATAATGGCAAACTTTCATTTGCACAATGAAAATAAGATACCCACATAATTTTTAAAGGAAGTTGCCAACTGACTTGTGACAAGTGCCTACGTACAGTGAGTCATAAATATGCAGAAACCAACAAAGTAATACAAACCCTTTAGGCAACCCCCACCCAAACAGGTGAAGTACTGGTAGAATCTAGCTACCCATTTTAATTCTGAGGTCTGTAACTGCGAGCCCCAAAATTATGAAAAAGAAAACCTAAAGGAGAGCAACAAATGTTGAAACTCACTATTCCCTTTATAAATGTTTTTGCAGAAGGGGCAAGCCCTCTACTCTTCCAGTCCTTGTAAATATTAATTCCAAGATCACTGTACATTGAAGTTGGTGGTAGTACTCTGAGATGCATTGATGTCAGATGTACAATATCTGACATCTATTTTTGCATATTTATGCTTACTGTTTGGGAACCCACAGTTGCTGGTCTTGGAATTTCAAATGGTTTCTACAGAATGTGTTGGTATATAGACAGCTAGCAAAAGGTTCTGCTTATTTTGCTGTTTTTATTAATCCCCTTCTCCAAATGTCAACTTTCTTTTAAGTTGGGTAGATAATTTAGAGGCTAGTTTGCCTGCCAGCACTACAACACATCCCAACATTGCACGTGCTTAACTGCAGCCAGTTATTAGCAAAGGCTATACTGTAGACGAAGGTGTACAGCATTTGTTCATAACATTTGACAAGATTGTTTTGACATCACAAAGTATGCACTTCCAAAAAAACTTCAAAACCATTCTTTATTAACTTACCTGCAAAAAGTGATCCAGTTCCCTTCCATCCAACTAAACAGGGCCCTTTTTACTTAGTGGCAGCAAATGCTGTAGTTTCTTCAAAACCAGCCCATGAAAATACAGCATGACTCTTGTCTGAATTTAGATAAGTCCAAGAGTGTGTGAAGGAGAGGGGCACACCGGCAGAAACCATCAGTAAAAAGTCTAAATGCACACCTGCAAAAAGTGTTCAGAATGACCAATCCATAGATAAGATGCAACAGTGCTCAGAGCTACAAGGATAAGCATCTGTCAATGCAGTTTCAAGCATAAGCCATACATTTTTAAATAGTTAATGAACTAAGTGGGGAAAAGCTGACCCATGGGCTTGTCTTACATTGATTTTTAGTAATTTAGCTGCAGGTGAATGTAATTATATGCAGTTCCCTAGCTAGGACCAGTCTGCTACTTGACAGATACAGTTACATAACCTAAGAAACAGAAACTCTCTCTCAGTAACCCCAGTGTCTATGACTAGTAAAATTTGAAACAAATTGCCAAAGATTCCAAAGACAATCACAAGGCATTCTATAGTTATGTCAAGAATCTAAATGGCAATGCTCAGATCTGCTCTGAGCTACAACAGAATGGCATTAAATATACTGATCCCAAGGATATTGCCAATATCCTGGCAGATCGATTTAATGTCAACTTTACCTCCCTCTCACCCCCTAAAGGGCCCATCTCAATAGCAAAAGATTGCCAAATTCCAGTAATCACTGCTATACAGGTAGAAACTGCACTTTCCAAAGCTAAGAATACAGCATCCATGGGACCAGATGACATCCCGGGCTGTGTACTACATGAACTACAGAATGAACTGGCACCTCATCTAAGTGTCATGTTTAATCATAGCCTCACCTCAGGCTTTGTCCCCACCCCTATTTTTTCTGCTGTGTCTTCAGTTGGTATAACTGTTTTTTACAGCTTGCGTGTTATCTAACTCAAGGATCACTTGCATAAAATTAGACCTGTTAGTAACAGCCTACATTTAATTGCTGGAACCTGTGTTCTGAGAGACTGCTTTCCAATCTATTTGCAAATATACAGAGCGGAGCATTTTTTTTGGTTTTAGAGTTTAATTGTTGCTTAGATCTCTTTTGAAACTGTTGTCTCCCTGTTCTGAGAGACTGATTTCCAATCTATCTGCAAATATACAGAGCTGAGTATATATTTTTTTTGGTTTTAGAGTTTGTACTGTTAGTTGTTGCTTAGATCTCTGTAAAAACTGTTTTGTTCTCCCCACCCTCCCCATTTTTGGCTTGTAGTTTAAATTTGGTGGCTTTTGCAGTTGCCCGTCCCACTGTAGATTTGATCTGGGACACACCCCCAGTCTCATCTCTTTACCACATTCTACCTAATAAACTCATTCTGCACTTGTTTTTACTCCTTTTTAATTTAATTTCATTTTTTAACTGTGTTTGGTCTAATATTGCTACATACTCAAGTGTGCTAGCTTGCACTGCATGGGAATTGTTTTTACTACTGTTTTTGCTACTTTTCTGTAAAAAAAAAAAAAAAAAAAAAAAAAACTGTAAGCTTTTTTCCTACATTTCCTGTAACTAGTGTTCCAGATACAGATTTGTTGTATCCAGAACTGTATGTAAGCTTCTGAGCCCCCCCAAGCCTTTCTGTGTTGGAGGGAAGCCTTATAGCTTATCAGTGGGAGTGGGTAAGCACTAGGTAACCTTTCTACCACATGAGTGGTTCTGGCCCAGAAATTGTAGTTATTGGCCGTTTGGGCAATCTCTTCCATCTCTCTCAACTTTCTGATTTGAAAGCCTGAATTTGCACTTGTTTCTGTCCTGTAACTCGTCTAGTGCAGATACAGATTCTTAGTTTTAGCACTTAAATTTGCTTATTCGTGTTCAGCACTTTTTAGAACTTGTAAGCACTAAATAAGCTATTAATTACTATAGCACTCAACGTTCCTCATTATCTACAGGAAAACCGTTTTTGTACTTACTTTTCTCACTTGCTTAGAGAAAAACAGCTCTTGCACTCACTTTCCTCACTTATCTAGAGGAAAATGTTTTTTTATTCAGGCATGTCCAAAGGTCAGCTCCCAGTGGTCTCTCCTGTCTATCTGATGAATCTGGGCATCTCGAGGCAATGTAAAAATTGCCTCATATACATAGACAACCCTCTCCTCCTACCACCCAACACTACAACCTGTGAGAGATGCTCTTTTCTAGCCAAACTGGAGGTAAAGCTCTCTCCAACCAAGACACTTGACAGTCATGAGGAGAAGGTAAACATTTGCACCACGCCACACTCATCACATAGTCTCATTAAATCTACACCACCAAAATCCACACATAGTAACACAAAAACATTCGCGGAGGCTCTCAATAATAATCTGTCTAAGCAACAGAGCCCTCCAAAGCAGAAAAGCAAGCAACCCCCATCCCCCAACACAACCGAAATGACACACAGCCCACAGACTCAGTGTGCCACTCATACACAGCCAATAAGGCAAAACAACATACCCAACACACTAGTCATAGGTGACTCTATAGTCAGGCACATTGATGTCCCACTCGCCAGGCTAAACAAGAAGAAGGTTACTGTCAGCTGCCTGTCGGGTGCCAGGACCCACCACATAACCCACGCACTCAGGTCACTCCACAACAAGTACAAATATGACTCTGTCATTGTTCATGTTGGTGTGAATGACCTGAGACGTACCTCCCTGGACTACATGAAAAGAGACATGGAAGCGCTCTCTGATCTTGTAGCCCAGGCAGGTGTGACCCTAGCCCTGAGTAGCATTCTGCCATAGCCCAGAATTATACCGCAGTACAAGGACAAAATGATTGACTTCAACAATTGTCTAAGCTTCTGGTGTCATTCTAAGGGGATCCAGTATCTGTCTGCTTGGGATGACATGGTCGACAGACCACGATGCTTTGCCACAGGTGGCCTGTACCTGTCGCCCTTGGGATTCCGGATACTGGCTAAGGCTCTTGCTGCCCCTATGGTGCCGTTTTTAGGCAAGGTTCAAATAACAAATTCACCACCGTAACAGGAACAGGCAAGCAAAAACTGAGGGTAATGCTACCCAATGCTTGAAGTCTAAATCTCAAAATGCACTCACTCGAGGCACTCTTTAAAATGGAGAACAACTATATCTGTGCAGTGACTGAGACCTGGTTCAAGGCTCCAGAGAGCACCCCTGCACTACCAGGCTATAACTCATACCACACTTTTTGGCCATGTAACCTGGACCGAAACACCAAAGGAGGAGGTGTGTCCATATTCATTAAGGATATCAACACCTCCAGGCTAGTTGCTCAGCATAATGCATCCGAGATTATCCAAGTGCAGCTAACTCTGGGCAAAACTGCAATCCAAATTGTAGCTTGCTGCAGATCCCTCACCATACCCCAGGATTCCCACTCCTCTTTTCTTGATGTACTGGAAAATATTGGGGTTCAACCAAACACCCTAATAATGGGCGACTTCAACTACCCCACCATTAACTGGGAAAACTACTCATGTATCAACTCCTTAGCTCAACGCTTTCTGGAATTCATAAACTCCAATGCTCTGGATCAACTTATCCACACCCCCACCAGGGGCAACAATATCCTAGACCTAGTCATTACCAAAATGAGTGACCGATGTTCTACAGCTGAAGTCACCTCCTTATTGGTCCGATCCGACCATAAGCTAATCACCCTTGATATCCACATCCTGCCCCCGCCCCCATTAAGGAAACCACAATAAAAAAATTCTCCAAAGCCAACTTCATGCTTCTTAAGACAGAAGTGGTGAACTTCATGATACCCATGCAGACGGACAATACAGTTACAACTGCTGAATCCTACACAATTGCAACTCTGTAAGCACTTACACGAGTGCATGGATTGTGCTATCCCAAACCGAACCAAGATGCTATCGTCCAAAAAAAGGAAGCCAATCTGGTGGTCCCCTGCCATAAACAAACTGTACAACAGAAGGAAGAAACTATTGCAAAAGAGAGTAAAATTCCATGAGTGGAGGAGCTCCCTGGTCAGCGTCAGTAAGAAGCTGAGATCCCTTATCAGATCCTCCAAAGCTAGCTATGAAAACAAAATCGCCACTAATTCTAAGGACAACCACAAAGCATTCTATAGCTATGTCAAGAATCTCTGTGGCAACACCCAGATCTGCTCTGAGTTGCAGCACAACGGCACGAAAATTACAGAACCAACTGATATTGCCAACATTCTGGCAGATAGGTTCAGTGCTAACTTTACCCCCTCAAAGGACCCATATCTATACACAACTACGCAGGTATAAGCTGCACTCTCTAATGCCAAAAACACAGCATCCATGTGACCAGACAACATCCCAGGCTGCATTTTACACGAACTTCAGAACGAACTGGCTCCCCACTTAAGCACCATGTTCAATAATAGCCTCTCATCAGGCTTTGTGCCCACTGAATGGCGCACAGCAACAGTTATCCCACTCCACAAAGGGGGTGCCACCACTGATCCCGGGAACTATCGACCTATTAGCCTGATGAGCCTGGTCTGCAAGGCCATGGAACCTATCATCATGAAACTCATAAACAAAGACATTGGTAACCTCCAAACTCTGGATCCCACCCAGTTCGGGTTTGTGAAAGCCAGATCATGCCTCCTGAACCTGATCGACTTCTTTGAGGCAGTCACCAAAGCCGTAGATGATGGTAAGGTGGTTCACACAGCCTATCTTGACCTCGCCAAGGCTTTCAACACCATCCCCCATTCTGGAATTATAGCTAAACTCACTAAACTAGGTATAAATCCCTACGTCACAAGATGGGTTGCCATCTGGCTCACTGATAGAACCCACACTGTAAAAGTTGTAGACTCCAAATCTGACCTCAAAGCAGTGACAAGTGGAGTACCACAGGGTTCCGTCCTGGGACCTGTCCTGTTTGGTATGTACTTCTCTGAAGTACAGGCGAACACAGAAGGCCTCTGGCTAATGAAGTTCGCAGATGACTGCAAACTAGGAGCCATAGTCAAGTCCCCAAATGATGTGGACATCCTACAGAAGGGCTTCGCTGAGACAGATGCCTGGTGTAAGAGCCATGGCCTCAATCTCAATGCCAAAAAGTGCAGCGTCATCCCCTTTGGTAAAAACTGTGTACCCATGAACTATCACGTAGGCAGCAATCGACTTAACACCGAATGTATGATGAGACCTTGGGACCCAGGTGGTCAGTAGTCACTCCTTTGATAGTCACATCACCACAGTAGTCAGGAAGTCCTTCTACGTGGTACACCTCATCATAAAAGGGTTCTCATCCAGGAAAAAAGAAGTCATTGTTCCCCTCTACTCGACACTCATTAGACTCATTATAGAGTACAACGGCCATTTTGGACTGTACCTCACAAGACATCTGCAGCAGCTGGAGAGGCCACAGAAGTACCTCACAAAGAGGATTACTGGCCTCAAACAAATGCCCTGCACTGATGGCCTCAAAAAACTCCAGATTTACTCTGTAGCATATCGCCTACTCCGAGGTGATCTCAGACAAACATATAAAGCTATGTCAAACCCAGAGCTGTTGGACATGCTGCACCTAAAGAAATCCCAATCCCTCAGAGATACATGCTCTAGGGACCTAAACCTTGTCACCACAATAAACAGGACATGCTGGAGGGATAGATTCCTGTCCCAGAGACTTCCCATACTCTGGAACAGGCTACCCATCTATGTCAAGCAAAGTTCTTCATTAGCACTCTTCAAGAAAAATCTTGATGAGTGGATGGGAAATAGGAAATATACCACGGGGATCACTTCTGTGTCTCTGCTCGACAGTGGCACAGGAAAATAACTTTCTTGGGTGGCGTAAGCCAGGGAACCTTGTTGGCTAGGCTTATGTAGGCCCTTGGGCTGATAGCCTAGTACGTACCTATGAACCTAAGGGTATTACATGGCTAGGCTTGTTAAGGCCCTAGGGCCATTAGCCTAGTAATCACCTATGAACCTATGAGTGGCGCAGAGTTACAGTTATCCCACTCCACAAGGTGGGAATCCATCTTGGATCCTGGGAATTACTGTCTTATCAGTCTGACGAGCCTGATCTGCAAGGGCATGGAACGCATCATCATGGAACTTATAGGTTCATAGGTTCATACTAGGATGTCTGCCCTAGGGCATTTATAAGCCTAGCCAGAGTGTGTTTGGCTTTCGCCACCCATTTTAAAGTAATTTTGCTATGCCCTTTTTCGAGGTTAGTATACTGTGCCTCTGTCTAACAGTGACACAGAAGTGATACCCGGGGTAAACCTACGATCTCCCATCCACTCATCAAGATTCCTCTTGAAGAGAGTCAATGAGGGACACTGCCTAACCTGGACTGGGATTTTATTCCAGAGTGAAGGGAGCCTCTGGGTTATGAATTTGTCCCTCCAGCATGTCCTATTTATTTCAGTGCTGAGGTTCAAGTCTCTCGAGCACGTAGCTCGATGGGATTTGGATTTTCTGAGGTGCAGCATGTCCATTAATTCCGGGTTGGACATGGCTTTATACGTCAGGCACAGATCGCCTCTGAGCAGGCGGTATGCCACTGAGTAGAACTGGAGTTTCTTTAACCGGGCAGCATATGGCATCTGTTTGAGCCCTTTGATTCTCTTGGTGAGGTACTTTTGGGGTCTTTCCAGTTGCTGCAGGTGTCTGGTATGGTACATCCCAAAAGGGGCATTGTACTCAATTATGGGCCTGATGACGGATGAGTAAAGAGGCACGATGACCTCCCCTGATCTAGATGTGAATCCCTTCATGATTAGGTGGGCTATATAAAATGTTTTTCTAACCACTTTGGCCACGTGGTTGTCAAATGAGAGATTGCTATCAACTTGGGTCCCCAGGTCCCTAATTACTTCTTCTGTACTTAATGGATTACCACCTATGTGGTAATTTTTGGGCACTTTGTTTTTGCCAAAGGGGATGACTATACACTTTTTGGCGTTTAGCTTGAGGCCATGGCTCTGGCACCAGTTGTCTGTTTCTGAGGCCCTTTTGGAGGATGCTTGTGTCAGCTGGAGAGTCGATTATGGCGCCCAGTTTGCAGTCATCTGCGAACTTGGTCAACCACAGTCCTTCCGTGTTGGCCTGTACCTCCGAGAAATATATACCGAACAAGAGAGGTCCCAGGACTGAGCCTTGTGGGACGCCACTTGTAACTGGTTTGGAGTCTGACATGGCTCCAGCAATTCTAACCATGTGGGTTCTGTCCTTGAGCCAGTTTGCAACCCATCTAGTGACATAGGGGTTTATATTTAAGCTGGTGAGCTTATCTATAATGCCCGAGTGGGGTATTGTAGCAAAGGCTTTTGCGAGGTCCAGGTAGGCTGTGTGGACCACCTTCCCCTCGTCAATGGCCTTGGTGACTGTGTCAAAAAAATCGACTAGGTTTAAGAGGCAGGATCTGCCCTTAACAAAGCCGAACTGGGTAGGATCCAGTGTCTGTAGGTCCCCAATATCTTTATTTATGAGGTCCATGATGATCCTTTCCATAGCTTTGCAGAACAAGCTAGTCAGGCTTATGGGGCGATAGTTTCCAGGATCTGTTGAGGCACCACCTTTGTGGAGAGGGACCACTGTTGCTGTACGCCACTCTTTGGGTACATATCCTGCAGTAAGGCTGAGATAGAACATTAGTTTTATGTTGGGTTTAGCTCTTCTTGGAGTTCATGTAGGACGCAGCCCGGAACACCATCTGGTCCCATTGATGCTGTGTTTTTTGCTTTGGAGAGGGCGGCTCTTAACTGAGCATCTGAGATGTCAGGGGGGCAGCACTCTGCTGGGATAGATATTTGCCCTTTTGGTGGGGAGGGGGGGGGCGTTTGCACTGAACCTGTCAGCTAGGATGTTGGCAATGTCTGTGGGTTCGGTGTATTTTTTGTCATTTTGGACTAATTCTGAGCATATCTGGGAATTCCCACCCAGGTTCCTAACATAACTAAAGAAAGCCTTGTGATTATCCTTAGTGTCCTGTGCACTTTTTCTCTCGAAGCTGGCCTTAGACGATTTTATGAGTGCCCATAGTTTTTTGCTAATACTGTTCAGAGATGCCTTCCTTTTTTGGGATTTTGCTTTATCATGTAGTAGCTTCCTCCTTCTATTGTATAGTTTGTTTATGGCTGGGGTCCACCAGACAGGACTTCTGCCTTTGGAGGATTGGGTCTTGGTTTTATTTGGGATTGCTTGATCCCTGCATTCCTGAAGGTGTTCATAGAATGCGTTTCTAAAGGATTCTGCGGTCTGGGCCATATTTTCCACAGGCTCGGGGGTTTTGAAGGATTCCCCCTCGGTTTTGAGGAGTGTGAAATTTGCTTTAGAGAAGTTTTTCACTGTGGTTTTCTGGGCAGGGGGTGGGGTCGGGATGTGAATATCCAGTGAGATTAGTTTATGGTCTGATCTTACCAGTGAGGGATACACTTCTGGTCTGGAGCATAGAGTCCCCATGTTGGTGATGATCAGGTCCAGTATGTTTTCCCCTCTTGTGGGAGTGGTAACAAGTTGTTCCATAGCATTTGAGTTTATAAATTCCAGGAACCTTTGGGCTAGGGTAATGCTCCCAGTCTATGTTTGGGTAGTTGAAGTCGCCCAATATAATGGTGTTTGGAGAGACCTTCATATTTTCCAGTGTTCTCAGGAAGGCTGAGTGGGGTTCCTGGGTTTGGGAGGGTGGTCTGTAGCAGGCTATAAACTGGAAGGCAGTTTTACCCACTGTTAGTTGCACATGGATAGTCTCTGATGCTTCATGCTGTGCCACCAACCTGGAGGTGTGGGTATCTTTGACGAATATTGATACTCCCCCTCCTTTTGTGGTTCAGTCCAAGTTTTGGGGCCAAAAAGCATGGTATGAGGTATAACCTGGTAGTGCTGGGGTGCTCTCGGGAGCCTTGAACCAGATTTATGTTACTGCACAGATATCGATGTTCTCCATGCTAAGGAGAGTTTTGAGTGCGTGCATCTTGAGGTTTAGTCTTCTGGCGTTGAGTAGTAGTATTACTCAGTTTCTTATCCCTTGTTAATTATGGAGGTGGGTTTGTCTTTTGAGCCTTGCCTAAAAAAGGCACTATGGGGGTAGCAAGAGCCTTTGCCAATATCTGAAAGCCCAGAGGTGACAGGTGCAAGCTGTCCCTAGCGAAGCATCGTGGCTTGTCGAGCATGTCATCCCAGGCTGACAGGCATTGGATCCCCTTTGAATGACACCAATACTTAAGCCAATTGTTGAAATTGATCATCTTGTCTTCATATTGTGGCATCATTCTTGGTGAGGGTAAGATGCTACTCAAGGTCAGGGTCATACCGGCCTGGGCTACATGCTCAGGGAGCTCCTCTATGTCTATTTTCATGTAGTCCAGGGAGGTACGTCTCAGGTCATTCACACCGGCATGGACAATGACTGAGTCATATTTGCATTTGCCTTGGAGTGACCTGAGTGCTTGTGTTATGTGGCGGATCCTAGCGCCCGACAGGCAGCTCACCGTGACCTTCTCCTTGTTCAGCCTGGTGAGCGGGACGTCAGTGTGCCTAACGATAGAGTCACCTATTACAAGTGTATCAGGTGTGTTGTTTAGCCTTAAGGGCTGTGACTGTTCGGCACACTGGCTTTGTGAGCTATGTGTTGCACGTGTTTTGTTTTGGGGTAGCGGTTGCTTGGGTGTCTGCTTTGGAGGTCTCTGCTGCTTAGGCAGATTTTTATTTAGAGCCTCCGAGTATGTTTTAGTGTGTTTGTGTTTGGTTTGCTGTCGTGATAGGTCTATGTGAGACTGGAATTGTAGTGAGTGTGGTTTCCTTCTCCTCCTGACTGGTTACGCCAGTACTGAATAGAGAGAGCTTAGCCTCCAGTTTGGCTGTATGGTTGCATCTCTCACATGTGTTGGAATTTGTTGGGAGGAGGAGAGGGTTGTCTGTGTACATGAGGCAGTTGTAACATTGCCTCAAGATTCCCAGATTCACCAGCTGGACCGGAGAGGAGATTGACAACTGACCTTTTGACATGCTAGAATAGTATTGGGAATTCCTTTATAATTGAAAAAAAGGGCCAATGGGGAACAAGGTACTCAACGGGAGTTTGTGAGGGTGTAGTGCTTTTAATTTTTTAGTGCTGACTTACGTAATTGCTTTAGTGAGCAAGTGCCAGGTAACTTAAATGCAATGTGTTACAGGTAACTTAAATGCAAAATTGACAAACAGTAACTTTCTTTCAAGTGAAACAAGGAAATAAGTACAGTAAGCAATGCAGATATCACTAGGGATCCACAGAAGTGCTGAAAAGCCGCGTTTTCGGTGGAATTAGCATTTCAAGGAAATAACAAGCAAACAAACAACAAGCATACAAACAAAGCTAGATTCAGCAGGCCTGGATCTAGTCTATGCTACAGCAAACAAGGTGTACCAATTTCAGTAAGAAACAGTTCAAATATGCAGGCACTATAAGCCTTTAACCAGAAATTCCCAGCTCAGAAGGGCAGAGTCCAGCCTCTCCTCCCACAAGAGTGCAGACCACGAACCTTCTTAATGTAAAATAACTGTCCTGAAGCCCAAGTGCTTAAACCAGAACTAATACACTTTTAGAATAACAGACACTGAGCCCTGAATCAGCAGTTCCCAACTTAGAAGGATGTAAGCTACCTGCCCTGCCACCACAGTGCAGGCCACAAACCTTCCTAATGTAAAACAACTGGTCTGAGGCCCAAGTGCTTAATCCAAAAGACTTAGAATGATAGCTACACTTTAATCAAGTTACTACCAAGCAGTAATAAATACAATTGAATACTTTAAAGAATGCCTGGATTAGTGCTCAAGTTATACAAGCAAAGCTAGATTCAGCAGGCCTGGATCTAGTCTATGCTACAGCAAACAAGGTGTACCAATTTCAGTAAGAAGCAGTTCAAATATGCAGGCACTGTAAGCCTTTAACCAGAAATTCCCAGCTCTGAAGGGCAGAGTCCAGCCTCTCCTCCCACAAGAGTGCAGACCACGAACCCTCTTAATGTAAAATAACTGGCCTGAAGCCCAAGTGCTTAAACCAGAATTAATACACTTTTAGAATAACAGACACTGAGCCCTCAATCAGCAGTTCCCAACTTAGAAAGATGTAAGCTACCTGTTCTGCCACTACAGTGCAGACCACAAACCTTCTTAATGTGAAACAACTGGTCTGAAGCCCAAGTGCTTAAACTAAAAGGCTTAGAATGAGTTACACCAAGCAGTAATAAATACAATTGAGTACTTTTAAGATGACGCAAAAGCAAAATAAAGTAGGAAGAAACACAAATACAGTAAAAGCAGATGCATTTTCTTTTTTTTTTGAGTGAGCAAATGAGATGGGCCCAGGAGTTACAGGACAGAAACAAGTGCAAATGCAGACCTTCAAATCAGAAAGTTGAGAGAGATAGAAGACCGCCCAAACAGCCAATAACTTCAAATTCTGGGCCAGAACCACTCCTTATGTGGTAGACAGGTTACATAATGCTTACTACTCCCACTGATAAGCTAGAAGGCTTCTCTCCATCACAGAAAGGCTTGGGGGGCTCAGAAGCTTACAAACAGTCCTGGATACAGCAAATCTGTATCTGGAACACTAATTACAGGAAAGGTAGGAAACAGGCTTACAATTTTTTTTTCAGAAAAGTAGCAAAAACAGTAGTAAAAACAATTCACATGCAGTGCAAGCTGGCAAACCTGAGTATGTAGCAATATTAGTCCACACACAGTTTGAAAAAATGTAATTAAATTAAAAAGGACTAAAAGCAAGTGCAGAAAGGGTTTATTAGGTAGAATGCTGTGAAGAGATGGGACTGGGGGAGTGTCCTAGATCAAATCTACAGTGGGGCAGGCACTGCAAAAGCCACCAAATTTAAACTACAACCAAGAACAGGGAGGGGGGTGGGGAAGACAGTTTCAACAGAGATGTGAGGAATCACAGTGCAAATTATAAAACCAAAAAAATATACTGATCTCTGTATATTTGCAGAACAGTAAGACAACAGATATCTAAGCAACAATTTAGCTCTATAATACAGAATAATACAGAAAAATATACTCAGCTCTGTAATATTTGCAGATAGTCTTGTAAGGCTGTTCTCAGCACACAGGTTCCAATTTAAATGCAGGCTGTTATTAACAGGTCAAATTAAGGGAACCTTGAGTTAAACACACAAGCTATAAAAACCAGACAAGGCAGAAAATGAGGAGGGGGTGGGGAAGACGGTTTCAACAGAGATGTGAGGAATCACAGTGCAAATTATAAAACCAAAAAAATATATACTGATCTCTGTATATTTGCAGAACAGTAAGACAACAGATATCTAAGCAACAATTTAGCTCTATAATACAGAATAATACAGAAAAATATACTCAGCTCTATATATTTGCAGATAGTCTTGTAAGGCTGTTCTCAGCACACAGGTTCCAATTTAAATGCAGGCTGTTATTAACAGGTCAAATTAAGGGAACCTTGAGTTAAACACACAAGCTATAAAAACCAGACAAGGCAGAAAATGAGGGGGGGGGGGGGGGACAGTTTCAACAGAGATGCGAGGAATCACAGTGCAAATTATAAAACCAAAAACATATATACTGATGTCTGTATATTTGCAGAACAGTAAGACAACAGATATCTAAGCAACAATTTAGCTCTATAATACAGAATAATACAGAAAAATATACTCGGCTCTATATATTTGCAGATAGTCTTGTAAGGCTGTTCTCAGCACACAGGTTCCAATTTAAATGTAGGCTGTTATTAACAGGTCATATTAAGGAAACCTTGAGTTAAACACACAAGCTATAAAAACCAGACAAGGCAGAAAATGAGGGGGGGGGAGACAGTTTCAACAGAGATGTGAGGAATCACAGTGCAAATTATAAAACCAAAAAAATATATACTGATCTATGTATATTTGCAGAACAGTAACACAACAGATATCTAAGCAACAATTTAGCTCTATAATACAGAATAATACAGAAAAATATACTCAGCTCTATATATTTGCAGATAGTCTTGTAAGGTTGTTCTCAGCACACAGGTTCCAATTTAAATGCAGGCTGTTATTAACAAGTCACATTAAGGGAACCTTGAGTTAAACACACAAGCTATAAAAACCAGACAAGGCAGAAAATGAGGGGTGGGGGTGGGGAAGACAGATTCAACAGAGATGTGAGGAATCACAGTGCAAATTATAAAACCAAAAACATATATACCGATCTCTGTATATTTGCAGAACAGTAAGACAACAGATATCTAAGCAACAATTTAGCTCTATAATACAGAATAATACAGAAAATTATACTCGGCTCTATATATTTGCAGATAGTCTTGTAAGGCTGTTCTCAGCACACAGGTTCCAATTTAAATGCAGGCTGTTATTAACAGGTCAAATTAAGGGAACCTTGAGTTAAACACAAAAGCTATAAAAACCAGACAAAGCAGAAAATGGGGGGGGGGGGGACAGTTTCAACTGAGATGTGAGGAATCGCAGTGCAAATTATAAAACCACAAACATTATAAACAAAGACTTTGGCAACCTTCAAACACTGGACCCCAACCAGTTTTGGTTTGTGAAGGGCCGATCTTGTCTCTTGAACCTGATTGACTTCTTCAAATCAGTCTCCAGAGCTGTGGATGAGGGTAAGGCAGTCCACACAGCCTATCTGGACCTCACCAAGGCCTTCGAGACCATCCCCCACTCTGGAATCCTAGATAAACTTACTAAGCTGGGCATAAATCCCTACATCATTCAATGGGTTGCCAACTGGCTTACTGAACGAGCCCAGACTGTAAAAGTAGCCAACTCCAAATCCTTCTCCAGACAAGTGGAGCACCTCAGGGTTCAGTACTGGGACCGCTCTTGTTTGGCATCTACTTCTCTGAAGTACAGGCCAACACTAAGGGACTCTGGCTAACAAAGTTCGCAGATGACTGCAAACTGGAGCCATTATTGAATCCCCAAATGATACAGAAACAGATGTTTGGTGCCAGAGCCATGGGCTCAAGCTTAATGCCAAGAAATGTATAGTTATCCCCTTTGGGAAAAAACATGTACCCATGAATTACCACATAGGTGGCAGTACACTAAACACCGAAAGTGTGATGAGAGACTTAGGGACACAGGTGGACAGTGGTCTCACCTTCGATAACCACATTACCACAACAGTCAGGAAATCCTTCTATGTGGTACACCTCATCACTAAGGGCTTTTCATCCAGAAAAAAAGGAGGTCATTGTCCCACATTACTCATCCCTTATTAGACCCATTATGGAGTACAATGCCCCATTTGGTATGTACCTCACAAGACATCTGCAACAGCTGGAAAGGCCGCAGAAATACCTCACTAAAAGAATCACAGGCCTAAAGCAGATGCCCTATGCTGACAGTCTAAAAAAAACTCCAGCTGTACTGTGTGGCATATCGTCTACTCAGAGGCGATCTCTGCTTAACATACAAGGCCATGTCAAACCCTGAGCTGTTGGACATGCTCCACTTAAAGAAATCCCAATCCCTCAGAGCCACACGCTCCAGGGATCTAAACCTTGTCATCACAATGACCAAAACATGCTGGAGTGATAGGTTCCTGACCCAGAGACTCCCCATAATCTGGAGTAGACTGCCCATACATGTCAAGCAGAGTGCCTCCTTGGCCCTCTTCAAAAGGAACCTTGACGATTGGATGGGAGATAGGAAATTCACCCCGGGGAACAAATCAGTCACCCTGCTAGACAGGGGTCCAGGGGAGTAAATATTGTGGAAGGAAATATCCGGGGAATTGTTTGGCTGGGCTTGTTTAGGCCCTAGGGCCGATAGCCTAGTACCAACCTATGAAATGCTTAAATCAGCTGGATGTAGCAGATACACGCAACTGCATACTGCAGCTGAGATAAGGGCGAGGGTGCACATTCTACTTTTTTGTTCCTTTGGGGAGTGGGATATTTCTTGTGAGAAAGAGGTGAAAATGACCAAATTAGTTTCCTTGTGGGTAAAATATGGAAAGGGTACCTGAGCGTTTTTATGTCTTGCTAAGGGATAACAGATGCTGCATTTGGAGCATTTGTGAGGCACAGTATTTCTATTGGTGACAGCAGGGAAAAGTGCACGCTCATACTGCCTGGGAAGACTGAGGCAGACAGCTGGACATTAATGATAATGAGTGAATTTAGTTATTTGAAAGTAAAAGACAGTGTTGACTTTTATTTGCAAGTGGATAACTGGGATGATATTGGTATAGGGAATTCCATAGAGAAATAGCTGTAGCAGGCAGACATTAGTTAATGAGAGGGCTTATGTGGTTATTTGTGGATCTTCTGTGGCATCTATCATTTTTTTTATAAGCCATTGTAGCCATGTATTTTTGGGTGCATTCTTTTTAACAGGATTAAATAAAACCACATATTCTGGGCCACTGGTCCATTAACCCACTGCTTTCAAAATCAGTCTTGTATTGTCTCTCAAGAGCAGATACTACTACTGCATATGTTGAAAATTCCACCATATCAGTATTCCACATTGTCATTTGGTGTGTGGGTATGGGTGTGCATATCCTGTAGACTGAGAGCATTTCCAGGATTAATACCTCTGCCTTGAACTCACTGAATGCCTGGAGAGGCTGTAGTTCCCATGAAGTCTAAATTGGAGACAGCCGGTGTCAGAGAATGAATGAATGACTGCCTGCACCAAAGGATTCATTTCAGTGGCTGATTTGATATACCTGTACAAAAACATGCTTGTCTTCCAGAAGACATGCTTTTATAAAAAAAAGTTCAGATGAAACCATAACTGGAGGAAAAAGTTGAATTTGTCCTCAGGAAAATCTTCTGTATTGGACATAGCTGTGTAAGAAGTCTAGCTCTGCTTGAAACCAGTGGTCAGAGCAGTGGAGTGATAGCATGAGCAGCCCCTTGGAAGTCTAATCATGGATGAGTGTGGATAGGCTGTGTTTATTGATGTGTATAATGTTCCAGCTCACAACTTGTTTTCTAGCTAAAGAACTTGCAGTCAGAGTTTTTTGTAACTGTAAACCTGACTGAGACAGGTATGCCACCACAGTTTTTAGCAGCATACTTAACTGAGAACTGTGAAAAAATGTGATCCGTAATGAGTTGTAAGGCTATAAAAAGCATCTAGGCATACCACCATATACAAAGGTTAGGTGATGTAGCAGAAGACATAGTGTCAGTCTGAAGCTGAAACTAGACACTGTTGTCTAGTACATCAGCATACTAGGAAGAGTAGCTTTAAATGATCAATTGCTCAGAAACTGGGTGTGTCCAAAAGGGGGAGAAGTGGTATAGAAAGCTATTCTTCTGTTGGATTGGTTGTAACTGTGCTGAACTCCTTTCTGATGTGCAAGAGCAGATTAAAGAAATGATATTCTGGTAGCACACTTATCTCTGCAGTGCTGAAACATATCTTCACAATTGAAGAGATGCATCTTAGTTGAGTTACCTCCAATGTCTTCCAAAAAAGAACCCAAAAAAGTGCGTCAGGGTTGCCTTTCCAGGGCCTTGTGTGTACCCTGGCAGCAAGCCTGTAAAAATGAAACTGAGATGGCTTCTGGTAGGAGACGAGGTGAGAGTAGCAGCCAAGAGCAGAAGTTCTGACCTTAATTTGTTAAAACGGGATTAAAAACGCATTCAGTCAGCTAAACTGAGTTGCAGTATGAGGTTTATTTGTATAAAGAAATCACAGTTTATGTTCATCGTGTTACCCTGCTGCAGTCATCACACTTGGGTTATCCTGTCGTCAGGCGGTCCCGCAGTCGGCCTGAATTCCAAAGTCTTGGTCCGGCATCGGTTGCTGTCGCCTCTTCCCTGACGTCAGTGCTCCAGGGGTATATATAATGCAACCAACGCCATTTTCTTCAGTCTTTCTTGCCGCGCTGTGCCCGAAGCAGAAGCAGTTCGCAAGTGCCGGTCTGCCGACTCCTGAGATTTTCGAATTCGAATTTCAGACCGAAGTCTTCTATAAAGCTAAGTACCCCGTTGGGGAAACTTTTCTTGCCTCAGACCGATGTCAGAAAAAGTTAACAATTGTATTTCTTGTGGGAAGCAAATACCTCATAAGGATTTTCATTCTTATTGCATACCTTGCCTAGGCCCAGACCACGACGTCACTACTTTTCGGTTTTGTGCTAGGTTTAATAATCGTACTATTAAAAGACGCTTTGATTTCGCACGACACTACTTCGGTAGGAAATTTAACTACACCATGCCGTCGGAGCAACCGACTACCGGCGTGCACAAAAAACACAGGGATAAGGACAGACAGCCCAGGCCTAAGCCAGATTCCGAGGCCTCGGCTGATCCGGTCTCCGGTCCTCAGTGAGGCTCCGATGCAGCTCCTGACTACCGCAGATCTGGAACCCGAGACCGCTACGGAAATTTTGACGGAATGTACCAGGCCGACGCAGCCTTTTACTTCAGGCCCTTCCGACGACTTTGCTACAAAAGACGTCGGTGCTACAGAAACGCCATTGGTTTCTGAAGGTGTTTTCAGACCGACTACTCTCACCATTAAAACGTTTTCTAAGTCGAAGACTCCTTCTAAATCTAAAAGGACTGCACTTCATCTCCTGTTAAAGGCCCCATGCCTAAGAAACACTTGCTCAAAATGGCTGAAGATTTGATTTCTTTAATCAGAGGTTCCCAGTCCCCTCCTGACAAAAGGCCTAGACAAGAGGAAGACTATGCATCCTCTGAGCAAATGTCCATTTCTTCAGACTCCTCTGAGGACCAAGACTATTCCTTCTCTCCTTATGAAGATTCTGATGCTGAGGACTTTATTCCCTCAGCTTCTCCTCCTGAAGACTACTCCTTTGGGGAAACTTTACACACTATGAGGGAACATTTTCACTAGGAAGGTCAGGACTACTCTGATTCAAAGAAAAGGCTCAGAGAGTTTCTTTTACTCCCCCAACACAGACCACTTGCCATCCCACCAGTTTTGGACATTGTGAATGATGTCTATTTAGAATCCAGTTTCAACCCAGACTCTCTACCTCCTGCTCCGGCTAAGCCTGACAGATACTACAGAGTGCCTGATTCCCACAAATTTCTTTACAAAAGCCTTGTAGCTGACCCAGAGACTATCTCCCAGGGTCCCAAGGGGGCTAAGGCTTCTATGGCTAAAAACCCAGTACCTTCTGAGAGGGATTCCAGAGCACTAGACAGGTGGGGGAAAAAGGTTTACACCTCAGCCACACTAGCTATGAGGGCACTGAATTGTCAATTTCACATGCTTAAGTATCAGCAATTTCTAAACTCTCAGTTAAAGCAAAGAATAACCACTCTCCCTCAACTGTCTGAATTGAAAGAAGTACAGGATCTGTTGCACGCCACTGAGCAGGTGGGCAAACATACCTTACAGTGTGGGTTTGATTCTTTGGAGGCCTCCTGCAGAGCAGCTGTCACTGGGTCTGTTATACGTAGGCATGCTTGGTTAAAGGAACAAACTCTGCCTGATCATGTTAAAGCAAAACTACTAGATGCTCCTTTACAGCAGGATGTTCTTTTTGGAGTTAAAGAAGAAGTAGTTTTAAAGAAAATGGAAGATAAGGCAAAATCTATGCAGACAGTCAAAGATTTTCTACAAGTACAACCCCCTCGCTTCAGCAGAAACTGGCCAACAAAAAATTGGTCCTTTCCAGCCACTGACAGACCACAGAGGGGTAAATACAGACGCCCAAGGGGCAGAGGACAACCACAAGCCCAGTATAAACCTTGCCAATGGGGCACTACGACACAGAAGGGAGGAAAAGACAGGTCTCAATCCACCAGAAGGCAAACTCGATGACTTGCACCTCATCTGGCCAAGCAATACTCTCTTGGCAGCCCCCTTGGGGGGGAAACCCGCACTTTTTGCAGACAACTGGCACATTGTCACAAAGGACAAATGGGTCGTAGACATAATTTTACGAGGATACAGATTCCACTTTCACACCTTGCCAATGAAAAGAGGAATGCCAAACCTGCCACAAAATCAGTGGGCAGAGGCACAAAAACAAATTACAGCTCTCATGGATATGAGAGCCATTCAACTGGTACCTACTCGAGAGCAAGGCCAAGGATTTTACTCGAGACTCTTTCTAGTGCCCAGAAAGGACAATGCCTGGAGACCAATTCTGGACCTTTCAATTCTAAACACTTACTTACAAGTACCCAAATTCAAGATGCTAACACTACAGCAGCTACTTCCCATGTTGGGCAAGGAAGCATGGCTAGTAACGTTGGACCTCAAGGAGGCATACCTACATGTCCCTATCAGACAAAGTTGCAGAAGATACCTCCGTTTCATTGCAGGTTCAACCCATTACCAATTCTCTGCACTGCCCTTTGGCTTATCTACTGCGCCCAGAGTTTTCACAAAATGCCTGGCACCAGTAATTGCATACTGCAGACAAAGAGGAATTCAAATATATCCATACCTGGACGACTGCCTCATCCAAGCAGAAAGCGAAGACATTCTCTTACATCATCTGGCCTTTGTAAAGCATCTTCTAAACTGCCTGGGGTACACAGTAAACGAAAAGAAGTCAAAACTAGTACCCTCACAAAAAATGACATTCCTGGGTGCCAGCTTGAATACAATGGCCCAGAAGGCTTATCTTACACCAGACAAGCAACTACAACTGACTCAATATTTCAAGACAATGGCAACAAAGCCCAATTAACTGCAAGAAAAATTCTGCAGGCTTTGGGCTTCATGGCATCTTGCATACTAATAATTAAATAATACCATTTGCAAAGCTGCATATGAGGAAATTACAGTGGTACCTAAAAAGCGTATGGTCTCAACACAGCCACAGCTTGGACACAATGATATCTCTCATTCCCTGCCTACAACAGGAATTTCTATGGTGGTCACAGGCATGTCACCTCAACAAGGGTTAGCCTTTCTCCTTGCCCCCAGCCAGGCAAACTATCACAACAGATGCTTCAGACTACGCCTGGGGGGCACACATGGCAGGACAATGCATTCAAGGCCTATGGACTGCAGATCAAAGAAATCTGCACATAAATCAAAAAGAGATGCTAGCTGTACAGAAAGCTCTGACAGCCTTCAAGGATCTATTACATCCAGGACAACTTGCAATAAAGACGGACAACACCACAGTAATGTGGTACATAAACAAACAAGGGGGTACACATTCCTACCCTCTATGCAGGCAAGCAATGATCTTATGGAACACAGCTCTGGCCTACCAAGTCCAGTTACAAGCTCAATTCCTGCCAGGACAGAAGAACACATTGGCAGACGACCTCAGCAGAAACATCAAGGATCCCCATGAGTGGAAACTAGATCCACAAATATTTGCAATGATAACTCAAAAATGGGGCCTTCCAAACATAGACCTGTTTGCCGGTCCTCAAAACTATCAACTGACAAAATTTTGTACAAGGACATTTCACTATCAAGCTTGGAAAGTGGACGCTCTCTCTTTCATTTGGAAAAACCTGACAGTATATGCCTTCCCTCCATTACCTCTCCTCACAAAGGTTCTTTTGAAAGTCAAAAAGGAGAGACCACGACTGATTCTCATAGCCCCAGACTGGCCACACCAGCACTGGTATCCGCTATTGAAAAATATGGCCCACAGCCCACCATGGATATTGCCTCAAATATCCCATTTGCTCACACAACAAAACAATCAGATTCTTCACAGCCAGCTCAAAACTTTAAATCTGGCTGCATGGCAAATCAACTAAACATCCAACCAGCTCCTCTTTCACAAGCAGTTCTGGATGTTATTCTGGAAGCCAGGAGGCCAAGCACCAGGAAGGCTTATTCGGCCAAATGGAAAAGGTTTTGTGCCTGGAACCAAGCTAAAGGCCAAGACACAATTCAGCCTCACATGCCTCACATTCTACAGTATTTAGCTGAGATGTTGCACAAAGGACTTTCCTTTTCCTCAATTAAAATCCATGCTTCAACTATTTCAGCTCACTACAACACGGATCCACCTTTATTTTCACATCCTCTTTTAAGGCAGTTCCTCAGAGGGGCAAAAAACATTAGACCACCCAGGAGACCTCCTACACCAACATGGGACCTCAACTTTGTTCTGGAAAAACTAACGCTTCCTCCCTTTGAACCAGCTTTCTCTGCAGATCTTCAGTTCCTATCATGGAAGACTGCCCTGCTCCTAGCAATAACTTCAGCTAGAAGAGTCTCAGAGCTACAGGCACTAATGGCAGTGGAACCTTTCCTCATTTTTCATCAAGACAGAGTTTCTCTACGAACTAATCCTTACTTTATGCCTAAGGTGGTTTCCAGTGTAGCTTTAAATCAAACCATCCAATTACCCACCTTCTTCCCCAATCCACAGAACAAAGGTGAGAGACTCCTGCATTCCTTGGACATTCACAGGCAGCTTCGTTACTACTTGGACAAAACTAAGGCTTTCAGAAAATCTGACCAGCTCTTTGTATCCTATACTACAGCTTCTCAAGGGAAGGCTATATCAAAGCAAATCATTTCTAAATGGATAGGTCATTGCATACGTTTCTGCTATACCCATCATGGGAATCCAGTTCCTGCTACCATTAGATCCCACTCTACCAGGGCAACAGCTACCTCTACAGCCTTTCTCAGGGGGGGTTCCAACCAAGGAAATTTTAGAAGCTGCAACTTGGAGTTCAGTACACACCTTTACCAAACACTATCACTTACCTCTTTACTCTAAGTCCAGGGGGGGCTTCGCCACTGCAGTTCTGCAGGGCCTTATAGCCTCCACTAACCCTCTATGATACCTCCCCCCTACCTTAGCTTTGGGATTCAACCCAAGTGTGATGACTGCAGCAGGGTAACACGATGAACATAGTACAGTTTTGTACCTGCCATAAATGTAGATGTTCGAGTGTTACCCTCCCTCCATCCCCTCTGATCTACTGGCTAAATCTCTTCTATGCCTTACTGATGTATTTGCTTATAGCTGAATGGATTTTGTGTTTGTGCAGTGGTTACTCCATTTGGTACTAATTCTGACCACCTTTTTGGGGGCACCTGACATCTGGGGCAAGAAAAACTGAAGAAAATGGCGTCGGTTGCATTATATATACCCCTGGGGCACTGACGTCAGGGAAGAGGTGACAGCAACCGATGCCGGACCAAGACTTTGGAATTCCGGCTGACTGCAGGACCGCCTGACGACAGGATAACCCAAGTGTGATGACTGCAGCAGGGTGAACACTCGAACATCTACATTTATGGTAGGTACAAAACTGTACTTTTGCATCCCACCTAAGAAGAAAAGTAATATGCTTAGTGTTTCTGGAAATGTCAGAAAACCTGTGTGATGAGCCTGAAATACAACAAATGGCACACCAGGAGGAATAGCTACTCGTTGCAGAAACCTCTGAAAGTAAAATAGGGGAAGGTTAGTTAATTGTAGTAAAACTTGCTGAAATCAGTAGGCAGCTAGTTGAACTGATTTGAAAAAAATAAGAAATTCAGCAGACATTAACTTTTCATTCGGACCGAGTCCTGGAAACATTCACTGAACTATGGAACTTAAACTTAGATTAACAGAAACAGAAGCAGAATTAGAGATTTGTAGCAAAAAGCCAGGACATTGAAGGTGGAAGCTGATGAAAACATATTTGTTCTACATGCATTCCTGAGAGGGAAGTAAGTAATGGCTAAGCTACATTCAAAGAAAGCTTACACAGGGGACTGATATTCCACAAGCCGACGTGTGAATTGAATGTGCACTTAAGGTCTTTGTTCCAATGCAGTATAGAAAAACGGTGCCATGACCTGTTTTGGTCAGGTTCCGTTCTCTTCTCAGAAAGAACAAGTACTCTCTACAGTGTGAAACGTGTACGGAGTGAAAAATTCTTGTGTATTCTGTGATGATGTTTATAACCCCTCAACAGGAAAGCAGAAGTCAGTTTTTTTTCTCCCTGGGATGTGTGTATGCAAGCAGGTAAAATAAAATTCAGATTGTTTACTTGGCTGTGCAAAGAGTAACCTTGTAGTATTGCAACATTCTTCTATCCAGAAACTTTTAATTGGCTGTAGCTGGTTTTGGAGGATCATGAAATGGAGTAGGAACAGTTGCCATTAGCTATACCTAGCCGGACATTTGGAAGTTCTCCTGTAAAAGTAAATCAGCACAATATTTGGAACATTTCCTTTTATTCAAATACAGCAGGAAGCAGAGACAGAGAAAATGGAACTCTTCAGTGGCATCTAATTCTAGCAAAATTCCTGTATTATCAGAGGAGCCAATCAAAGTCTGCTAACCATGCATCCCATAATCAAGCCAGAAAGTGTATATGTATAACCACCATACCAATACCCACTGAGCCAAGTAATGACATGACACAAGACATGATGTCATGCTGATGTCTGGTACATCCGAATAATGGTAGTAGATGTGACTGATCCACTGCTCAGAAATGGTGTGTATGTGTCCAAAAGTTGGAGAAGTGAGACAGAAAATTATTTTTCTATTAACTTGACAAAGCCGTGTTCAACTCCTTTCTAATTTACAGGGTTAGATTTAGAAATGGTGCTGTGCACAACTGTCAGCTTTTGGAAAGAAATCTCAGCTGAATTGCCTCCGGCAAACCCCCCCCCCCCCAAAAAAAAAAAAATGTATCAAGTTTGTTGTTCCAAAATCTTGTAAATCTGTGCCAGCAAGGCTACAAAAATGAAACATGAGCCTTTTCATAGGTTTGAGTATGGTGTAGCAGCCAACAAACAGAATCTGTGACCTTTGTTTTGTTAACTTTTAACTGAAAATAAATTCAGCCCAGACAGGAGAAGTTGCAAAGTGAAGTTTACTTATTGGAAGTAAGTCATGGTTATTTGCATTCATCTGTCCATCCATCCATAACCCCTTTTCCCATTTTTGCATATGGGGCCGGGGTGTCAGTTCAACAGTGACAATCATCTAAAACCAAGGTTTACACTGCCTGGTGGCTTGTCCTCCTGTGGTTATTCTTCACACCACACACTCGCATGCACAGTCACACCTATGGCCAGTTTAGAGCGTCTAATCCACCTACCACATGTCTTTGGAATAAGAGAGGAAACCAGAGCACCCAGAGGAAACCCATGTGAACATTGGGGGGGGGGGGCATGCAGACTTCGCACGAAGGCACGCCAGCCGAGAAACAAACCATGGAAACTTTTGCTGTGGGGCAACAATGCTATCTGCTCTGCCACTATGCCACCTGGTATTTGCATTCCTCATAGGAAAAAAAAAATGAAAAATTATTTTTGGAAATGCCATCTAACTTGTGTGGGTAGCTTGCAATATAGCAAATAGGGACATGGAGAAAGGTCAACCTGCCGCAGAAACCTCTGAAATTATAAGAGAGGAATGTTCAAGTTAATTATAGTGAACCTTGCTAAAATCAATAGACAATCGGCTGAGCTGACTACTACTTCTTCTTCTTTCGGCTTCTCCCATTAGGGGTCGCCACAGTGGATCATCTGTTTCCATTTCTTCCTGTCCTCTGCATCTTGCTCTGTCACACCAACCACCTGCATGTCCTCTCTCACCACACCCATAAACCTTATCTTAGGCCTTCCTCTTTTCCTGTTACCTGGCAGCTTCATCCTTAGCATCTTTTTGCCAATATACTCTGCATCACTCCTCAGCACATGTCTAAACCAATGTAATCTTGCCTTCTCTGGCTTTGTCTCCAAACCTTCTAATCTGGGCTGACCCTCTAATATACTTATTCCTAATCCCGTGCACCCTCTTCACACCCAATGCAAATCTTAACATCTTTAACTCTGCCACGTCCAGCCTTTTTGTCAATGCCACTGTCTCCAACCCATATAACATAGCTGGTCTCACTACCCTCTTGTAGACCTTCCCTTTCACTCTTACTGGTATTCATCTGTCATAAATCACTCCTGACACTCTTCTCCACCCACTCCATCCTGCCTGTACTCTCTTCTTCACCTCTCTTCCACACTCACCATTACTCTGAACTGTTGATCCCAAGTATTTAAATTCATCCACCTTCACCACGTCTACTCCCTGCATCCTCACCATTCATCTAGCCTCCCTCTCATTCACACACACACATATTCTGTCTTAGTCCTGTTGACTTTCATTCCTCTTCTCTCTAGAGCATATCTCCACCGCTTCAGGGTCTCCTCCACCTGTTCCCTACTCTTACTACAGATCACAATGTCATCTGCAAACATCATAGTCCACGGGGACTCCTGTCTGATCTCGTCTGTCAACCTGTCCATCACCATTGCAAATAAGAATGGGTTCAGAGCTGATTGTTGATGTAATCCCACCTCCACCTTAAATGCATCCGTCACTCCCACAGCAGACCTCACCGCTAAATTGTCCAATATTAAAAAAAAAATTAACAGACAACCTCTCATTGTGAACATTTCCAAGAAATGTCCAGTGATCTGTGAATGCTGAACATATGTTAGCAGCAACAGAAGCTCACTTCAAGTCTTGGCGTTTTCCTTCAGCCAGTTTCAAGACCAAGCCAAAAAAAAATTGTTTTATAAGCATTCTGGCAGTTTAAGAATTTAATGACTTTCCAAGCCATATGCCAATAAAGCTTGTAGAGTGGATGTATATTCCCCAATGTGACCTGCGAATAGAAGATGTACACAGTGTGTTTTTCCTACTGTACTAGAGAAAAACAACAGCTTGTCCTATTTTTGTCACGGTATCCTTGTGTTCTCAAAAATAAGTACTGTCTGCAGTTTGGAAAGCGATTTAGGTGGGAGCTGCCTTGCCCTTTGCAATAATAATAATTTTAGCCCTGCAGCAAGAAAGCAGAGGTTACTCTTTTCTCTGAAATGTGTGTATGGGCAGCTAAAGATTAAAATTCAAACTGCTTTACCTGGATCTGCTAAGAATAATTTTATTTGGTAGTGACGCATAACTCATGGATCAAGCAGAAGCTTTTAGCCACCTAAAAATCAATTGTTGGAGGAACATGAAATAGAGCAGGAACAGATGCATCAGCTGTATAAAACCAGGACTGCAGTTTTACTACTAATCCGTCATCTTTTTCATTTATCCACTTTAACACTTTGTACAAATTTAATGAAGCAGCGTATATAACTGGATTAATTGATCCTAAACCACCTTCTTTATTTACATACAGAATTCCTCTTTTTACTAGGTTTAATCTAGAACCCTGTATAAATGAAAACACTATCTGCAATAATTCCTTTACAAATACTGTTGGCAGTATAAATGCCAAGTATATTATTTTCCCATCAGTACTGAATTGATCAAATAAGCCGTTTTTCTGAGTGGTAGACGTGTTTGTTTTATTTTTTTTTCTATTGATTTTTCTCCATTGAATTCTACTAATTTATTCTCATTTTTTAACAAGAAACATCTTTATTAAATTATCACGTATGACAACAGGCAATCTTCTTTTTTTTCTTTCGGCCACTCCCATTAATGGTCGCCACAGTGGATCATCTGTTTCCATTTCTTCCTGTCCTCTGCATCTTGCTCTGTCACACCAGCTACCTGGATGTCCTCTCTCACCACATCCATAAATCATATCTTAGGCCTTCCTCTTTTCCTCTTACCTGGCAGCTCCATCCTTACCCCCATTCTACCAATGTACATGGCATCCCTCCTCAGCACATGTCCAAACCAATGCAATCTCACCTTTCTGGCTTTGTCACCAAACTGTCCAACCTGAGCTGACCCTCTAATATACTCATTTCTAATCCTGTCCATACTTGTTACACCCATTGCAAATCTTAACATCTTTAACTCTGCCACCTCCAGCTCTGATTCCTGTTTTTTCATTAGTGCCACTGTCTCCAACCCATATATCATAGCTGGTTTCATTACCATCTTGTAGACCTTCCATTTCACTCCTACTGGTACCCATTTTCACAAATCACTCCTGACACTCTTCTCCACCTACTCCACCCTGCCTGCACTCTCTTCTTCCCCTCTCTTCCACACTCACCATTACTCTAAACTGTTGATCCCAAGTATTTAAACTCATCCACTTTCGCCAACTCTACTCCCTGCATCTTCACCATTCCTCTGTCCTTCCTCTCATTCACACACACATATTCAGTCTTAGTCCTGCTGACCTTCATTCTTCTCCTCTCCAGAGCGTATCTCCACCTCTCCAGGATCTCCTCAACCTGTTCCCTACTTCCACTACAGATCACAATGTCATCTGCAAACATCATAGTCCATGGGGACTCCTGTCTGATCTTGTCTGTCAACCTGTCCATCACCATTACAAATAAGAAAGGGCTCAGACCTGATGTAATCCCACCTTAACCTTGAATGCATACATCACTCCTACTGCAGACCTCACCAATGTCAGACTGCCCTCGTACATGTCCTGCACCACTCTTACATACTTCTCTGCCACTCCTGACGTCCTCATGCAATACCACAACTCCTGTTATATGCTTTCTCCAAGTCCACAATGATACAATGCAACTCATTCTGACCTTCTCTATGCTTCACAGTCAACACCCACAGGGCAAACATCGCAACTGTAGTACTCTTTCCCAGCATGAAACTGTACTGCTGCTCACTAATCACCACCTCCCTTCTTAACCTAGCTTCTACTACTCTTTCCCATAACTTCATGCTGTGGCTGCTCAATTTCATCCCTCTGTAGGTGCTACAGCTCTGCATATCACCCTTATTCTTAAAAATCAGTACCAATACAATTCTCCACTCCTCTGGCATCCTCTCACTTTCCAAGATTTTGTTAAACAATGTGGTTAAAAACAACACTGCCATATCTCCTAAACACCTCCATGCTTCCACAGGTATGCCATCTTTACCAACAGCCTTTCCATTCTTCATCCTCTTCATAGCTGTTCTTACTTCCTCCTTGTTAATCCACTGCACTTCCTGATTCACTATCCTCACATCATCCAATCCTCTCTCTCTCTCTTTCTTTTCATTCATCAGCCCCTCAAAGTACTCTTTCCATCCGCTCAGTCATACATTTATATAAATGAAAACAAGCCATATTGACATAATTTTAGTTGCAAACATCATACATCACAAACCATATTGAAATAATTGTAGTTGCAAACTTTATACATCGCTTATAATTTATCCAGTCTTTGTCCATCAAACATTATATAGCTCAGTCAAATCCTACCTTCTTTTAAATCTTATTCCTTTTTTGCTTGTATTGTTCCCACAATTCCCATTTTTCTTATGTAATTTACTCATAACCTTTTATAAAGATCCCAATTCCAGTTCTTTTATCTCTGTTACTAAATTCACTACTTCTAGTGAAGTTGGTTTAGCAATTGATTTCCATTTTCTAGTAATTGTTTTTTTGGCAACCACTGTAATTAGAGTCAGCAAGGCCTTACTATGTCTAGGCAATTCCGATTCTGTATCATTCATTCATTCATTTATTTATTTAACATTTGTTCACCAGGAAAGTCCAACTGGGATAAGACCTGTTTTCAGCGGAGGTGCGGGTAGAAAAGCTCTACATACAGAGATTATACAAAAACGTATACAAGAAGTTATACAAAAAATATACAAGACATACAGTACACCAGAATTACATTCTATGCTATTATAGCTGTCATTTGTATTATGCAATCATAGCTCAAAAAAAATTATTTCTTTAGTTAAACCAATTTGCTCACCCAGTATCTCTCTGACAGAGCAGTCTGCAGGGAATCTTTAAAGTTTGCCAACTCATTACACTTCTAGGAAATATGTTCCCAGTTACCTCTTTCTTCCTCATTATACCTCCAATATTTGCTGTCTACCTGAGGAAAAAGTCTTCGGAGTCTACTTCAGGTATAAAAATACCTGTGTAAAGACTTCCAAGCAAATGTCCTAAATCTTCCAGACTTTGTTGCATATGTGGGAGACATACATGTATCCCCCAGTGTTTCCTTGTGAATTACTTATCCAGTTTTTTCCCAATCCTTTAACTCCTCTAATTGATTCTGATAGTTATCATGCAATATTTTGTTTGTCCTACTAATTATTCCTTTTTTTAACAGCGGCTTCTCTTCTAGATTCTACTAAAAACTCTACCATAGCTTCATAGGTGTTTACTAGGCTAATGACCACAAGGACCTTTTTAAACCTAGGCATGCATCCCAAATCTCTGACAAATTCTGATACCCTTGATAAGTGTAAGCATGGGCCTGGGAGATGAACTATTTACAGGTTGCTTGTGTCCATTAGAGACATAGTTGCCAAACCAGGGATGAATTTCCAATTTCCCATCCAATTGTCCAAGTTGCACGTGAATTGGTTTAGGGAGAAACTCAGCTTCACATGGATGGAGAGCCTGTTCCTTAGATGTGGTAATCTCTGGGATACATACTGCTCTCTCTTCAGCAGTTCCTATTTATATCACAGGCAAGGTTTAAGTCTTTAGAACAGGTAATTCTGGTGCTATTTGTTTTATGGATAATAAAGGAGGTCCATCAGACTGGGGTCTGACAAATGCCCTGTATGCCAGGCATAGATCTCCCCTCAGAAGCATGTAGGAGACAGAATAGAGGGATAGGGCCATGAGGCAGTTTGCATAGGACATAGTGAGCAACCTCTGTGAATGTTCCAATTGTTGGATATGCCTGGTTAGGTACATACCAAAGGGGGCATTGTACTCCGTGATAGCTCTGACGAATGCTGAATACAATGGAACAATGACTTCCTAGGACTTGATGCCATACCTTTGTTTATAAGTTGTGCAACATAGAATGATTTCCTCACCACTGTAGACACGTGATGGTCAAAGGCTAGATTACTATCTATGTGTGTCCCTATGTCCCTGACTACTGGGTCAGCTCTAAGGGGTGTGTTGTCAGTATGATGGTTGCTAGGGATGGATGACTTCCCAAAGGATACTATTATACATTTCTTGTCATTTAATTTTAGTCCATGGCTCTGACGCCAGTTGTTTCTATGTCAGCCCCTCCTGGAGAACATTTGTTTAAGTGTGAGATTCACTGACATCTCCTAATTTGCAATCATCTGCAAATTTAGCCAGCCAGAGACAGCTGACATTAGCCTTGACTTCTGAAACGTAAATGCCAAAAAGGAGCAGTCCAAGGACTGATCCCTGAGGGTCTCCACTTGTGACTGGCCTCTCTGTAAAGGTGGACTCCCCAATTCTAACTTCTTGGGTCCTGTCTGTGAGTCAGTTGGCTATACACTGGGTGACATATGGGTTTGTACCAAATCTCTTGTGTTTGTCAACAATGCCCAAGTGAGGTATTGTGTCAAATGCCTTGGCCAGGTCAAGGTAGGAAGTGTGAATGATTTTGCCCTCATCCATTGCTTTGGTGACCTTCTCAAAGAAGTCTGCCAGGTTGAGTTGGCATAACCTGACAAAACCAAACTGGGTTGGGTCCAGTGTCTGGAAGGTTTACTATATCTCTATTGATCTTCTCCATGATAATTCTTTCCATGGCTTTACTTATAACACTAGTGAGACTTATGGGTCTGTAGATGGCCCACCTTTGTGCAGAGGGATGACTGTTGCCTTCCTCTATTCATGAGGCATGAAGCCTGTTTGGAGGCTACAGTTGAATAGTAATTCCAGAGGCCCTGAAAGGTCATGTTTTTTGCTATTTAGAAGGCATCCTGGGATATTGTCTTGGCCCATTGATGCAGTGTTCTTGGTCTTAGAGAGAGCATTGAGGACCTGTTCCCTAGTGATAGTAGGGGGATTTATATTTGGTATCTGCTTTGAAGTGCAGGCCAACACGAAGGGATTCTGGCTGACGAAGTTCGCAGACGATTGCAAGTTGGGAGCTATTATTAACTCCCTGAGTGATGTTGACATCCTACAGAAAGGCCTCACTGAGACCAACGACTGGTGTCATGACCATAGCCTTAAGCTCATTGCCAAAAAACGTCGCCATCCCCTTTGGGAAAAACCCAGTTCCCATGAATTACCACATCAATAGTAGTCCACTGAACACAGAAACCGTTACAATCTCTTTTGACCACCACATTGCCACTGTGGTCAGAAAGTTCTTCTATGTGGCACATCTCATTACTAAGGGTTTTGCATCCAGGAAGAAAGAGGTCATTGTCTCCCTCTATTCTTACCTCATTAGGCCAATCATTGAGTACAATGACCTATTTGGCATGTACCTCGCTAAACACCTGCAACAACTGGAGAGGCTGTAAAAGTACCTCACAAAGAGGATCCTAGGCCTTAAACATTTGTCCTATATGGACAGACTAAAAAAACTCCCAACTATTCTCTGTCTCCTATCACTTACTTAGAGGCGATCTCTGCCTGACTTACAAAGCCATGTCTGACCCAGCTCTGTTAGAAATGCTACATCTAAAGAAATCCCAATCCCTCCGCTCCACATGCTCCAGAGACCTCAATCTCATTTCCGCAATCAACAGAACATGCTGGAGGGACAGGTTCATAACCCAGAGACTGCCCATGCTATGGAATAGACTTCCTATACATGTCAAGCAGAGCTCCTCACTGGCCCTCTTTAAGAGAAATCTTGATGACTGGATGGGAAATAGAAAATTCACCCCAGGGATCACTCCAGTGGCTTTACTCGACAGAGGCACTGGGAATTAAGGTTGGGTGGCACGATGCCAGGGTAATCCTATGGGCTAGACTTGTAAAGTCTCCAGGGCCATTAGCCAAGTACACACCTATGAACCTATGATATTCCTGAGGAAAGGTTGAGGGGGAAGTTTGCTATATCTTCTGGCTCAGTATAAGTGGCTCCATTTACAGTGAGCTCTGCACACAATTGTGTATTCTCCTTGAGGTTGTGAGCATAGCTAAAGAATGCTTTGTGGTTGTCCTTGGCCTGGGAGGCCAGACTTATCTCAAATTTGGTTTGATGGACTTTATTTGTCCTCTGAGTTGCTTGTTTAGTTTTATGAGAGTGCTTTTATCCTGCTCGGTACTGCACCTCCTAATTTTTGCCATGATTTTCTTCCTCCTGTTACGTAGCCTATTGATTTTGTGATTTCACCAGGGTGGCTTGTTTGTTGAGTTCTGTACCAATGCTGGTCTTTTGCTTAGGATCCCCTATTTCTTTCTCTTTGCCTATACTCTGATATCGATCCTTGATAGGGAAGGCAATTTCTATTCTGCAGTCCAAATAAATTATTGGCCTGTTCCCATTCTATTACCTTTCCCCCTCTAATTATTTGCTCCCAATACTTTAGTTCTTTTATGAGTTTTCTCCAATAAATTTCATCTCCTCCTTGCCTATTGTCTGCATCTCTAATTGCAGTTATCCCTAACAACAGAATCTTATTTCTCCATCACTGTGTTGGCTTAGGTCTTAGAATACTTTTTGCTGTTTTATAAATACAATATTCTGTTTGGTTGTTGTTATTTTCCTTAAGGATTTGCATTCAAAATCTCAGTCTCTCCTTGTTTTTTGAGCTGCCTCCTGTTTCATCATCATCCCTTTCCACTTTGAATTATAGGTTTCTGGCTCATGCTACATATAGGAGCCTCAACTGTGCAGCTGTGAAATACCCCCTTCAAGTCAGGTAATCCCAAACTGCCTTGTTCATTTGGAAGAATCAACTTATCCCACTCTTGCCATCTTCCCCTCCCGGATAAAATCCTTCAGCTCTTTATTAATTGCTCTTCACAGCATCTCCTCAGGTTGCTAAAAATATTCCTGACCTGTGTATAAAACTAAAGGGACTAAAAACAATTTAACTGTTTGTATCTTGCTATCCACATCTATATAACAGAACTTCCAGTTTCTCAGTTTTTGTATTATCTAATCTCTTCCCACATATCCTTAGCTGTCACACCAAAATCCTTTTTAATCTGTACTCATAAGTACTTCATTTTATCATGTCCCCCTAAATGTGGATATTGCTGAACCAGTTTGTGTGTGGGTACATACTTTACAGCTATTACCTTTATTTTACCTTCATTAATTTCATATCCAGATAAGACCTGAAACTGCCTCAACATGTTCCACAACACTGAAATGTCTTTTTCTGGTTTTAACAGTTATAAGAATATCATAATTTGCAAACAGAGCCAGCTTTTCTTGACTACCATACTAATTATATCCTTGAATTTCTGAGCCTCTTGTTTTCTTTGCCAGTGGTTCTAAATGTAGTGCAAATAACAAAGGAGAAAGATGACATCCCTGCCTGATTCCCCTGGTCAAACTGAAATAATCAGAGAGGAACCAGTTTATTCCCAAATTTTGTACCTGACACAGACATTTCATTCATTGTAAAATATATACCCCAAATCTTTACTACATCATCTAAACCTTTACTTTTCTCTTTATTTAAAGCCAACCCTATCATCTCTAGACAATCATTTGTGCAAATTATTACTTTTTATCCAAATTTTGTTTTTTTGCAATTATTGTAATGTCATCTGCTTATGTTAACAAAACTGGAATTCTTAACCCTTCAGGTGTACTATACCCCACTTCCTTCATTTTGTAATTTATTTCATATACTGTCACATTCATAACTAATGCAAAGAGTAAACAACTCATTGGATATCCCTGTCTTGTAGCACAGTTCATATGCACCTCTTTGCTTAACCAGCCATTTTACTTTATCATCACTTTATGCTGATATATGTAATTTCCTAACTTTCTCACTTATATTTTTCATTATTGCCCATTAAGACTTCATGTCCAGTTGTGTCAAATGCCTTATTAAGGTCTTCTGTCATGATGTTTGCTTTTTCTTTTCTATTCATAATATCAGCCACAATTGTTCTATTACTAGTAGTTCCTGGCAACCCTTCCCCTTTATACTATATATACTATCTTCCATAATATTTTCCATTTTAGTTTCAAATCTCTTTTGTATTATTTGCATAAAGATCTTATAATCATTATTATTCAATACTGTTTTCACTTTATAATTGTTTTCTGTCTCCCTTCTTCCATATGAATTTAACTGTTCCACTATATAATTCTTTATACATAAAACTTTCATTTTTACTATTCATTCAGTCTTTACTTTTTTTGCCAATGCCTTAAATTGTTATACATTTCATATCCTATTCCGCCTGTTCCTGCAGCCAAATGTCTATTTACTTATCCCAGTACTTATGTAGCTCATTTAAAGAAATCTCCTTTTCCAACTCTTTATTTTCTTTTTCTGTTAACTTTTTTTTACTTTCCATGTTTTTTTCACTACCTTCTTTTTTTTAAAACATTTCTTGTACATATTGTACTACGATTCACAATGTTTTCTTTTATTGTTCCTTTTATACTTTATTTCTCTCATTACACTACCATCTTCCTTAACTAATCTGCTTAAGTAATTCAGTACTTTTCTTTTCCCTGTAAAAATGTCTTTGCTTATATAATAATAATATTTTCCTTGATTTTTTTTCATACAATTCTTTTTCTTTGTCAAAGTACTTTTTATCTTTCCAAAGCAATGAGGTTCCAGGTACCAAATAAAACCAAATAACCAAGCTGAAGTACTCAGGAAAGGAACAGCCAGCACTAGAAAGGTCCAATGTTTTAATAAAGCCAAAAACACACAGTAACACACATTAACGCATACACTGTAGTACAAAGCTTTTTTGTCAGTATTCCAAAGACGACTTCAGATGCAGGACTGAAAACCAACACTCCAATTTATATACAAGCTCATTTCCTGTTAAAATTACTAAACATAGATTTAAAAAGACAGTGAATAAACTTTAACAAGACCTGTAACTTCTCATCTTAAAAAACACTTAAAACCACTAAATAAATGGATAAAACCTTGAATATGTTACGATAAATACATTTGTCATCCATATGTTTGTGTATACAAATATAAAAAAATATAAAAATTTAAATGAGTTTAAAATGAATGAAAGTGAATGAACAGGTGAACATGAAAAAATGCTAAAACCTAGTACAGGACCTCCATCTTGTGCCTAAAATGTGAATTATTCAGAAAAAAACATACATAATATGACAAGCAACTTAAGAAACTATGATTTATGTACAGGCTAAACTACTGAAAGGAAATTCAATTTGTATTTAAAACTATAACTTAGACACACTCATTTTTAGTAGGGGTGCAATTGAAATATTTTCATTTAAACCAGGAGGGGAGTGTGGCTTGTAAAGTTATCTGCCACCACAATTCTTTATACACAATTTTTTCTTCCAAAAGACCCCCTCTTATTTCTCTTTTTACACCCTCTAAAACAAAAAAATGTGTATCTTGCACTTGGACATTCCAAAATATGTTTGTATAATGCATTTGTTTCTTTTTTTGTCTGAACATCATAATAATGTTCATATTTTCTTCTTAGTTTTCTTTCCATCTTTCCCATATAGAATGACTGACACTATTCACAAACTGCAAGATACAGAATCACAGTTAAAAAATCCCATGCTGTTAAGCCTTCTGTTTCTACTACCCAGAAAAACCTCTTCTTTATTAGCTATATAGGTACATTGGGAACAATGCCCACACTTGTAAGTACCCTTCCATCATGTATTAAAATCCATTTACACTATTTTCCATCAAACTTTTCAAATTCTGAGAATTGTTATAAACAAATTTTAATGTATCTCTGGAAATGCCTGTCAGGTCAGTAAAACCCATAAATGTATTCCAGTCAGTTTCCAATACTCTCCTAGTTGCCTTTGCACAAGCATTATATTCCCAAACTACTGCATTTCCATAGTCTTCTGTCCCTTTTTGTATCTCATTCATCCTGTCAGTTAGATTTTCTCCTAATATCGGTTTAAACCTACCTCTTTTACCCTAGTAAAACCTCCATTCTTGCTTCATCAATTAAATCTTTGGGATATTTTCTTGCCAAGAATAAATTCTCCAAGAAGTTGATTTCAACATCAAATTCTGCCTTTTCAGATGTCATACGGCTTGCCTAAACAAATTGCCCTTTCACAATGTTCTTTTTATAGTGTAAGGGGTGTGCACTATTAAAATGGAGGAATGAGTCTGCGAAGGTAGCCTTTCTGTAGATTTTAGAATAAAATTTCCCATCCTTTTTATAAATCTTTATATCCAAGTACTGTAATTTTTCAGAAATGTTATGAGTAAAATCCAGAAATGACACAGTGCTATTTAAGAATTCTAAAAATTCATAAATCTTTTCTTTTTGAGCTGCCCACAAGATACATAATATCGTCCAGAATCTCTTGTTCATTATCCAACAACCACTAAGTTTCTCTTCCCATTTTGCTAGAACTAGGTTTGCATAGGTAGGAGCATGCCGCTCCCATTGTCATCCCTTTAATTTGATGATCAAATTACCCCTTAAAAAATATAAAATTATATTTTAAAACCAACTCCATTAGGTTCAAACACACTAGTTGCTCGTTTCGAGTTAAGTCACCATCTTCAAATAAAATTTCCTCCAGGATTTGCAACCTCTCTGTATGGGGGATACTTGAAAATAAATCTACTACATCTATAGCAATAAAAATAATATTTTTATTATACATGTCTTATTTCTCTTAATAGATCCCATGAGTCCCTCAGAATGTTTTTCCTTTTTAACCAGAGCTTTTTAAATTTATTGTCTACAAATTTAGCTAAGGGAAGGGTCTTAGAACCTTCAGCAGAAATTGTTAACCTAAGGGGGGGTCCCTCTCATTTTTATGGGTCTTTGGTATCCCAAAAACTGAGGGTATCCTAGGTTTAACCACCTTCAAGTAATTAAAAATATTCCGGTCTATCAGGCCTTCCAAGAACAAATCCGCAAGTGCTATATCCACTTTACTGTAAGCTATATTTATTTCATTTTGGATACACTCGCATATTTACTTGGATCCCATCAGTATGTTGTTCATTTTCCCTTCATAAATCAAGGCATCCATCAAGACCATTCCCCCCTCCCTTATCTGCCTTCATAACTCTGGTTTGTTTATTACTCCTAAGTTCTGATAGAATATTCTTTTCTTTGAGATCTAAGTTCTCTTTGAACTTCACACTCAAATAACCTTTCCTAATTTCATTTTCTACAATCCATTCAAAGTTTTGAGTTGAGGGTGTGTGCGTGTGTGTGTGGGGGGGTTATAAGTACTTTTCCTTTTCCAGTTGATTTGAGTTTAGTCTATTATCCTGGGGTAGTACCACCCCTAAGTTAACCTTTCTTATAAACATTTTCACATCCAAAATGGTTCTAGTCAAATCTACTTTCCTAGGGAATGTATTTCAGTCCCTTTGACAACAGGCTGAAATGTTCCTCTTTGAGTTTAACATCATTAAAATTGTAATTTATGAAAACATTGCTAGTGAACTTAAATTCATTCACATTGTCCTTATTTATAACATCAGTGTCCAAGGCAGAGAGGGCTAAATTATCACTGTTTAATATTTCCCCCTTCTCCTCCCTCGCCAGTGAAAATTTTGATACTAAGAAGAAGAAGAATATATGAACATTATTATGATGTTCAGACAAGAAAAGAAACAAATGCATTATACAGACGTATTTTGGAATGTCCACATGCAAGATGCACCTTTTTTGTTTTAGAGGGTGTAAAAAGAAAAATAAGAGGGGGTCTTTGGGAAGAAAAATTGAGTATAAAGAACTGTGGTGGCAGACAACTTTGCAAGCCACACTCCCTCCTGGTTTAAATGAAAATATTTCAGTTGCACCCCTACCACAAATGAGAGCTGCTAAGTTAGTTTTAAATATGAATTGAATTTCCTTTGTGTTTTAGCCTGTACATAAGTCATAGTTGCTTGTCATGTATGTATGTTTTTTTTCTGAATAATTCACATTTTAGCCACAAGATGCAGGTCCTGTACTAGGTTTTAGCATTTTTTCATGTTCACCAGCTCATTCAGTTTCATTAATTTTAAACTCATTTATATTTTTATATATTTTTATATTTGTATACATAAACATTACTATGGATGAGAAAAGTATTTATCTTAACATATTTAAGGTGTTATCTTTAAGATGAGAAGTTACATGTCTTGTTAAAGTTTATTCACCATCTTTTTAAATTAATGTTTAGTAATTTTAACAGGAAATGAGCTTGTATATAAATTGGAGTGTTGATTTTCAGTCCTGCATCTGATGAAGTCTTTGGAATACTGATAAAAATGCTTTCTACTACAGTGTTTGCGTTAATATGTGTTACTGTGTGCTTTTAGCTTTATTAAAACATCGGACCTTTCTACTGCTGGCTGTTCCTTTCCTGGGTACTTCAGCTTGGTTACTTTTGTCTTTGTGTTCTAAATCTTCTAATGCATCGTTATATGTTCCTTTTCATTTTTTTTATCTACCTTTCTCACATCAAATTGCCACTATGAATTTGCATTTTTTTATATTTTTCCTTAAATATCATCCACCATTTGGGCCATTTCTTTTATAAAATGTACTGATAGTAATATAATCTTTGCATAACTGTATTACTAATCTCTGTCCTCCTTCATTCCATGCTTTCTCATTTATCCTTAATGCCTTTGCTTATTTTGTATATTCCTTGTTTTCATTCATCTCTAGCCATGTTGCAAGATGATCAGAAAATTCTGTTTCAGCTACCTCCCCTTTAACTGTAATTAAAACGTATGATACCATTAAATCTATTTCAGTTCTATACATACCCCTTTTGTAAGTCCATGAATTTTTTCCAAAGTTTTAACTTGCCACATCTTATAATGTCTAACATTTTTTATTTCATTTTTTAAACTTACCTTTTAAATCACAAAGTCTTCTGTTATTAATATTCATATTTATCACTACATAGTGTAAAATCTGATGAAATAAGCTTTTTATTTCTTTATATTTAAGATAAGTATACAATGTTATAATTCTGTTTACTTGTTCTTTCCATTTTAAATCTACAATGGTTAATCTTCCCATTTTTGCCAAAGTTATATCTAATATCTAGTATTTCTACAAAATATGGTTATTCCAGAGCAGCTCTTATTTCCCAAATTCCAGATGATCTTTCCTCCCTATAGTTTCACTTATTTGTAATGTTTCATTTGTTAAAAATCTTGCGTCTTCTAATGTAATTGCATTTATATCACATGCATTCCACGACTCGAAAATTCCTGTTTTTTTACAGTATTCTTAACTATTCACATTTACAGAAAGAACTCTAAAATTTTCATTTTCTCTTTTCTTTAGATTCACTGTTTTATAAGTTCATTGCTAATTACTAGACTAACTCTCTTAGTAGGCCACTCTAAGCCTAGCTGATTTCCTTCCCAAAGGTGAGAATTAACCACAGTACCTTGTGTTTGTGAGTCAGACAACTTAACCATTATACCAACCCCAGTCATCAGCAATATATATTCTTTTTCATCCATTTCCTGTTTTTTTCTTTTGTACTTATCCCTTTAAATTTTCTTTTTCTGTCTTTTGCTGTTGTACCAATATAATTTTTTCTTACTACCGCCCAGTTTTTCATCATCTTCGCTTATTTCAGAACCTTCTTCTGTGTCCTCTTTATTATTTTTTTTGTTTTTTCATTTTTTCTTCTGTTTCTAAAATTTCTTCTGTGTTCATTTCCTTCTTTCTTTTTTCCTTTTATTTTCATTTTTGCAATCTATCCATTTTGTTACATTTAATTTCACGTTTTGCATCATATTCCATTTCCCCACAAATATAACTTTTTCTTTTGTCACAGTTCTTATCAAATGTCCTTTTCCAGAAAAAAAATCAACATGTTTTGGGTTGTCCCCAGTATTTTACAACACGCATATTCTCCTCAGCATTTATCTTGCTTGGTATATGTATATTCCTCTCCACATTTATCATGCTTGGTATATGCATATTTTTTCTCTTTCTATTTTAACACAATATTACAATCCCAGCCACCAGTCCATAAACCCCTTTTGTCGTGAACTTTTGCAGTGTCCAGTACTTCTTTACATAAAGTTTTCAAATGTCTTTTATACCTCTTTCTCTTTATGCCCCTGTTCAGAATTGTACGTGAATTTTCTTTTTTTGTTTCCATGTTAAATGCTTTTATCACAGAAAGATTCCATGGGTTACAGTCATTCTTTATTCATATTGTCCAAGAAAACATTCCCATTGAAAAAATCTCAAATATAATATGACCAAATGTCCTTACCATGTACTTCTATTTTTTATTTTCTTCTGCCTTTTCTACTACTCCACTTTTGCCTTCTTTTACTTTCTCTGCACGTTTTCTTTTCCATATCATCACTATTCTTCAGGATTGTCTCTGCATTCTCCTTTTTGTATTTTCTCCATAATATCTCCCCAGGAAACATCTCTTTCATTTTCTGTCTCACTGTGTACCACTATTTCTTTAAGTAAATCATCCCACAACCCTTCTGACTGGAGGGTTGTAATTATACATCCATCATTTGCTGACTCATCCCCAACAAACAAATTTATTTGAAACATTTCTTCAAAATCTAGCACACATTCTCCAGTCCTGATATTTGCTTTTTCCTCCATTTCTTTCACCACTCCATCATCTCCTTCTCTCTCCATCTGCTTCCTTGTTTCTCCAGACTGTCTCTGCACCTGAAATGGAAACAGGAAGTGCTTCTCCAAAATGGCTCCCACTCACAACAGTGACGAGAAGGTGAAGTTCCCTGGTGCCCTGGTCAGATTTCCCCTGGTAAGTATAAACAGCATCTCGAGTCTCACCCAAAAAGAAGTCATTAGCTTAGTGCAACTAACCTGATCAAAAAAGTTAATAAAATAAAAAAACATAATGTATGTATGTGTGTGTGTGATACTGCGGTATAATCAACAAACGTAGATGTGCATATGTCACTACAGAGGAAAGTATGCTTTTTATATCTTCTCTCTGAATTGACAACATATATTGCATTTACACTTATAGTCAGGTTTGTGGTGGTAACATGTTTGAGAAGGACCATTTTACTTAAATAGTTACAAAAGTAAGTGATGACATGAGAAGATTTTTAAAACAATGTATAGAAGTGAAATACTAAACTGTAAAGTATTCTTTCACAGACTGAAAAGACACTGAGACTGGAGCATCAGACATTATCTGAACAGCTTACAAAAGTGCGTGAGAGTTGTAAAGAAAAAGAAAAGAATGAACATCAACTTCAGGCTCAGTTAAAAGGACTTCAGGAGGCTGCAGATCAAGACAAGAAGAAAAGTGAAGTAGCAATAGCAGAACTGAAAGCTTCTCTACTGCAAAAGGTAGTGACATTATTTCACAAATAACTATAGTACCGTTTTTTTTTCCATTTTCTGCTTTATTTTCTGCATGACTTGATTTTATTTTCACAGACTTATCGGACACTGAAAAAATTATTTGAATTTTCTGTGCTGCAGTCATAAGTGTAATGCAAGACAGCATTTTTTTAAGTGTGTGTAACAATTTTGTTTATTGTATTAACAGTAAAGTCTGGTGTTTGAGCAAGAAATCAAAGACATGATTATATGGGAGCAGGTTTCCAGAAAGTAGCACTGACCTTTTAGCATTTTTGTTGCCTTGCATTAATGTGCGGTCAGTGCATTGGTATATCAGAAGGCACAGCTGCCGTGTGTTGATCTATGCTGATTCCTTTCCTAAATCTGCAATTCTTCAGTAGCAGGTTTAGTTGAAAGTCAGGTCTGCTTATTGATGGGCTACAGCTCCACTTAATGTCCACTGACGACCAGTGCCAGCATACTGTAATTAGTTGTTGTTGTGTCTTTCAGCGTATCCCTGTTAGGGGTCGCCACAGCGGAACTCCGGTCCGCTAATGTTTGGTAGTGGATTTTTACATGCCGAGTTACCAGCCCTGACGCACAACCTTCAACGAAGGCACGGCCATTCACACATGCCTCCACACAGAAGACGCTCTAGCTGAGAATCGAACGTGACAACGTCTTGCTGTGAGGTGACAACGCTACCGCAGCACCACTACCGCGGATCGGATTTCTAAAATACAATCTACCTGTAATGACTGCATTATCATACTAACCCTTTAGAAATTCCACAGATGGTAGCTGTTGTCAGCATGATAATTTTTATTGCCTGCTTTTGTGACAATCAATAAAAACCTGCTCTGCAGAGGCTGAACTCTGAATGGAAGCTTAAAAAAATGGGTTGAATGTTAATTTTCCCCCAGACACTGCATTTCACCATCACCTCCCAGTGACTTTAATTCTGACTATATATGTTTCAGTTCAAAAATTAGAAAAAGAAGACAAATGCTATGTGCACCAAGCTGCACCTGCAGTTCTAAAACAGCAAAAAAAAAAAAAAAAAAAAAAGAGAGAGAGAGAAAATAAAATTATTCTTGTCCCCCATCTGCTGTCTTTATCCCCAAATACTTCTCTTCTGTTTGACCAAAATGTATTTATTGGTTTTATGTATACCATGTTTACTGGGGCAGAGCACTGATCATAGTAAGACCAATTGCAGGTTAAGCCTAGCTTACATGTAACACAGCAACAACAACAGCAAAAAGTGCAAATAGAACAGACAGTGGAAAGCAAAGAGCAAAATGCTGTGTAAAATATTAATGATAGTATGTATATATTTACACAAAGCATACTTACAAAGAAGCATCTAGGCAGCAAAATGTTAAGACGAAAAGAATAACATGGAGAGGGAGCTGTGGTAGTTTATGTTCTGCATTCTGGCATTTGTATTGTTTTTTCTGTTTGAATTGTGGCTGGAACTTGAGTAGATTGAAATCTCAGTGAGATGAGGTGGGAGAGATGCCAGTAGTTCAGAGATGCCTTGATCAGATTTGCATAGCTTGATAGAAAGGTTTTGGAATATAGGGTCTACTCTAGTCTGCTTCTAAGATTATTGGTTGTGGTGTTAATGATGAGTATCATAGTGTGTAGAAGTGGGGAATCTTGGTAGAATAATTTGAAGAGTAGGAAGCCCAGAAGGAGGTTGGCTATGCCTTGTAGTGGTAGCCATTTTGCTTTGGATAGTGTGAGTCAGCAATGATCATGGTGAGGACCATGATGTTGTGAATGGGCAATCCTGGAGTGGCAGTATTCAGGATAGTCGAATAGCCCATGCTTCAAACTGTAGATCATCTATTCTAACTGTAGAAAAAAGTACATGGTCCAGTGTTCCAAACCAGAGCTGCAGTGCTAAAAAAAAAAAAACCTTAAACATCACCCCATAGCCCCTGCTGGTGCCCATCTTCCCCAGTACAGTAGAGAGTTGATTATCCGAAACATCAATTATCTGAACCAACCTTCCAACAGGTTTCGGGTAGGAAAAATCATAAAGTCCGAATATGTAAACATTATACGTATTCGCTTGAGCATGTGCTTTGAGCTTATAGCCAGCTCGTGTATGAAAAATATTCTTTTTTGTCCACTGGAATTGCTGAATGGTTGAAAAGTGTATTCCTGTGTGCAGAAAAAAACAAGATTTTAGAAGTTTTTTTATCTGGTTCACTTTTATGTTTGATTATCCGAACTACCCTGTGTCCCCAATTAGTTTGGATAATCAACTCTGTACTGTATCACTATTAGGGAACATCAAACTGTACATGACAAAAATGTTTCCATCCATTCACCATAGTTTAGCACCCCTTTCAGGCCTGGATAGTGTCATAGTGCAAACTTTTATACTGCAAACTGCCAGTCAGTTCTTAAAAAAGTCTTCAGACATTAGTGTCGGTTCTAAAAATGAAAACATAAAGTAAAATCTCATCCACTCTCTGCAGTTAGCTACCCCACCGTGTAAACTTGCCATTCACAGTGATAGTGAGGTTTACTTCATTTATCATTGTCACTAATGGCTCAAATAGTCAAATGGAATGTGTTCAGGGTCCCAAGTATCCTAATTCTTGGATTCCAAGATGGCTACACTCAAAAGACTAAGTTGATTGAGTACTCCCAGTGTGAAAAAGAAACCAGAAATAAAAGAGCCTGTGGAGTGTAACAGTTTAGGTAAAATTAACAAGACAAAATCTACAGAATCCCTGAAAGTTTCAGTAAGCCAAGTGTCACACACTTATCTAAGAAAAATAAATAAATAAATATTGTAAGAAACTTTCCACCAGGTTCTCAGTGGTGTAACTATATGAAAATACTCCCCAAATTTGAAACGATATGAAACTAGTTACTAGTATTAACTGTTATAAAAAATAAACAAAGCTGTCTACAAAGTACATCTCTTAAACTTTATTTTATTTATTTGTTTTTATAACAGTTAATACCACCACTAGGTTCATACTGTTTCAAATCTGGGGAGTATTTTTGTATAGTTATTCTACTGAGAACACCTGGTGGAAAGTTTCTTACAGTTTAGGTAAAATTCAGTTATTGGCCAGTTATTATACTGCCTAGATATCTGCAAAGAAGAAATCTGGAAAATGTAGGAAAGTAATCAATCAGGAAAGGAGAAAAAGGAACTCTGGTGGAAGAGTCTTGCAACTGTTCAGCAAAAAGGAGTTCCTGAGTTAGAAGACAGCATGCAGGGAAAACCTGAGATTATCTGCTACAACAGAGAAACTGGAAGAAATAGGCTGCATTGATTTTATGGCAGTACAAATGAAACAAATGGATGGGTATTCCACAACAGAATTTGTTAATTGAAAGGGCACAGAATTTGTACAGTTGAAGTGTCTGCTCCAAATTTGTTCATGAGAAAGAAGCCAAGGCCTAAAGTAGAAAAGATCTAGTCATACCAGCAGGAACCGCTACTACTGAAAAAACTGAGGCAGAAGGGAAAAATATTAATTGGAGGCACGGCAGATTTTGTGGAAAATGATTGTTCACTGTATACCAGACAGAAGAGAATTGAGTTTATCCATGCAATCAGTGGAAGTCCGGAGGCAGGAGTGAGATTGAAGTTGCCGTGTCCGGCTGTTTTTAGAATATGTTTTTCTTAGAGTCAAAGAAATTTTAGATGCAGAACAGGCTAAGGAGGAAAAAAAAAGTTTACTTAGCAAAGAGTAAGTGAGCAAAGCTGAAGGAGGGAGCTCATAAGCGGGACTTGCCTGTAAAACATTTTGCATTATTTCAAAGGAAAATGAGCAACAGTAAAAGCCCAGGAGCTGACTAGAAAGATCAGGAGTATCTAGGACTTGAATCATAGATCGGTGTTTGGTGGATAAGATGATGAGCAATAATCCAAGCATTAATGTTAAATTGAGAAATGGAATTATTGTAAAGTGTCATTTCTATAAACTGCAGTTTGGACATTAGAACTGTGTTTCTGCAAGCGGTGTTGAAAAAGGGCTAGAAGTTTGTGGACTGTTAAGTTGCTTGGAAGACCCTAAGGCATAATTCCCACATTGCCATAATGATTAGAAGGATAATGACTGAAGACGTAACCAAGTAAAAAATGGTCTTATTTTTAATAATGTATGCACAGTATGCAGAGATATTTTAAATGTGTATGGGGTCTTACTAGTAACTGCTGTTTGGCTAGTAGTATTAAATTACTTCATTGTAATATATCTGGGGTTTATACAGTAAAAAGATAAAGGCTGGTTATAAGCAATATGTTATATTGGACTGCAGTTGGTGGGTAGGTTGTGGACATGCCCTTTCTACGACTCTGATTGTTGTAGTACCTTGAAGTGCAGTAGTTTGCTATTGGCTGGTGGGCTCATTTGAATATTTTTACATTTTCTGTGCTGCTTATTGTGCAGCTGTATTTAACCGTAGGCACAGGTACTTTGAATCGTAAATTTCTCTGTCTTCTCCATAAATTCTTTGTGTACTTAAGTCAGTAATTGCCCAAGGAGCCCTTGGTTTGCAAAAAGAGATGCTTTGCTCTTTGTGATTAGACGTAGATTATTCACTTTTTAGACTAGATCGTTTGTTTTATACATATAGTACTTCACAAAGTCAACCCCAAATCTCTTTGGGCATTACTCACCATTCAGCTCTTATTGGTAAACAACGGAAACCATGGATTTGCACTTTTTAACTCTCCTTGTAGCCATTCTGGTTGAAATGAGTATCATGAGCAATGTAACCGTTCTCATGTCTGCTGGGAACCACCTACTACTTAAACTGACAGTATGAGAGATGTCACTATATAATGTTAGGGAGTGGGTCTATTTTCAGCTACAAAAAGGATAAAACTCAAATGGCTAAATTTCGAATGGGACACAGCGAAAAGGAAAATTAGTGAACAATGAGAACATCGAAAATAAACTTCCATATTGGCAGCTGTGTGTATCAAGACATTAGGATTCATAGGTGGCCATAATTTCCTTCACCTCTTGCAAGGTACAGCATGAGGCAAAATCTTGGAAGGATGCTGAGATATTTGTTTCCTTTGCTCTAAATGTACTATGCAACAAAGTTTCAAAAGTCATTCAGTTTAGGTGGCTGTCAGTGTGCATTCAATTTTATTTTGATATGTATGCAAAATGTTAGCAATTCAGCCTGCATGTATGCTGTATAAAGGCTGTGACCACATCACACGCATTCTTCAGAAATGCTGTTATAGATATGTATGTAGCTGCAGCAGGAGCTTATCTACATACCTTTGCAAGATACTGTAAGCTGGATGTGAGCTCAAGGTCCAGGTCCTCCTCCAGGATTTTGATCATTTGTAGAATATTTTCATGATGCAACCAAGAAAGTTGGGTCGCTGCCCTAGGGGTTGAAGACTGCAAACCAGACTGTCAGGTACTTACCATAATGATAGATCTGTATGATTGTGGTTCACCCTCACCAGCATTCCTGCCCTCCTTTTCCCCTAGCCTGGCAGATGGGAGTCCTTTTTGGATGATGGGTTTATGTTATGATAGCAGTCTGTGGGGAATTTTCCACTTTCGAGCCGCTTTTATCAGATCTGGAGAAGATGGTGATGTATGAGGCATTATTAGTAACCGAGGAAGAGATAAAGCCAGGTAGTTTTTTCCCTGTGCCAAGCTGACTGATAACTGGCAGCTTCACTCCTGTTGGTTGCAGAGGATGACCAGACAGCTCTGTCATACTTAACTTTTGTGTACAACTTGTTAAATAGTGCAGGTGCCACATCTTCATTGCTTGATTTGTAGGAAGGCACTTGATAGTGATATGGATGTGAAAGGATAGATTTTGAGGATGTGTACTTATGAATCTGGTATTCAAATGTAACTTGGGCAATTGGATGAGGAACAGGAAATTCATCCCTGACTTGGCAACTGTCTCTCTAATGGACACAGGCAACCTGTAAATGGTTCATCACTCAGGCCCTTTCTTGTAAATGTTTCACCTCCCAAGCCCCTGCTTACACTTAACAAGGGTACCAGAACTTGTCAGAGATTTGGGATGCATGGCTAGGCTTAAAAAGCCCCTTGTGGTCGTTGGCCTAGTAAACACCTATGAGCCTATGAATGGCCATAGTCAGCCAACATCGTAAACATAACCAAACAGTGTGGGGGGCTGCATCCCCCCACACCCACCCTAACTATATATACCAACTCCAAGATTGCACTGCAGTGGGGAATAGGGAAAATTTAAAAAGTTTTCCTTCACTTACCTTATGCATCACATTACTTCCTGGTTGTTGGCCAGCTATGGCCATTCGATGCATTTATTTTCAATATTCTTGTTCACTGTTTTCCATTTTGCCATGTCCCATTCGAAATTTAACGTTTAAGTTTTATCCTTTTTGGTAGCTGAACATAGACCCCTCTCACATACCCAAAGCTGTCACACAAAGTTACTACAGATAATAAGCAGGTTGTCAGTACCACATGACACCACAGTAAACCCGACCACACACAGCTCGGGCCAAGCACACACAGCTCTACATACGCTGAGGCTCTTAAAAGTAACGTACCTAAGCCACAAAGGCCTCCTAAATGTAATCTAAGGAATAAGTACCCCTAGCATCCTCACAATCACACAACACAAGCAGCAGTCACTGTGAAACATACATCCGGGAATCACATTGCCATAAGCACAAAAGGCAAACCACCATATAATTCAATATCCTAGTACAGAAAACTTTCAGTTAACCAGCACCCATGGGTATTGGTAAATGCCGGATAACTGTAGTTTCTGGTTGCGTGAGAGTTACTATTAAAAATAGGTATGACTTATACTGTACCCGGTACCATACCATAAACACTGTATTGATTTGATTTTAATATTGAAATGCAGTAATTAAAAACCTGACTGGGGGAGAAACAGTGCAACACATGAAAATTGAATTGAATTGTTTATAATGTACTGTATTTCTTATTTTTTTTTTTTCTGGTTGGTTAAGAGTGACAGTTGCTTGAGTTCCAGTTAACTGAGAGTTTGCTGTAATAGTTGACTCAGAGATATGCCACTCATCAGACTGTGCAAAGAGAGGGTTATAGTCAGTTGCCATCTGCAACCACTCAAGTCCTTGCACCATAAGTACACATATGACATAGTCACTGCACTCATTGTTCATGTGGGTCTAAAGAACTTGATGTACCTCCCTGAACTGTGTAAAGAAAGACATGATTGAGCACTTGGAATATGTGTCTGAAGCAGGTATGAACCTAGCCTTGAGCAGTGTTCTACTGTTTTGCCAGTAATGGCTTGCACATATACTCCCAGGGTTTCTATGTATTTACTAAAACTTTGTCCACGCCATAGTGACTTTTTTTAAGCAATATCAGTCTTCTAAAGCTTTCAAAATTACTAAACAGAATCTGGGCAACATTAAGGTATTGTTGCTCAGTGTTAGAAGCCTTAACAAAACCTCCATGCCCTATATAAGCACTATTTACCCTGGAAAAACATTGATATATGGATTGTAAGAGACTTGGTTTAAGACCAGTGAATAATTGCAGGGCTTTAATACCTATCACTTGTACAGCCCCCCCCACACACACACACACATTAGACAAAACGCACTAAAGGTGGTGGAGTCTCTGTATTCTAAAACAAAATCTTATCTCATCTCCAAACTTGTTAGAAACAATAACACACAGCATGTCCAACTTACAATTTAAAAAAAAGTAATTCTTATCACATTATAGCTAACTACAGCACCCCCTCTGTGTTCCCCTTGGCCCATACCTCATAAGTAATTATTATGGAGTCTGCTATATATTAAGGTAAACATCATTTCGTAGGAGACTTCAAGTATCTGTCTATAAAATGGAAGACTTGCATGCTCAAACATATATGCCCAGACATTTATGAATTTCATCAATGCAAACTCTCTGTAAGTAGTTGCATATATTCATCTATCCCCCTGCGAGACTAATATAATGCCAAATTAATTAATCCCTGTAGTAGAACCCTAATGTAAACAGGCTCTATAATAAAAGAAGAAAACGCATTGCACACAAAAGTAAATGCAACTTCCAAGAAGCCGAAAATGCTCTTGCTAAACTAAACTAGGAACTCTGGATCCTGATCCAATCAACCAAAGCCTTATATGTGGTAAGAATAGTTACCCAGGTTAAGAATGACCAGAAAGCCTTCTCTAGCTGTATTAGAAATTTCAGAAACAGATATCACATTCTCAGACATATTAGAGATCCTTAGGCAAAAAGGTGATTGGTCTTTTGATGATCCTTCTCCAGAGGAGTCAGTATTTCTGAAGGCTTTTGGTGCTGACCCATCTACATCTTGGGTACCTATCACATCAAAATAAACAGGTGCTCCCAATGACACTTATGCTTTTTGGCTGGGAGCCAGTCATTACCAATTTAGAGCCCTGCCCTTTGGACTCACCACAGCCCCCAGGGTGTTCAACAAATGCAGGGCAGTGGTGGCAGCTCACTTGAGACTAAAAGGATTTTGAGTGCTTCCATACCTAGATGATTGCCTCCTCACCTCCCCCACTGTGTGTCTCCTACAACAATCCAGGTCCTGTTTGCTCCAGATTTGTCACTTACTAGGGATAACGATCAGTTACGCCAAGTGAAATCTGGTACCAGTACAGAGCCTGGAGTTTATTGGCACACATCTGAACACGACAACACAAATTGCCTCTTTACCCACTCATCGCATAGACACACTTAGATCTCAAGTTCATCAGATTCTATCCTATCTGTCTCTACCAGCCAGATTAATTCTTCAAACTTTAGGGTTTATGGCAGCAGCAATAGTCCTACTTCCTTTAGCACGTTACTATATGTGTGTTCTTCAGTGGACTGTAGCTGTTCATTGGTCTACCCCTCCCAGTTTGGGTTCGTGAAGGGCCGATCTTGTCTCCTGAACCTTATTGACTTCTTCGAATCAGTCTCCTGAGCCTATCTGGAACTCGCCAAAGCCTTTGACACCATTCCCCCACTCTGGAATCATAGATAAACTTACTAGGTTGGGCATTAATCCCTACGTCACTCGATGGGTTGCCAACTGGCTTACTGACAGAACCCACACTGTAAAAGTAGCTGACTCCAAATCCAGCTCCAGACAAGTGACAAGTGGAGTACCTCAGGGTTCAGTCCTGGGACGTCTCTTGATTGGCATCTGCTTCTCTGAAGTATAGGCCAACACTAAGGGACTCTGGCTAACAAAGTTTGCAGATGACTGCAAACTGGGAGCCATTATTAAATCCCCAAATGATGTGGATACTCTACAAAAGGGCCTTACAGAAACAGATGCTTGGTGCAAGAGCCATGGGCTCAAGCTCAATGCCAAGAAATGTATAGTTATCCCCTTTGGGGAAAAAACATGTACCCGTGAATTATCACATAGGTGGCAGTACACTAAACACCGAAAGTGTGATAAGAGACTTAGGGACACAGGTGGACAGTGGTCTCTCCTTCAGTAACCACACCGCCACAACAGTCAGGAAATCCTTCTATGTGGCACACCTCATCACTAAGAGCTTTTCATCCAGAAAAAAGGAGGTCATTGTCCCACTGTACTCATCCCTAATTAGACCCATTATAGAATACAATGCCCCATTTGGTATGTACCTCTCAAGACATCTACAACAACTGGAAAGGCTGCAGAAATACCTCACTAAAAGAATCATAGGCCTAAAGCAGATGCCCTATGCTGACCACCTTAAAAAAAACTCCAGATATACTCTGTCGCATATTGTCTACTCCGAGGCAATCTCTGCTTAACATACAAGGCCATGTCAAACCCAGAGCTGCTGGACATGCTACACTTAAATAAATCCCAATCCCTCAGAGCCACACGCTCTAGGGATCTAAATCTTGTCATCACAATAAACAAAACATGCTGGAGGGATAGGTTCCTGACCCAGAGACTCCCCAGACTCTGGAATAGACTGCCCATACGTGTCAAGCAGAGCGCCTTGTTGGCCCTCTTCAAAAGGAGCCTTGATGTTTTGATGGGAGAAAGGAAATTCACCCCGGGGATCACATCAGTCGCCCTGCTAGACAGGGGTCCAGGGAAGTAAATAGTGTGGAAAGAAATAGCCAGGGAATTGTTATGGCTAGGCTTGTATAGGCCCTAGGGCTGATAGCCTAGTACCAACCTATGAACCTATTCTTTGACAACCCCTATCTTTTCCAGTCAAGCTTACACTAATTTGCAAACACCACATCCACTGGTGGATCCAGTCAGAAGACATTTACCTTTGCTGAGCCTCTGTTTTACTGCCCTGAATGACCACGGTGACTACAGATGCCTCCCAGTTGGGGTGAGGGGCATTACTTGGAAAGGATGGCCGGAGGCACATGGTCCCCCCAAGAAAACAATTTACATATCAGTCGCCTGGAGGTGAGAGCAGTATTACTAACAGGCATTTCAAGATACTGTTCCTCTAAGGACTGTTGCGATTCAGACCAACAACATGTCTGTAGTCTGGTACATCAACAAGCAAGGTGGAACCTGGTCTTACCCTCTCTGCCAGGAGGGTATGATAGTGTGGCAATGGGCAGTCTTCACCAGCCACTTTCTAGTTGCAACACACATTCCAGGGAAATCCATCGTATTAGCAGACAAACCCAGCAGGTCTATTCTGATGCCGCATGAGTGGTCTCTCAGTCAATGGCAGAGGAAATTTTCTGTCGTTGGCACCACCCTTGCTGCGACCTCTTTGTGTCCCCCACAACAACAAGGGGTGCAGCAGGTTTTTTGCCCTGATCCCTCCTCAGGGAGAGTCACTGAAAGATCCTGTAGTCCACTTTTGGCCATCCAGTCTCCTTTACACTCATCCCCCACTTCCCTTGATCCCCAAATTTCTACAGAAAGCAATTCGGTTGAAGAGCTCAGTCATCCTCATTGCCCCCAACTGGGCTCACCAGATGTGGTTCCCCATCCTTTGGTCTCATCTTCATTATCCTCCCTGGATAGTGGATGCAACTCCAGATCTTCTGTCACACCCCTCAGGGATGAGTCATCCCAATATCCCAGCCCTCAATCTAACCGGACAGTTTCTCCAGTTCCAGTAATAGCTAAACAGCCCAGGCTTTCTTCCCAAGTACATACAATTTTATTATCCTTGCAAAAAGACACCAACAAGAAGGTTTGCAAGAGCAAATGGAAAAGATTTTCCCTTTGGGTGTTAAGAAACCTCCCTGGGATCTGACAGTGGTACTACAAGGTCTGACTCAGAAACCCTTGGAACCTTTAGCAAAAAAATTATTTAAAATTCCTATCATGGAAAACAGCCTCCCTAATAGCTATTACTTCTGCAAAAAGAATTTCTGAACTTCAGTTTTTTTCATGAAAATCTCTGTACATTATTTTCCATAAAGACAGGATAACGTTATGGACAAACCCTTCCTTTTTATGTAAAGTGGTTTCTGAATGTAACATTACCCATTCCATTCATATTCTGGTCATCGTTCCAAAATTTTCAAAGGATAATACATTCTACATCTCCTGGATGCACGTACATTTTTGTATACAAAGAACTAAAGAATTCAGAAAATCAGATCTGCTGTTTGTGTCCTTGTAAACAAATCGACTGGGTTACCAAGTATCTAAAGTTACATTAGCTGAAAGGATAACTGATTACATTTCTTGGATCTATTCCCAACAAGGCATTTTTTTCTACTAAGACCACCTAAAGCCCACTCAGCTTGATCCATGGCCACTTAATCTGCTTTTTGGTCGAGAACTTCTGTTGATATTTATGCAGCCGCCATATGGTCCAATGCTCATACCTTTATTTCTCATTACAAGTTGGACGTAATCTTCAGAAGCAGATCAGCGGTTCTCCAGAATATCCTTCCATTAGGGCCTCCCAAGATTCACATTGCTGGGGACTCTTTTCTTCACTGAGGAAAAATGAAAAGGACAGCATCAGATTTAAAAGTTATGCACTCACCATAACTAGGCATCTGTGTTGTCCATTTTCACTTCCTCACCCCCCCCCCCTCAAATCTATCCCCCTTTCTATAATCTCCTGAAGGGACCTGTTGGATTTCCTATTGGAACTTATAGTTCTAGGTTTGAGCCCTATTTTTGAGCTGTCCCTTTCTTTAACTAATTAATGGGGATCTTATGACAACAGACTCTATTTGAGGTATCGAGGATGGACTAGCACATTATGGCTAGATGGAGGAGCTCAAGAGTTGGATCCAAAGTCTGAAGTATGCATCTGAGTTGAATCTGAGTATTAGATCCATAACCCATTTGTTGAGGAAGAATGAAAATGTACAACACAGATGGCTATTTATGGTAAGTACATGACTTTTAATTTAATGGCATCTGTGATCATGATCCTGTGAGTGAGACTTTACATGAGAAAATTTCAGTGGTACCTCTGGTCTGTCTAGCCTCAACATCAGCACCCTTTATTCTTTCCAATTCTAGTGCTGGGATTTGTAAGAGGAGCTTTAGAGTGACAGGCATTCCAAGTATCTCTCCATTTTGGCCTCCTCCCCTTCTCCCTCCTTGTCAGGCTATGGCAATCGATGCTTCAGACATTGTATTTGGGACTGTCACAAGGGTTGATAATGCAAGGTCTCTGGAACAAAGATGGACAAAAGCACATACATTTCAAAGTGATGTTGGCAGCTGCCAGTGATCCTAGAACCTTAACCTATCTGTGGTCTCCTGGACCCCTGTGCAAGTTAGCATATCTTATCACCTTTCAAGAATTGTCATGATTGCCAGTGTGGTAGCATCTTAGCCTATTTGACTGTTCAGTCTTCATTCATTCAATGGGAGCAAGACATTGAAAGACACCACCAGTGGAAAGTACTACTAGGGTGTCTTCCAGAAATGGATCAAACTATGAGGAATGCCTCAACTAGTTAGATAGTTAAAGAAGTTCTGCTGTAGGATTCTGTGCAACAGGCCTAGAGTACAGATGCTTTCTCATTCCAGTGGATGGAAATCTTTTTATGCCTTTCCACCCTTTCAACTAGTACCAGAGGTTCTTCTAAAACCCCAGAAGGACTACCAAAAGATAGTGGTGGGTGACTCCCTTTGGGCCCAGGCATTTGTGATTCTAAAGTAATTTGATATTGGCCAAGAGGAATTACCACTGATTCCCCAATTTGTTTCTTACTCTAGGCCTATCTCTATACTTTATGTCCTACAAGTTACTGAGAGGCAGTGTTTGCCTGACATACAAGTCATCCTTGGATCCAGCTGTGATGGACCTTCTGCACTTTTGCAAAACAAACAGCATCAGAATCACTAGATCCTACGATTTAAATTTTGCTTGTGACATAAATAAGATATGTTGGCAAGACACATTGTCTCAGATGATCCCCATGCTCTGTAACAGGTTTCCCATCCATGTGGATGAGTCCATAGCTAACCTTGACCAATGGATTGGAAAAAAGAAATTCAACCTGGGCCTGGACCCCATGTCACTGATATACACAGGCATACAGTAATGCCCAAACTAGCACACCACCCACATAACCTATAGAAACTTGCTAACTAACATACCCCCTCCTAATAAAAGCCCATGATGCATAGGGAAATAAATAGGTTGGATTGGCTGACTAGGCTGATAAAGGCCCTGGTGATCATTAGCCTAGTATGTAACTATGAATCTATGATGGGGTTGTTTGATGCAACCAGCCCCAACCTGTACATATTTCAGTCAACTATCTGGACTATAAAGTTTGAGATTTTAAGCACCTTTCTTTCTGAGGAAGTGCAGCAGGTACTAAAGGAGGCAAAGTACCTGCTATTTTAAAGTCAGGTATGGGTAAGTGGAGAAGTTTTTTAGCTGGTGCCATACTAAGAACCAGGGCCTTTATGGCCTGGTTGCCTGTGGTTCTAGATTGTTTGTCTGAGTTTTTGTCTTCTGGCTGGCCTTATTCTCTATTAAGTTTCATCTTTTGTCCATTTCTGCTTGTCTGCCTTCGGACCACCTCCCTTTTCTACTTGTTCTCGAATCAAGCATTTTTTGATAGTGTTTTTTCTTTTGTATCCACCCATAAAGCAGGTGGCTTCTCCAAGGGATTCTAACTTTGTGTCTAAAAAATGGCACTTTTCTTTTTTTTTTTTTTTAACCAAATCGTTAAGCTATGTGAAGTTATTTGGAAAACTGTGCTTATCCTTGCTCTGCGTTCTGTAACAAGAAGAGCTAAGTTATAAACTCCCATGGTGAGTCTACTCTGAACTCATTTTTTTTTCACAGGCACAGGGTTTCTTGAAAACAAGTCCTTCTTTTAGGCCTTTTTTCTTGGTTTACCTTTATCCATAAGGTCATAGGTGTATACTAGGCTAACAACTACAGGGGCATTTTTAAGCCTAGCAATGCATCCAAAATCTCTGTCACGTTCTAGTACCCTTGCTAAATGTAACCAGGCTTGGGTGGTGAAACATTTACAAAGCTTGGTGTGGGAGAGGAATGATTTTACAGGCTGCCTTTGTCCATTAGTGACATAAGTGCCAACCTAGGGATGAATTTCCTATTCCCCATCCAGTTGTCCAAGTTACACATGAATTGGGTTAAGGAGGAACTCTGCTTCACATGGATGGAGAACCTTCCCAGAGAAGAAGTAGTCAACTGTTAAGGGTGGGTTGTCAATATGATAGTTGCCAGGGGTGGATGACTTCCTGAAGGATACTATAATGCATTTCTTGGCATTTAACTTTAGTCCATGGCTTTGACACCAGTTGTTCATCTGTGTCAGCCCTTCCTGGAGAACATTTGTGTTGGTGGACAATTCTTTGACAACCCTATCTTTTCCAGTCAAGCTGGTCAGCCAGAAGCCATTGGCATTGGCTTTGACTTCAGAGAAGTAAATGCCAAAAAGGAGCAGTCCCAGGACCGATCTCTGGAAGACTTCACTTGTGACTGGCCTCTTTGAAGAAGTGCACTCCCCAGTTCTAACTTCCGGGGTCCTGTCTGTGACATAACGGTTTGAACCTACCTTCTTAAGTTTGTCAACAATACCCAAGAGGGGTGTTGTGTAAAATACCTTGACCAGATCAAGTTAAGCAGTGTTGAACCATTTTGACCTCATCCATTGTTTTAGTGACTTCCTCAAAGAAGTCACCATGATGAGTAAGCATAACCTGTCCTTGATTAAATCAAATTGGGTTGGGTCCAGTGTCTGGATAAATAAGGATCACAGTACAAATTAGATAAATAGTCTGCCAGCAGTGCCACATCAGATCACAGATGAGCCAAATGCAGGTTTAACAATGCTAGACAACTCCTGCAACCATGTACGTGAAAGGCAAACAACCAAGCACAGTGCCAAATAGCAGTACTATTGGTTTTACGTCCAGCTTTCACTCAGCAGAGTTATCCCGGGTTAACTAGGCTGGGTACTGGACACCAGCTGGCCAATAGCTTATTGACCCCTGGCTGCTGGGCTTTATGGTGTGCACACACTGCCCAGTAAGGGCACATACACCCTTCCATCCATTAGCATAGATCCCTGGGTTATATTGGAGTAGGCCGGGTCCTTAACCCACTTATCACCAGCAAATACCCATGCCCGTATGGCGACATTAGTGAACATGGCCATGTCACGTAAAACCATATTTTACACCATCGAGTGGTCTAGCCATGGCATGGCACACAGTCTGTGATCTGTGCACTCCTATCTTGAGGATATTGCGCACCACAGTACATGCCCAAAGTGGTTGGGCTGTACAACTCTTACCCCTGTAGGACACCATGTAGAGTCTGTGCTGCTGCCCACAACTCCATTCATTGGTGAGTTTGAGATGGAAGCCCTCCGCATGTTTTTCGGAGGTGGGAGGAAGCCCACAGAGACACAGGGAGAACATGTAAACTCCAAACAGGCATTGCCGCAGGTCAAGATCGAACCTGTACCTTGTGAATGGGAGGTGAAGACCTTAACCAATATGCTAGCTGATCCAATCTATTATTATCTCTCTCTATTCTTTTGAGAACCTAACAACAAGGAAAAAAAGAATTCTATTTACTCTGGATGCCCACTGGCAGCTCAGATACTACCTGATATTTATAAAATCCTTCAGTAAGGCCAGTTAGCTGCTGTTTCCTGTGAAGGTAAAATAAAGGACATCTAGCATCAAAAGCATATGATTTCTTCTGCTGTTCCCACCACACAAAGATACTTCCTTGCAGGATTAGTGTCTACTTTGCCAGGGCTTTGGCCTTCTTCTATGGCTTTTTAGAAAGGAGTGGGCTTTAGAACTTTTCCAGAGCCAGCAACATATGCTCCTGTCCATTGTTGTGATCACTCAGCATTGTACTGGCATGGCTGTTCACCCTTTTCACTATATTAGCTCATTGGAAAGTTAATCTTTATTTTTTCAAAAGGAAATTATTTCTTAATAAATTCTCTGACTTTTTATTTTTGATAACCGGGCTGACCTGAGAGATGATTCAGAATGTTCATGGGTTTCACAATGGGATGATTTTATTTTTTTTTTTTAATGATGCTTGGAAATTAAATCTTTATTTGTATAGATCCAAAGCACAATTCACAACTTTAAAGAAGTGGAACTGTTCATAGAGCAACAAAATTTTATAAGGTATAACAGACTGGAGGTCCAGCAAAATGTAGCAGTCCTTGAAATGAAGATTAATGGGTTTCTAGAGTAAAAAAAAAATCTCAGGCTTTAAGACGTCTTAAGACCTCTGCACACCAAAGTTCTTAGTGCAATTATTTAGACAGCAGGTAACATCCAGAATAGCGACTAAACTGAGATGTCCAGGTTTTCAGCACATGTTGTATTCTTTTTTGCAGATATTAGACAGTTTTGCTTTTACTCACTAGTTTTTGATATGGGGGTTAAAGCATCTCAATACCAAAATAAGTTTGCAGAGCATCTCTTACAGTTGTTATCTTAGTGGTACAAGGAAACCTTCTACTGAAAGACATCTCCCCTGCTGAGTTTGTCAAGGTACTTCAAGTACAAAGTAAAGGTGAGATACCAGATCTTGACAGTATCCCTTCAGAGGCATATGCCTGGTGCGAAGACAAGTGGGTATATCAATTCTGTAAACTAGCTAACATTTTGTGACATGGCTCCCCACCCCCGTTTCATGGAGGGAGGAGCCAATATCAATAATACTGAAGCCAGGTAACAATCCAGCGAATCTCATATCTTTATTGTTCCATTTCAGCTTTGAATCATTATTATAAATTGTGCTTCCTGGCTCATGGAATGGCTAGGTTTATGCCTTCTGTTGTTTATCCTAATTATTCAGGTTTTATACCTGGTAAAACAATGTCGAATAACGTACTTAAAACATCACATTTGATAGAGAATGCTTGTATTACTAAAGTCCCATTAGTGTTATCGAGCTTTGGTGCTGAGATGTTTTGGTAGGTTAGAGTAGGAAGGAGATGTCTTTTTCAATCACTCCAGCACTTTGGATTTCCTGACTCTCTTGTCTTTTTTTTTAATCAGAAATCTATATTTCATGACTATTGCTAGGATAAAGCTTGGGAATTGTCTTTCATGACGTAATAAATTAACTTGAGGCATCTGACAAGGTTGCCTTCGTCCCCTATATTGTTTGCTTTATATGTGGAGCTCCTTGGATACAGGATTCATGCTTGCTTGCTGGAAGGAAGATAAAGCTTTTTCTTTATGCTGATGATTTATTATATTTGAATATTCCCATAGTGGGGTTTAACTCTATCTTTGATCTTTTCAAACAGTTTTGGGGAAATAGGTTTAAAATTCTGCTTCTTCTTCTTCTTTCGACTTTTCCCGATTAGGGGTCGCCACAGCGGATCACCTGTCCGCTCATGATTGGCAGTGGAGTTTTACAGTGTCGAGTTGCCAGCCCGGTACCCAACCTTCCACAGAAGGCACACACACGCACACACTCACACCTAGGGCCAATTTAGAGTTTTCAGTTCACTTGCAGCATGTCTTTGGGATGTGGGAGGAAACTGGAGCACCCAGAGGAAACCCACGCGACCACAGGGAGGACATGCAGACTCCGCACAGAAGGCATCCCAGCCGAGGATCGAACCAGAGAACCTCTTGCTGGGAGGTGGGAAATGGGTTTAAAATTAGTGTTTCAAAATCCAAAATGGTGTCTACAATCATCAACATCAACAGAACAGTTTGGAAGGACAGGTATATCTTGCAGAGGATACCACTGCTGTGGAGCCAACTCATTGTCTGCATAAAACAAAGTTCATCCCTTCCCATATTCAAGTGTAACTTGGAGATATGAATGGGAAACAAAACATTTACCCCAGTGCTTCTAATTGAAAATTGGTGCCATATGTATTTGGGGTTGTACTTAACTTCATTCCACAGAGATGTAACAAATGCAGTTGGAAATTATACTAGAATACTTGAAAAGTATAATTACTGCAGAATTTTCTCTGGGTTTGTAAAACGGAAGGGTTACACTGCACTACAACTTGCAGCTTTGAATCTTCTTTGTTTAGCAGTGAAGAAATGTATTACAGGAAAGTGGAAGCAATATAACCCCCCTTCAGAAGTGGATCTTAAGACCTTTTTAGACATTAGAGATATGTATTGCCATAGTACCTCCCACAACCTGAGTCGAAGGAGTTTAAATAAATGAGATACACTCTCTACTTAAAGAGCTTTTCTTTTACTCCCTATAAAGTCTAAATGTAATTTGCCACAAGGTAAATCCACTTTATTTATTGCATACCTGTTAAGATATAATTTTATATTAGACTTTGTAGGCTGCAGTTTAGACATTTTGTCCTAAAGGTAATGTCTCCTTTTCATGCCATTTGCATACTAGACAGCCCCTGGGATTCAATAACACCCACACTGAGTGTACACCGTTCTGAGTGAACAGACAACACAGACACAATTCATACCTTCTTCCTTCTAATTTTAGTTTTGCTACTGATATTTGTGCAGCTTTAAATGCTGACTGATTCATAAAGGTTACCACAAAGTGTAGACTACATGTTCACTTAATGTAATCTGTCATATTGACTAGAAAACATAAAAATGTGATAAGAATGTTCTTGAATACATGTCATGTACATTTAGTGTATACTTTATTGAATATGGCCCAATGTTTATTTCTGCAGTTCAAACTACTCGTAGAACATTTGTGTTTTCTTTTTGCATCTCCTCTTTATTGTTCAATTTTGTTAACTCCGGTTTTGCACAGAAGCTGTGAAATTTATCTTTTGTTTTTTATAACTGTTATTGCATTCTGCAGTTAGAAGCTTTAAAATAAAGTTGTTGGAAAAAGAAAATTAAAATAAATAGGTTAAATTTATGTGGCTCAAAATGCATTGATTCTCTGTCAGTGATGTTTCCTTGGGCATTGGCTTAAAGCCTGATACATTTTACTCCTTTGATAAAAGGAATATTACAACCTTTTAATCCTGGCTTGAGTCTAACAGGCATCTGCAGTATTACTGTAAAATAAATGAACCAGTTCCAGAGTTTATGTCATAAGCAGTGCTCACTGACCAACATACCAGTGTACTTGAGAGTCATGTATTGGTATTAGTATAACAGTGCATTTTTATATCAGAATTGCTTTTGCTAACAGATATGAGTACTCAAGAGTGAAGTGGGAATAGATAGACATCCAGTGAAATAAATCTTTTTATTCTTGTGTGTGTTGTGTATGTCATAGAGCAAATTTATGTAACACTCCACTTCTAGGCACAATGATCTGTTTTCTTCCCTGGTCTCAATGACAGCATCCAGCTCCTGTAATATTTTATCCAGTCAATAGTAGATCATTTTAATGAACAAGTCAGGAATACCCCCAACTGATATGCCTGAAGAAAAACAGAAATCTGAAAGATAACTGCAGAGAGCATTTCTGAGCTGAATCCAAGAATTCCCATTGTCCAACTTGAGCCAGTAACAGACAGCATACTCTCTCCCTCTCTGTTTCTCTCTCTAAGATGCAAGAATTATCACTCATATGAGTCAGGTTCTGGGAAACTGAAAACAAAGAGGGACTACCAAAAAGAAAAGGGAGGTAGACATTGACATTTTTAAAATGGCCTAATTAACTTCATGCTTGAAGACTGCATGAACCATTCAGGCAGCAAATACTGCATATTCCTGATAAAGTCAAAGACTCATATGGATAGTAACAACCAGTTTTTGCAAACAGTAATGTACTTTTAACTCTTTCCTGGTTGCTAGTCACGTACTGCTACTTGAAGTGCCACCTTGCAGCCTTGGACCATCTGACAACTCTATTGAGGATGTGTAAAAAAAAAAAAAAAAAAACTTGCTCGCTTTTTCTTTTTTTCTAATAATTTTTCTCTCTGGTTGAAGGTGTCACTGCTTGCACATAGTCTCATTCCTCACATATGCAGTACAGTCATATGGTTAGAGCTCTACTGATCTTGCTGACAGCAGCGGGTTGAAAGTGATAAATAGCAGGCAATTTAAGGGGGCCATTTAGAATTTTGTGGCACCTTTGTATTGCAGGAAATAGTATTTTCTGGCACAAAGCAAACAATTGAGAGATAAGACCTTAATACTTCAGAGGGTGGCTGGGTTTAAGACTGATATATTTATCCCTTTGGCTCTTGTCTTTTCTGAAAATCTTGAATACATATTCATTTGGGGGCATAACCCTGTTTGGCTTTTACATAGTGTTCCTCTACTAGGTTTAAGTGGGTGTAGTTATTCCCAAATGTTTTCATGCTGTTGCACACATTTGGAAATCTTCCTAGTATTCCATATTTTGGATATTCACTCTTTTTCTTTTTTTGTATCTAAGAAGTCTAGATAGATGTCCTGTGGCATTTCCTGCACTACCAGAATGTTCAACAAAGTGAAGATTATGACAGCAGAGACTCTTATTGTTTTGTTCTTTCTATGAGACTGGTTGCTATTAGCTCTTACCCAGGTATCCCATTGAAAAACCCTAACCTGGCTTCTTCCTCAACTTAAATTCCTGGCTTGAAGGAGTTGCTCACAGAAATCATCCACTGTTTTAATACATCACTCGTCTCCAGATGAATATTACTGGGCACTGTTGAACATTGAGCCTTGTCTCTTGGAAAGATCAATAAGTCTGGGATCTGCTGTACTGGGCTTTCTTACCCTACATGATGCTTCTCCTTTTGTGTGTGATGGAAATAATGGCAGTACCTTTCTTTCAACACTTTTTCACCCATATTTACAGGTGAGTCTTACACTGGGTCCCATCTACTGTTTACAACTAAAGAAATTCCATTATGCTACGGACCTGTTTTTAATCTTAAATTCCCACTGCTGTTTCACCCCATTACTTAGAATTGAACTTTCCTTTTCTCTCTCACCTTTGTAAAAGTGTTCATAGATCTGTAGGCATCAGAGAGTTGAGGGAAACTAACTGCAGCATTGCATAAGGAGCGTTGGAGCCCATTGAATAAACTCTTACACTTAAATGTCTTGGAGCATCTCCTGGAGCCAAAACTTTGCTTTACACTCGGATAGATGAATACGTGTTTGGGGGCAGTGGTGTTGGGGACGCACTCTTAACTTTTTGTAAGAAAAAAATCTTGGTGTGAGAAATTAACCATCAATCATTTTATGGTGGGCCATATTCCAGGAGATCTGAATTTCCTAGGAGAAGTAGTAAACAGACCTGAGCACACGATTGGTAGTTTCTTATGTTCTACAGGCAGGAGTTGTTATGGGAGGGATGTAGGCTTGTCACTCCCAAGTTGGCCTTGGGGACGTATATATCGGAGCATATTTCCTTCATAGGAAGGGCATAACAGGCCCCCATGTCAATCTGATCCCTTTTGCATGGTTTGCTGGGACTTGAGCAGAATGGGAACTGGAACTAGGCTTCTCTCTCTCACTGGTTTGTTCTGGCTTTGGAGCCAGGATCAATGTGATCCTTATTCTGGGCATCTTTGCATGGGTCTCATGGTATCACTAAACATTTTACTTAATATTCCTATTAACATTTTTTAAGGAATCCCTAGCAATTGCATATTTTCCATCTTTTTAAATGTACCTATCCAGTCTTTTTTACATTGAATCTGTATCTTTTTTTTTATCAGTATGGAAGTTAGGCTGACTTGACCTTTATGTCTGTGTGAGGTCTGGACTGATGCCTTACCCATTCTCTTCTTTCCAGGTAGTCAGTTTTGCCAAAGGGTACTTTTTGTTGTCCTTGATCATTCTCCTTGTATCCGTTTGTTTGGTCACACTCACTCTCTTCCTGTGTACATGAAGTAGTATGTTCCATGACTTAAGTGAAGATGGCCATTACAACTACTCTTTGCAAGAAGGCTGCCTGTATTTTACCCTTTCTCTCTCTCTCTGTAGAGCTTCTCACTGACAGGTGCCACTACTTAGGCTTTCTTGAAAATTCATTTTCTCTTACACTATTTTGTAAATGAATGGGAGGGGGTCCTGCTGTGGCGATACATTGTAGTGTGCATCTGTCAAGTATCTTTGGTCTAACTTCTCTTCCAGTTTGTCTACACTTTCCTGTTCTTACTCTCATTCCAAATGGAGACACAGTCCCGCTGTTTTACTTTCTACAGGTGGTATAGATTTCTAATAGTGTGATAAGAATGGACCCCATTACTGAGTCTCTGGGTATAATTAGAGTTCATGAAATTAATATTGCTCTTCTCAGCACTCGCAATGTGCCCAGAATTGCCTCCTCCTGTAATTCATATGGGGTTACATGTATCTGTAGCATGTTTAAGTAGAGTTGTAAATTATTTTTTATTAGTCCTGTTGCTCTTACTGATGTTAGAACTAACTTTGTGTCTTTCTTCCAGATTGCTCTCATTTCTGCTTGCAAATCCTGATATTTTATGACTTTGACTGTCTCTGTACATAAGGTTCTGTAATCACTGGGTGTAGCAGTTTCAGTTATCAATGTTGCTACTGTCTTTTTTTTTTCAAGGACTGCTGTATCTAGTTTTCTTGCATCTATATTTTTAACTCTGATTCCATGTTATTTAAACTTTGTCATTCTCTCTAATGCTTTGTGGTTCATGTTTCCAACGTGTATCAGCTACTTCTGTATTGTAATGTTTGCACAATCCCCAGTACAACAGTATTGCCACATTATTGTGCCTTTCAGTATACAGGCCCCCTGCCTTGATCATATAATATACCCTGCAACAAGATTTGTGACTTTTTCCACTTCTGTTTTACAGAACCTGCATTTGTCTGTTTCATGTTTTCAAGGGACTTTGTAAACAAATATGTATGTAGTCCACTATCCTGGGCCACCATTATTAACCTTTCATCTTTTGGTTTCAGTTCAACTCTCCTTAATCATTCTTGCATCAAATCTTAGTCAATGTGTACTTTCCACTACACACGTGGACTTTCCAGTTTTTTTCCTTCGTGTCTGATCCTGTTCCTTATATTCTTTCTTTTGTTTTTTTGGGACATCATCTGCTGTCTTAATTTTTTTTCTCCTCCTGGTTTAATTTCCGTTCCTGCTTGATTCCAGAATGCTTCTATTAAACTAAGTAAAGATGTTATCCTAGACTACTACTACTCATGTTTTAAAACTTTCACTATGTGTGGATCTGAGGAGGTTAGCAAATATGTATGTAGTCCCATGATTGCAGATCTATACATGTAGTCAGAATTGAGACGGCTAATACCTCCTTCAGACTGAGGACTATATAATATTGGTATAAACTATTTTATATATCATTTGATAAGCACATTCCAAAGACATGCAGTAAGTGGATTAGACACACTAAATTGGTTTTGCATGTGAGTGTGCGTATGTGTGTGTGGGGGAGAGTGGTGGAAGAACAACCCTGGGAGGGCTAGCCACCCAGCTGGGTGGACATTGGCTCTAGATGAGTGCCATTGTTGAAGTAGTACCCTAACTCCAAGTGCAAAAATGGGGAAAAGGGATGATGGACGTATTTGAGAAGCATGAAGCATTTTTCTTGTATTCAATTGATCCAATACTTTTTGAGGCCAGTCAGTCATCCAAAAACTCTAAGTTAAAACAGGAAGAGCAAACAGATTTATAATTTGAACATTGTTCTTGGACGTCAAGGCAGTTTTCAATATTAGTTTTAGTCTTCTGAACTATTCCTTACTGAGCTTTATTCTCATTTGTTCATGTTTTATTGCTGACCCTTCACCTATTCCCAAATACTTATACACTCCTTTATATCACATTCCTGTCCCAGGTTGATATTTTCTTAGTGCTGCAGCTTTCCCCTTTTAAATTTTGGACTTGCACATTTATCTGGGCCAAATGCCATTCTTGTATCATCAGCAAAAGTGTTAACAATTTGTTGTTGGGCTTTCAACTCATCATCTAATGAATTGTAGTATTTTAAGTCACCTACAAAAAATTTATGAAATGTCTTTAATGAAAACTGGTTTGGTTTCTGGGACTTAAAAATGTAACCATAGCATAATCTGTTAAGTAAACAGTTTAATGGGTTAAGAGCAAGACAAAACAGCAGCACTGACAAAGAATCACTCTAAAAAAAATAAAACCTTTGAATTATCTGTGGGATAATAATTTGCCCTTTGTCATGGCTCAGTTGTAAAATGGTTTCACTGTAATGTACTTGATCAGTGTAGGGTGTATCTTATAAATCTATAAGCATTCCATTATCCATGAATGTGGCATGTTACTTTTTTTGTAATCTATCCATGCCATACTTAGATTCTTTTCTGTTTTACAACTCTGTTATGGCTTCGTTTAGCAACAGATGAACCATTCTTCCATATGACTTTCTTTTATTACCATTTTTGTTTTGTTGCCATAATTGCATTATTTTTAAATGACCATAAACTCTGTATCAGTTCCACTAGTTAAGGTGTTTACTTCACAGATACAAGATACAGAGTTTGAGTCTCACCTTTGAAGGGAAATCGGCTAGGCTTAAAATGGCTTGCATGGGCAGCTAGCCTAGTACTATGAACTTATAGTGTATATATTGTCAGGAGGCAAGTTATTGAGGATGACTTGCAGGTATCATAGGAAGTTACCAGGCTAATGGCCCTGGGGCCTTTACAAGCCTAGCCAAGTTCTACCCTTATTTCCACTGTCATATACATATACAAACATGCTTGTATATAACTATACTGATATATATGTATGTTTTTATATATGTATGTGCAGACCAGATTTTTTTTGCTACTCTCTAGGTTTTTGAATGCCTCCGCTTTCTACAAGGTGTTCTCTACCACTGTTGTCATTTACTCTCAGGGACTGGGATCCTTTCTTTGTCATTGCATGTTTGACCGTTTTTATTTAATTTTCCAGGCCAAGGTGTTCCCTTTTCAAGGTTTTTGAGTAATTCTTGGAGTACCTTTGTGTGACCTCCTCCTTTGTTATTGGTACTTCTCCATGGTGGTGGTCCTTTTTACTGCTCTTTTATGATTGCAGATAAGTTTGCTGTTAGCCTTGTCTTGACCTCTCTTCTTCTAAAGGCATGCTGTCCTCCTGACCAGACTATTCCTTGCTTATGTCAGGTCAACCAGATGTTAGTGTGCATATGCTGCTGTTAGTAGTCACCCCATTTGGGATCAGTTTCATGTTCTGTTGCCTCACTTCCTGTGTCAGGTTAACACATTCTTTTCCCTGGATACCCTGCTTACATATTCCTTGTCACCACACACAGGTGTTTAAGGAGTATGACTCCATTCTTTCAGGAGACAGTCTATCTCTGGTGTCTACTGCTAGCTATTTTATGCATTTATATTTTGAGGTTTTTTTCAGAGGTTTCGGTATTTAGACTTATCCCTGGTAACTTCTTTTCTTTAGGAAGTATACAAAATAATATCTACTAGGGGTACCTTCATGGCAAACCAGTCGTCCTCTTATATAATCCTTTAATTGGTGTCTGCCTGAGGTCATATTCTGCTATGCCTTTACCCAGTGTTCCCTTTGGAGATGGTTGCTGTTCTTCCTTTCAGCTTGTACAGCTGTGTCTTGTTCATTGACTATATCATTCGCCCCTTCTTACCTCATGGCACTCCGTCTTGGTTTTGGTGAGTCAGTTAAGTCTTTCAAGGCAGTTCCATCTCCCTTGTTTGCTTAGAGGACTTCTCAAGGTTCTTTGATCTCATTGCAACCCCCTTCCTCTGTCTCACTAGATATGGTAGCTTTTCATCATCAACCCCCTTTTTTCCCATTTTCTGCATGGGGTTAGGGTATCGTGTCAACTGTCGTCATCGCTGTCTATTTAATGCCAGTCTCCTGCCTTCTTCGACACATGCTTGACTGTCAGAGGTATTCTTTCACACAGTCCAGCCATCTCTTTACTGGATGCCCTTGTTTCCTCTTGCATTCTTCCTTTCTATCCCAAATCTTCTTCACCAGATTGCCTTCTGGTTTTCTGCACTTGTGCCGAGACCACCGTAATCTGTTCTCTGTGACCTTTTCTGTAGTTGCAGCTACATTGGCTTCTGCTCTTGTATCCTCATTTCTTTGTCCCACAGTGTGCACACTACTACCTGTCCCAGGCACTCTGTCTCCATCACCTCTAGCTTTCTAAACTGCTCTGCCTTTACTGCCCAGGTTTCCATACTGTACAGTAGTACTGGTCACACCACTGTTTTATACACCTTACTTTTCAGCTTCTTTGGCATTTTTCTGTCATATACTACACCTGACACTCTGTACCACTTGGCTGCATCCCCTGTGATCTCCTCATTCAAACTTCCCTTCTCCTCGGTCATCCCTCTCAGATATTTGAAGCTGTTAACCTGTTCCACTGTTTTCCCTTCTGTCTCAAGTCTCGGCTTCTTCTGAACTTTCACCATTTGCTGCCATTACAACGGTCTTATCTGTACTCAGTTTCATCCCATTTGCCTTCAGTTTTGCATTCCATTCCCCTATCCTTTGCTGAAGTTCTTACTCAGTGTCTTCTTGTAATGCCACATTATCTGTATACAGCAACTTTGTTGAACTGTCCCCTCTGACCTGCTTGATAATGTAGTCCATCACAAGTATGAACAGCAGTTCCCTTTCCAAAGTGCATTTCTTTGCTGTGGCTATCATTCAGTGTCAGCTATCATTAGACTTGCAACTTTCTACCTTTTATGATATTATTTTCTGCCTTTTTGTATTTTTTACAAACAAATTTATTGTTTTATACACCTTCATTTTCTGAAGTGGATTTGCACAGTAGCACTTGGTTTGATTGTAGATCACCGAAATGTGTAAAATATAGTTGCATGGCAAACTAATTCATTAATTTCTTTAGTTTTTTGTAACCCACTGCCTGCTGACTATCAGCTGCTGCCACCTATGAGCCCTTTCATGCCTCATGGGAGCAGAAGCCATCTCCTTTCCATTTGTTCCGTCTTGAGACAAGAAACAATCACTGGGACATTGTGTAGTTGGACGTAAGAATCTCCCAACCCCTTGGCTCTAGGAGTGCCTAAAACCACCCTATGGCTTCTGAGGGAAGCTATCAGAGACCTGTAGGAGAAAGAGGAGCAAGTGAGCTTCCCTGCACAAGTGCCTCCTGACGTATGTAGCCACTTTGGTAGAGCATGTATCTGTGGCCCACACTCTGTGGGCTGCACTACCCAGAACTCCCACTGGGTGTCACCCAAACAGTAAGCCAAGCTACCGCCTCTTTTCCAGAATGGGCTAGTTGTATGCCACTCACATCCTTCCGCTAGTCCCCCCCCCCCCCAGCTCCCATGCTTGCTAGTTGAACATGGGTCATCTTTAAAATGTCTTGTCTGCTTGCTATTTATTTAATCCATGTCTTTATGTGACATTGTTGCAGAGGAGATGCAGTTTTAACTTAATACTCAGCATTAGCAATTTGTTCCTGCTTTTTTTGGATTTGATGGAACTGATATTAATTAGATTGCTTCTGTTTTAGGCAGAGTTGGAGGATAAACTTCAACAGCAGACAGCATCATTAACCCAAGAACTCACAGAAGAAAAAAAACAGACTTCTGAGTTGCAAAAATCCTACAGTGATTCTCAAGAAGCTCTAAAACATCTTCAGTCTGATCTTTATGGTAAAGAATCAGAGCTTTCTGCTATCCGACAAGATCTCAAGGCAAGTAACTATTAGCAAAACTTGATAAGGGTAGAATGTTATAGCTGAGCCGAAGGTGCTCATTGTCCAAGGGGACCCAGATTAAAACATAATAATGCATAATAAAACAATACATACCATGAATTTACAATGGAGTGTAATCTATATTGTTAAACAGTATTGTTGAAATTCAAAACTTGGCAGCTTTAACAGTGTTTTGAGTATACAGATTAATCAGAGTGAGTGGCTTAAAATAAGGGAGACTTAAAGAGAAAAAGAAGCATGGGTTAGTGGTAAACTAAGGTTAATATGCAAATGAGATAACGAAAGATTAGCAATGTTTTCATTTTAATTGTAGTAATAGAGGCATTTGAGAGAAAGGAGAATTAAGTGAGATAAACATCATGCTTGGTATTTTGGCCCAGCAGAGAAGGGAGAAAAACATTAAGATAAAATTGAGAAAAGTAACAGTCATCTGGTAAGAATCTCAGCACATTGCACTTGTAACATAACATTATTTGAAGGGGGGGACTTATGGGATTTATTCAAAGGGAGTGAGGTATCATCACTTTGGCGTTGTGAATGTGGCAATGTTTTTGTTAGATCTGAATTCTAACTGTAGACTACCAGTTCAATAAAGAGCATTGATTTTTGTGTAGTAGCTTTTGTTTTCATTGGGCATCCAGTGATTGCTGGGTAGTAGTTGGGCAGCAAATGCTGCTGTTTTGTAGCATGTGGCTGATAGTTTTTTCATAAACAGATGTGTTAACATTACCTGTGTCACTGCATCCATTGAGGAATCTGGGAAAAAAGGTAGTGCTGGCCAGTGCTTCTCAGTTGCCAGGGGATAAGCATTTGTTAGTATGATACAGCAATCCATTGTTTTTGCTAAGGTCTTTTATGGCAGCATTGGTATGTTCTGGGAAGGTGAGTCTTGTGGCCAGAATATTTGTAATTGCAGTAGTAGTATTTTTCACCTAGCTAAGGATTCTAAGTTCATTTTTTTTGTTTAGAATTAGGTTGCAGTCTTCTAACCACTTAGCATGTGTGTGTATGGATTATTGCATTTATGATTGTAGGATATTCTTGCTTTTGTCATTATATAAAATTTTGCAGTCATCAGCGGACTGTGGACATTTAAGACCTTTAGTGTGTTGCTCTATGCCATTTGTAAAGATGATAGAGGAGATGACCTAAATGGAGCTTTGTGACACCCCTGTTGTTGCAGTTAAGATTTGGATAGGAACCTTTGTCATGCTGCTGTTTGAGTCTTATTTCTGTAGGATTGGAGCCATTCTGTCAGAGAGCAGCAAATTGATTTGAGTCTGTGTTTTAAAATGTTATGATTGATTATATCAAATGCTTTGAAAAGATCTAGAAAAAGAGCTGCAGTAACTAGTCTTGTCACATTGGGTAGCAGTATGATTTCCTGTTTTGATTTTGGTTGTTTGGTGTACTCTGGTTAGGTCTAAAGCCATATTGGTTGTTTTTTGATGTCAAGTGATATTTTTGCAGTGTTTTGGAGAGAGGGGCTGATAACAGAGATTGGTCTTTGGTATTCAGTTTTCTGTCATTATCAACATTAAAAAAAAGAGGGATTACTTTAAGTTCTTTCCAGACGGAAAAAATGCATTCTCAGAGGCTGCTATTTATTGTTAAGGATAGAAGGAAATTTTGGTTGTTAGAGATTTGTTTTAAGAATGCAGATGGCAGTTAATCCATATAATACAAGCCATGTCCTTAAATTTTGTTTAGTAGCTTTCTTGTGGCTTTGACAGTTATGCATGTGAAATAAAATTGGGACATCCTGTAACATAAGGTGCTAGATGAACAGTTAGTTTTGGGCGAGGTGGAAGGGATTTCCATTGTTGTTTTGAAGTCATTTTATGAATGATTGCTTTATCTTCATGACTGTGTGTTACCTTGTATGCTCATCATATTTGATCACTGTTGCATAGCTTTAGCTATATCTGTCATATCCTGCCAAGGATATAACAGCTGGATAGCTTCCAAAGCTTCGGGGCATCTTCCACATGCCCAAACGGAGCTGACTAAAAGATAAGTTTGGGTGTGAAGTCCTTCAGAGCTTTACTGCCACCAAACAGTGCTGCTCTCTGAGGTTTTCGAGGATTGACTGTCGGCTTGTGCTTTCCTTTGCTAAGTAGATAAGCTCCCTTTGGGGGAAAAAAATTTAATTTTCTTAATTTTGTTGGTTTTTATTACTTTCCTCTTCAGGAAAGTTATTTAAAGCTAGGACTGTTGTGTTTTAATGGACTTTCTCAAGACTTAAATGGAGCACTCTTAGTTTAAAAATGGTGTTAATTAACTGAAAGCATTTTTTCTGTGGTAAAATTGTTTATTTTACTTTTGTGGGGCAGGCATGGTGTTTTAAAGTGCCTTTCACTGTGTTTTTCTGTCAAAAAAGTAACTTTAGTGGAGTGGTAATGTTTACTGGCAATTGCTGCTCGTCTTCCCTGGAAAAGTGGCACCGTTTTTGGCTTGACCATGGATCAGACTAATGGTCGGTTCATGTTCCAACCACAAAAATAAAAAATAAGAACATCAGCCACAGGTGGGTGACTGTGCTGTGGCCACTTGTTGTACCTCAGGCCACTTATCTTTTACCCTTGATCCCTCTGGTGTAGCACCTACAGCCACTGTGGGCAGTGGGTTAGCCACATCCTCTGTGGCCGTTGTGGACCCATCAGTGGGAGTACCACTCTTGCTGTTCCTGGGAGTGGGAAAAAGGAAAGTTTTCATGTTGTGTGTGAGTGCTGTGCCTATCCCTGGGGAAGCTGCTGCTACCATTAATAAAACAGGTGACTCTATTTTCTCTGTCAAAAGAAACAGAAAACCAAGTATATATCTACTCCTCGATTTTCTTTGAATAAGAGTAGGAGTAGTATACTGGTTCTGGCTCAGGGTTTAAAAAAAAAGAGATTGATCCTTATTGTAAACTAGTTTCTGGTAAAAGAAAGAGGGATTCCTCTTTTCCTGAAGAGATTTAAGAATCTCAACAGGAAGATGCAGGGAAGGATACAATTTTTTTCTGTTAGATTTCTGATTCAGGTACAGAGGAGAGCTCAATTTCCGATTATCTCTATTTCTGTGTGTGTGTGGGGTCTCTTTCTCTGAGACTGTTAGAATCTGCCAGTGTTTTCATTGAGAGAATACTAAAGTTTTGCGGTTCATCAGAAAATAGTATGAGTTATTGCATAAGGATTGTCAGAACATACAGCCATTGCTTCTGTTCTGTCTGCTTTAGAGGGTGTGTGTGTTACTGCCTGTCTGCAGTTTTCCTGATAGCCAGCCAGCTGCCTTAAAAAGGGATGTATAGGGTTCCTCCGTCTTTTACATTTTTATACATTGTTACCAAACCTGACCCAGCAGCTATAGTTTTAGTTAACCCCTGTGCTGCTAAGCATTTAGTTAATTCCATTCCTACTTCTTCTGATGAGGATGGGAAAATTATTGATAGTTATGGGAAAAAGCATATACTTTTGCACTTTGATTTTTAGATTTTTTGAATGTTAGGCTGATATATTGGTTTGTTCTGACCATTTGTGAAAGTATGAGGAATGTTTTATCTGCATTTTTTTCATGTGAGAAAAAAATCTGCTTTAAATAACTTTCTTCTACTGCACAGGTCACTATTTATTGTTTATAGTGTGTGCATGACTGTGTTGATACTTCTTCTAGGGCTATGGCCACTAGTACTGTTTTGAGGAAGCTTGCATGGCTACATTCTTAGAACATCCCAGATGATGATAAAAATGAGATTTTAAAATTTCCCTTGGATAGAGATTTACTGTTTGGCCCCTCTGCTGCAGAGGTGATCAAAAAACGTGATGAAAGGGGCAAGCTGATCCTGGGAATCTCGTGATTTTTCAGCCCTCCTTTTCCAAATTTTCCAAGGGATTTGCCATTTCCTCATACAGTTTTGGCAGAAAAACAGAATAAACATTCTCAACAAAATACTGGTAAGTAGACATTTAAGAAAAAATGGCAGGGAGTTCCAAAAAGAAGAAAACCAAGGAGAGTCCAACAAGTCTGAATGATTGCTCAAGAGACCTTGTGACCCCATTCCACCCTGGCCCTTTTTCCCCCAAAAAAGTCTGAATCTCCATTTTCTCTTTGGAGCAGGTTGTTTCAGACAAATGAGCTCTGCAAATTATTCATCAAGGTTACAGATAGCAGTGGGAGGAAATTCCTCCTTTCCTGGGGCTCATTCCTAATCCTCCAGATCAGACCCTTGTTTCCAAAGATTCTTTATCACATGCTATCCTAAGGAGTTATAAAACTAGTTCCTTCCTCCCAGGTAGGGATTGGCTTTTTCTTCAGTATTTCTAGTGCCAAAGAAAGAAAATGCTTGGTGACAAGTTCTGGATCTTTCTTTACTAAACCAGTTTGTGATAGTGCCCAAATTCAAAATTGTCACCTCACAACGTGTTACCTTTTCTTTCTTTCTTTCTTCTGGTTTCTTGGCAACACTAGACTTAAAAGGTACTTACCACATCCATATTCATCCAGACTTCAAGCTTTTCTTAAGATTTTGGGTGTCCGGATCACTTTATCAGTTCTCTGCCTTACCCTTTGAAGTATTCAAGTGTCTAGCTCCAGTTATAGCTCACTGGAATCTAGATATTTTTAGAAGACTTGCTTATCTTTGCAGAGTCTTGTTCAAAATATCAGGATCCTCTGTCTGTCTTGGGTGAGAGAGCTCTTATACATGTTGGGATTCCATGAAAGCATTCAGAAGTCTATGCTGAGCCATCTGTTAGGATTGTGTTCCTGGGATGTCAACCATATGCTTTAGGTCAAAGAGCATTTCTTCCGCTGCAAGAAAGAGGTCTTCATCCAGGTCTGTTTCCAAGCTTTTTCATTCAGACTTCAGTCACTGTGAGGGAGTACCTCAGGATTTTGGGTCTTATGTCACCTATGATTATCATGATACCCTTGGCAAGTCTCCACACGAGAAGGATGTGGTGGTAACTGAAATCTCTCTAGTCTCAGCACCAACACCCTTTATCTTTTTAATTTGCAGTGCCAGTCAGTGATGTAAAGCAAGGCAGCCGACGTCATCACATCAGCCTTTCTTGCTGTGGAGCCTGTAGCCAAAGCAGTTCTCACGAGTGCCGGTCGGTTGCTACCAGAAGTTGAATTTCAGCTGAAAGCGTCTAAAGCTAAGTACCCCATTGGGGATCCTTTTTTCTTGCACTAACCGATGTTTGAAAAAATTAACAATTGTCTTGCCTGTGGAAAGCAAATCCCACACCGAGACTTACATTCTTACTGCGTCACTTGTTTTGGCCAAGACCACGATGTCCTTTGTTGCCGGTTCTGTGCCCTTTTTAATGCAAGAACCATTCACCGTAGAGCTCTTTTTGTAGACTGTTATTTTTGTGTTCCATCTTCACATTCCAATATGGCATCTGACAGCCAACAATCTGTGGCCATTCCGAAAAAAACGTAGAGATAAAGATAAAGACCACACAAGGCTAAGCCTTCGACGATGCTACTGCTAAGCAGGTAGTCAGTTCTCTGGAATTCAGTGAGGCGCTTTCACAGCCCCTGATGCCCAATTCGATATCTACGCAGGCCTCTACCAAGACTCTTTCAGAGTCCAGTATGCCGCAGAAATCTTCTTCGTCTTCTGACCCTTTGGCTGTCTCTGCCTTGGTTGGGTCAAGAGCCACAACACAGGCACCGGCTTCTGAGGAGGCCTTTCCCACTACCAAATCTAGACAAAAACCGAGGTCTTCTCAACCAACTACCATTTCTCTCAGACTGATGGATTCTCTCAGGCCTAGAAGCCAGGCCACTCCTAGGGAATCTGCTTCTAGCCATCACCTTGCTACTGCTCCACCACCCCAAGCACAAATGTTGGAGGATCTCCTCTCCTTTATCCGGGGTAGTCAGGCCACAACTTCTAAAAGGTAAGGGCACCCAATTGCAGAAATTATGACAGAACAGGATTCTGAGGAGTCTGACTATTCAGTTTTTGAAGAGGAACAGCATCCCTTAACTGCTTATGAGGATTTAGATGCAGAGGAATCCATCCCTTCTGCTTCCCCTCCAGAGGAACTTTCTTTTGGGGAAACCCTTCATTCCAAGAGGGAACATTTCCATTGGGAATCTCAGTACTTCCCACAGTCTAAGAAAAGACTTAGAGAGTTTCTGGACCTGCCCCAGCACTCTATTTTAGAAGTGGTGGATGATGTTTTTCATGAATCCAGCTTAGCCCCTGACGCCCTCCCGCCTGCTCCCAGTAAACCTGACAGGTACTACAGAGTACCAGATTCTCAGATACCTGTACAGAAATCCTGCTGCAGACCCAGAGGTCATTTCACAGGGACCTAAAGGAGCTAAGACTAGATCTGCCAAGAATCCTCTTCCTTCTGACAAGGACTCCAGAGCTCTGGACAGATGGGGAAAAAAGTATACACATCAGCATCCTTAGCTATCAGAGCACTCAGTTGTCAGTACCATATGTTAAAATATCAACACACACTTTGGAACTGTTAAAAGAGAAGATTGCTACCTTTCTTGACTGCCAATGCAAAAGAGCAGATTTAATGCACTCTGCTTGTCAAGTGGCTAAAACACTCATTTCAATGTGGGTATGGCACCCTAGAAGCCTCTAGCAGGGCAGCAGTGACACAATATGTTATTAGGAGTTATACATGGCTAAAGGAACAACCTCTCCCTGATCATGTCAAGTCTAAACTTATTGATGCACTCCTAGATAAGGAGCACTTGTTTGAGGAAAAAGCAGAAGAGGTGCTTAAAAAGATGGTAGACGAAGCAAAATCTATGCAAACAGTAAAAGATTTCTTTCAGGTTCAACCTCCCAGATTCAGCAGGAAGTTTCCCTCTAAGCACTGGGCCTTCCCTGCACCTAGCAGACAGGGCCAAGGTAAGCCCTGCCGGGGCAGACTATTCAGGCCCCTATCCCAAGGCCAGCAGAGAAGTAATTAATGGACCACGTCTGTCTCTATGGCAGGGAGTTCTAAGCCAACCTTCTATGGCAAACACAATGACTCCCCCACCCCCCTCTGCCCACCCTTCACTCATCGAAAACTAGGAGGAAGCTCTCCCTCTTCAAAGACAATTGGATTTCTGTAACAAAGGACCATTGGGTCTTAAAGATCATTTTTCAGGGATATAAATTCTCTTACTCCCAATTCCAAGAGGGTACCCAGACTTGGGCAGAGGCATTGAAACAGGTCCAAACTCTCATATCCCAGGGGGCAGTCTAACCTGTCCCCTCAGATCAAACAGACAAAGGCTTTTATTCCAGACTATTCCTTGTTCCCAAAAAAGAGGGCAGTTGACGCCCCATCCTGGATCTATCCATTCTGAATACCTCCCTGGTGGTCCCCAGATTCAAAATGTTAACTTTGCAGCAGCTGCTGCCTATGCTAACAAAAAATGCCTAGCTAGTGAATCTAGACCTAAAAGATGCCTACCTCCACATCCCCATCAGGGAATTGCGCAGGAAATTCACTTCAGAGCAGGCTCACAACACTTTCAGTTCTCTGCGCTGCCCTTTGGCTTATCTACTGCTCCCAGAGTATTCACCAAATGGTTGGCCCCGGCCATAGCATTCTGCAGACAGAGAAGTATGCAGATTTACCCTTACCTGGATGACTGCCTCATTCAGGCAGAGGGCAAAGAAAAGCTGCTCCAGGACCTTCTCTGTGTCACATCACTCCTAACTTCCCTAGGGTTCACCATCAACGAGAAGAAATCAAAGCAAAACCCCACCAAGAAGATAATTTTCTTGGGAGCTGTGCTAGACACAGCATCCCAAGTGGCCTTCCTATCACAATAAAAGCAGATTTTTCTGCCTCTCTACTTTACCCAGCTGGCTTTCAGAAGTCACCTCACTGTGAGGAAGTTCCTACAAGCCCTGGGATACATGGCATCTTGCACCCTTCTCATGCCTCTGGCCAGGCTTCTCATGAGAAAACTTCAGTGGTATTTAAAAAAACTTTGGTGCCAGCACACTCAGTCCTTAGAAAACTCTCTCCCTCTCATCCCATGTACAAGGGCTGAGTTTCTCTGGTGGGCAGAGGCCTGTGCCAGGAACAAGTGTCTTCCCCTCATCCTCCACCCTTCTGTCCAGACCATCACCATCAACGCCTCAGATATTTCATGGGGCTCTCACCTAGCAGGCAGGTGCACCCAAGGTCTTTGGGTTGCCCAGCAACATCACTTGTACATTAATCAGAAAGAAATGATGGCAGTACAAAAGGCTCTGACATCTTTCAAACCTCATCTCAGGCCAGGGGTTCTCCTTCTAAAAACAAACACCACAGTAATGTGGTATATCAACAAACGGGGGGGGGGGGACCCAATCTTACCCCCTGTGCAGGTTAGCCTCTGGCTTAAAGCCACCTCCATGGGTGTACACCTAATTGCCAAATATCTACCAGAGGTCAACAACACCCTGGCAGGTCACCTAAGCAGAAACTTACTGGACCCACATGAATGGCAGCTCCACAGGGAAATCTTTCTGCAAATCACTCAGGAGTTGGGGACTCCGGAAGTGGATCTCTTTGCCTCGCACCTCAACCACCATCTGCAAACGTTCTGTACCAGGGAGTATCACCTCCTAGCATGGAAAGTGGATGCCTTGACCTTCCCCTAGAACTCCCTCTTTGTGTACGTGTTCCCTCCTCTGCCCCTTATTCCCAAGGTACTGATCAAAATAAGGGAGGAGAGACCAAAGGTCATCCTCATTGCTCCAGACTGGCACTACAGCACAGCCTAACCTTACAGCCCCCCAAGCAGCTTCCCCGATCTCAGACCTCTTGACCTAGGTGAGGGGGAAGATGCTGCACCCAGACGTACAGACTCTCTGTCTTTCAGCATAGCTTATACCTTAAAAGCTAACAAGGAGTCCTTGTTAAGTAAACAGATCCTAGACATCATCACAGAGGCCAGAAGGCCCAGCACCAGAAAATCATACACATGGAAATGGAAAAGATTCTGCTCATGGAACCATTCCAAAGGAGCCAGTACCTCCCATCCCTCTTGTCTTGGATTACTTAGCCGAGTAGCTCAATTTGTGGCCTTTCTTTCTCCTCTATTAAAATCCATCCTTTAGCCATCAGCCATTTCTGCCCATTACGATTCAGACCCACCCCTCTTCTCTCATCCATTGATTAAGCAGTTCCTCAGAGGGGCTTCTAATATCAGACCTCCCAGAAGGCCTCCTATGCCACCCTGGGACCTGAATTACGTGCTAGGAAAAAATAACCTTAAAAAAAACGGCCTCAGTTGCAACGAGATGAAGAAAGATAAAAAATTCCAAATAAGTAACTAAGAAGTGCTTAAAAAAAGAGAACTTTAATTTAACAAATAAAAATAAATCATCCAGTAAGTCAAGCGCTTTCATCTCCAACCATTTGGAGACTTTACCAAGACAGTGCATGCCCCAGCTGCTAGTAAATTTATAATACAGAGTTAATTACTGCACCAATCAACATCCAGGGTTCATGAATAATTCATGAACAATGACTATTCCTACAATTTACATCTAATAATGTCAAATAACCACACATAAAACATTCATCATCCTAAATATTACCCACTATAATGCATATAAATACATAACTAAAAAATACATTATTAAAAAATCTAATAAAAACTCAACTCAATGGCCAGGCTTAAATGAATCTGTTGCAATTACTTGTTTTTTAAGATTAAAAGCTTTAGACAGATGATGCTTTTAAAGAAATGTTCTTGTAATTCTTAATAGTTGAAACATATGCATTATTTTTATGTCGTATATGTATACACTGCTGAATTTTATACTGTATCTGTTATGTATTTATACATGTATTTATTCATTTATACTATTTACTGGGGATATTTTGAGGTGTACAACATATAGGAAATGTTGAGTTTTTATTAGATTTTTTAATAATAGATTTTTCAGATCTTTGGATCATTTGTTCATTTCTTGCGAAGGTAAGAAGGGGCAACTTGTGTCAAAACAGACTATTTGCAAATGGTTGAGAGCATACAGGGCAATGACTGTTCAGTAATTTAGTCCAGTTCAGTACGCACTTTCACATCTCAACGGATGCTTCATCAGACTTTAATGAACAAATTGCAGAAAAATACTTCCTTTTATAAGTGCATCAATTAACCAAAAGCCAATTAAGCACATTGCACATATTTAAAGGTATATATACATAAATATGCAAAGTTAAAAACCTACTAAGATAATCCATCTAAAAACTTTTAGAAACATATAACAAAATGTTATTACACCTAACATAATTTTTACATATTTATGTATGATCACTGTTATAGTTGTAGCCAGTAGCCACTTCCTCTTTCCTTCCCCCTTGTTTTTGTTGTGTTTTTTTATGCCAGGATGTATGCATTTATTTTTTGTTCCAAGCATTGCCATTTCAGGACTCAGCTTTCCTCTTTCTGCTTTCAGGAAATCTCTGAAGGTCTTTGCACCCAAACTTGTCTTTTAGTCAGCTCAGCTGAAGCTGCCTGACAGTTTGGGAGCATGTGAGGAGCCCTGAAGGGTTGAAAGCTGTCCAGCTGTTATATCCATGGCAGGATATAACCAATATAGCTAAGACTACTACAGCAGTGACTATTCTAAGATATACTATTGTGGTAAGTTTAACTTGTACAACTGTATTATTTTGTGTGTTTTCCAGGCCTTTTTTGAAGCTTCATAAGTTTACAAGTGGATTTGTGTATTCGAGAGAGAGAGAGCTATGAGGTTTTCATTTTGATTGTTCTTGCAGGGGTTGTATTTGTCTAACTTTAAAATATTCAGAAGCTGAATAACTTCAAGAATAGCTTGGATAAAAATGTGGAATGCCCTAGTGAACTAAGGACAGTCCTTGAGTAAATTATAGTTATTTGTAGTTTATTCCATTATTTGGTGACAATTATTTGGATGTGGTTTGTGGTGATTTATTTTACCATATAGTGAAAATTGGCTGTTTTCATTTAAGTCATTGAGGACTGTACAGTTCTGAAAGTGGTTATGCTATTTCTTTAGGATTCTGTCAAGTGTGTGGCTAATGTTAATTTTTGGATTAGTTCATGAAGAAAGTGTCATATGATGGAAGAATTCTAGTGTTTGGAAGTTATAATATGGATTATATTCCATTGTGGTTATCCATGGAATATGTAAACTTCCAATTAGACTATTTGCATGTGAGTAGTTCTCATGGTACCAGTTGCTGGAGGAAGTAAGGTTGTATGTTGTGGTAGCAGGTAATTACGTCCGCTGCATAGTTGTTTCTTATTAGCTAATGATGTATGATGTCTTTTCCATCTGCTTCAACAGCTGGGTCTGTTGAATCCATATGGATCCAAGTCTAGCACTTCATACAAGACTTTTTAGTTCCAAGGCTCAGGCTTCTTCCCTTCCATAATGTACTACCACCCTGCCAGGGCTTCAAATCTCATTTTCTGCTTTACAAGCAAGATGTGGTCTCTTTGGCTCAGCATTCATTTAATTTTTTGAAAATTCAGATTAGGACTTAATTGTATTTTTTGGGACAAGTAGGTCCTTGGTTCTAGATTTCTTATTTGCTCCTTGTTAGTGTTTGTTATGTGAATTTTTAGTTTCTCTACCCTTTGTCAGCTGGCAGTTCCTGCCATTTTTTTCTTCCCCTTCCCTAATAATAACAATAAAATCTGCTTTTTACCTGTATTACCTTTATGGATAGTTTGTGGCTCAGTGTGTGTAATAAGTATTGTTTTTTCCAAGTTATTCAATTTACTGTTTATTTTGAGAGTAGTCTGTCATGTTTCTTTGGCAGTTTGGTATTTGTGGTGCTTTTATGTCTGACAAGGCCTCCAGCTTCAAAAATGTAAGCTTGTAGGCACAAAATCCCACCAGCATATAAAATGCATTTACAACAGGAGTGCAAGTTGATGTTCTTTTGGGCCTCAAGCCCTTTCAGAGTGGCAATCCAAACTATTTCTAAGGAGTCTTCTCCCTGCTATCTTGTGAAAAATGACTACTAGTGTTTCAAGTTCTACTCAAAGAAACCCTTGGAGAAGTCTTCTGACGTCTATAAAAGTTAGATCCAAAGACAAGGAAAGGGAAATTGAAGATAGTAAGGAGTCCCATAAAAGCGATCTGTGGACCCCAGGTTGGTTTTGGGTCCAGCTCCGAAAATGTTGCCCACCTTGGTATCACCTGCTGTGGTCTCGATTTTGATGTTGGATGGACCTAGTATCCAGTCCCTGCCCCTTCCTTTGGGGAGACATGGGTACTGGAGTTTGACACGGTCTTCGATAGTGTCATCTTTCAGACTGGTGTGATCATTAAGAAGTCTTACCAAAGCCGAAGTGAATGGGATGATGAGGAACATTCTAAAGCTGCATATTTAGCTGTGAATTCTGCATTCTCCTCCTGCTCCAGGGTTTGCAGGTCCTGCATATGCCACACATTCTTGTTGCACCTTCTTCAATTCGACCCTTGGGTCAGGTAGTCTTTGATTCGGGTGATCATCTTGTGTTGCCCTGTCAGAGCTGGTAGTCTGTACTTTGAATCCAGCCATTCCTTACCTTGCTCAGCTCCCATTTACTTTTGATCTTGACAGGTCCCAAAGCCAAGGGGTTGAATCTGGGCTTTGGAAGTCAGGGTTGACTCAGTCTGTCAGAGCCATCCTTGTGTCTCAGTACTTTGGCCTTCAGTAGCTTGGCTAAGGGTTGGCCTGTGATCTAAGCCATGCCATGTTTGGGAAGAAACTCCTGTTGAGATTCTTGGGTCCAAGGAGGCAGTCCTGGGGACTGGCTTCAGTTTGAGTATTCAAGGCATTCAAAAGGACCCTTGCCTATTCAAGAGAGGAGGTTCCTAGCTTGCATCCGGTGTTCAAAAAGATCCTTTCCTATTCAAGAGAGGAGTCTTCTAGTTTTCAACGGGATCTGCCCTGAACCCTTGCTGCTACTTGCACTTCATTTGGTCTTGATGTGGGGGAAGGGTCGTCAAGATTTCACTTACAGGTTCATAAGTAAATACTAGGCAAATTGCCCTTGCAAGCTGTATTAAGCTTAGCCAATTTACCTTTTGGTACTTGAATTAACCTATCCCATTTGCTGTTCAATTGGCCTTATTCATCCCATGGTCAGTAATTATATATTACTCCTAGTCAGAATAACTTTGATCATACCATATGTAATTTAAGGGGGGTCCATTCATGGGATAAAGCCTTTAGGCTCTCCTCCTATTAGCACAGGGAGAAGTCCTGGGATAAATGTTCTCTTTCCCAGCCACAAATCCAAGTTACTCTTGTATATGGATGTTTTATGTGAATGGGGAGCCTGTTTTAGAACAGTGATATCCTCTGTGAGATATACTTGTCCCTCCAAACTGTTTTATTGATGTTACAGAAGAAATTTAGATCCCTAGACTGAGCATTTCCAATGCCATTTGACTTACTGATCTGCAGAAAATCTATCAGTATTTGGTTAGAGTATGTATTTTATACCAGATGTGGGTCACCTCTTAGCAGTCTTTAGGATACTGAATGTAGTGACAGGGCTTTGAGCTGGTCCATGTAGGATATATTCTTTAGAACTTGTATACTTTTAGTAAGGTGCATATGTGGGCATTCCAGTTTTTGCATGTGTGGACAGATATATGCCAAATAGGGCATTATACTCAGTGATTGGCCTAATGAGGACTGAGTAAAAGAGGGATAATGACATCCCTAGATCTTGACACAATCACTTATAAGCTGTGCAGTATAGAAGGACTTTTGTAAGACAGTGGACATATGTTGGTGAAATGTTGGGTCACTCTACACACAAATTCCCAAATCCAAATAACTGTGTCAGCTTGTAGGAGGGTATTGTCAATGTGGTAGATGTCCTTCCATTTCACTGTTGCAGTACTCATAACCTAAAGGATCTCCTGTTAAGGATAGCCCAACATCCAGCCAGTATACCAAAGCCTTTAGTGCTTGTAGGCATTATATGTCTCACACACACACACACACACACACACACTGCGCAAGGCATAAAGGTGACATACAGACCCACATACTCAGAACGTCTTTGCTGCCAGTCTGAATGTCCTTCTGCTGTGTTAGTTACCGAGCCATGTTTCAGATAACTACCCCATTGGGGTTTTTTCTTATCTTTCATTTTTATTTAATGCTGTTGGGTTTATGTCATCAAGAAAGGGAGAATGTCAGTGTGGGAGGCAGATTCCCCATAAAGACCATCTTGACAAATGTCTTTTCTTTTTGGGTGCTTTCCATAACTATATGCAGTGTTCTCTCTGCCAGGCTTTTGTCCCGAAGACCTTACATAGGTGTCTCACCTCTTCATCTGTTTACTTCAATAAATAACAATTTAAGCTGTTGGCTCAAGGTGCTGTGGTGGAATCTTTCCATCTCAAGGGTCAGACATCTGCCAAGAAAAACACCAAAAAACTTAAAGCCTGATAAAGCGCAATACAGCTGCTATCCTGCCTCCCCCAAACATCTCTCCTGAGGCTAGTGAAAGCCCAGAGGATCGTCCGCTGGATTACTCTGCCACAACCCTGTTAGTCGGTCATTGATTCGAATTCTCACATGTCCTTGGAGGCTTTACAAATGTTTGCTGCTGACATTGAGGGGGAAACTTGGCTGATTATATCTAAGGGACCAAGGGGGATTACACAGATCTTGGTTAGGGTGGAGATTCCTATGATGCTTATTGAATGTTGCCAGGGGTCTGACCCTCTGAGGGTGTTTCGTGTGGACATCCCACAGAAGAAGAAAGAGAAAGCCAAGCATATTTCCCTGTAGTTAAGGATCCCCATTGTGAATGGCAGGATTTTACTCAGGGGATATTTAACACTTTAAAGACTTTCAAGACTCCACAGCATGTCTCTGTGCCTGCCCATCCCTGGTCTTCCACTTCTCTTAAAAGACCTAGGGAACTAAATTCTTCAGATGAGGATCTGGATTCTGGGGAATAGTCACTTACTTACTCTTCTCAAATTCCTTCCCCCTTGGATTATGGTTCAGAGGAAGAGGATTCCATTAGTTCGCATTTTCCTTTAGAAGGACTCTTTTTGGGGATACTGTTGCTCGCATGATGGAGTTTAAGTAGGATTGTTCCCAAGTGTCTGAAATTCAGAAAAGGTATTATGAGCTCCTCCAGATGGAGTCTCCTAAGCTTTTGGCTGTTCACGTTTTTCTGGCTGCTCTCTCAGATGCATTTCAGTAGCTTCTATGGCCCCTGATTCTCAGCCCCCTGCACCCAAGAAACCTGATAGATTTTACGTGGTACCTGATGAATGGAAATTTCTTTATAAATGCCCTTTTGCTGATCCTACTGTAGTGTCTGTCTCTTCTGGCAAGCTTTCCTAGCTGCTGCCCTCCACTAAGGATAGTAGGGCTATTGAGAGGCTGGGCAAAATGTTTTTTTACACCGCTGCCACTTTATCCTTTCAGGTCATGAACTACCAAACTGATACAACCAGGCATGTTTTGGCTGTCCTTTCTCAGGTTTCCAAAGTGGTTTCTGACCTTCCTGACACTGAGACCAAAGATTCTGCCATTTCCCTGTTGGGATCTATCTGTCAAGTTACTCACCACTTTATTAAATGCAGCTGTGGTGCAGCTGATGCTTCAGCTGCACCATAGCTGCATCAGCTGCACCATAGCTGAAGCATCAGCTGTGCCATAGCTGCATTTAATAGAGTGGTGCAGCAATGGTGCAGCTGATGCTTCAGGGCTGCTGCCTTCAATTTGGTTCACTTATTCCTAAGTTTCAGTGGAATTAACCCTCTGACTCCGCTTTTGTTTGTAGGCAGTCTTGCCCCCTGCCCACGTGTGTGTTGGGGGGGGGCAGGGTGGTTATTGAATTTATTTATTTATATTTTATTTATTTAACATTTGTTTACCAGGAAAGTCCGACTTGGAGCAAAGCCAATTTTCAGCGGAGGTCCGGAGAGAAATGCTCCAGACACGTCTTTGTAATGTGGGAAGAAACCAGAGTACCTGGAGGAAACCCACACAAATGCAGGGAGGACATTCAGACTCCACACAGAAAGCACTCCAGCCGAGAATCGAACTGGAGAACCTCTTGCTGTGAGGCAACAATGCTACTGCTGCATCACTGCGCAGTCCATGAGCAGCACTATATATCAAAGGGATTCACACCAGTGCAGTTTGAAGAGGCCTTGGAAGAATATCAGGAACTTAATGTATGGCTGCTAAACTTGAAAGTTTTTGATTCCCAGAAAGGAAGGCACTGGGAGACCAATTCTAGATCTTTCTCCAGCTCAACAACTTTCTTAAAATTCCTTCCTTTCGGATGTTGTCTCTTCTGGCTTTATTTCCCCTTCTTCTACCCTAGGCCTTTCTAGTCTCTCTAGATCTCAAGGATACCTACCTTCATTTCCCCATCCATCCATCACCTTTTCAGGAAATGTTTACATTTCTGTTTCTTTATATTTTAGTTCTCTGATTTGCTTTTTGGCCTCTCTACTGTCCCAAGGGTATTCAACAAATGCCTCACTCTTGTCACTGCCTTTTGTAGGTTGAGAGGAGTTCAAATCTTTCCCTACCTGGACGATCTGCTCATTCAAGCTTCTTCCCCTGACAGTCTGTTTCAGAATCTCAAGTTTACTATTTCCCTGTTACAAAGTTTGAGGTTCGCCATAAGCTTCCAGAAATCAGCTCTAATGCCTTTTCAGGATCATATTTTTCTCAGTTGTGGGCTTCAGGCCATCTCCATGTTGGTATCTCTGCCTGCCTCCAAGGCCCTGTCTCATACTGCCTTTTCCCATCTCTTCTTCGTTTGGCTTCAGTCATGGCCAGGGAATTTCTCAAGGTCCTCAAGTTCATGACTTCCACCATTCCTATGCTCCCTCTGGCCAGGCTCCAGATGAGAATGCTTCAGTGGTACCTCAGGTTAGTGTGGCTCCAGCATTGCTACAAACTGGACTTCCTGGTAACCTTCCTTCCATGTCTCAAGCCTGAGCTTCAGTGCTGGATTCATCAACTTTTTCTCAACTCAGGACTCCCTTTCCAACCTGCAATCCCGACTCGAGAGCTGCAGACACTTCAGACAGAGGGTGGGATGCCTTCTTCAGCTCTGTCAAGGTTCAGGGTATCTCACCTCTTCATCAGAGGTCAACCCATATAAGTATATAGGAGATGAGGGCTGTGCTGCTAGCTCTTCAGAATTTTCATTCCCTCTTTCATCCTGGGCTGCTCAAAATTTTCACAGACAATACCACAGTGATGTGCTGTGTCAACAAGCAAGGGGGTACAAGGTCCTATCTACTTTGTAGACTAGCTCTTCAGGTCTTGGATCTAGATGGCCAGTATCAAGGGATTCTTCAGGCAGTCTGCATTCCCTCAGAACACAAACTAGTGGCACACAAGTTCATGAATGGAAGCTTCACAGAAATGTGTTCCTTGACCTTGTCCATCGGTGGGGTATTCCTTGGGTAGATCTTTCTGCTTCCACCCTGAACAGACAACTTCCTCTATTCTGTTCCAGAGTCCCACGTCCTCTGACTTGGAAAGCGGGCACCTTGGCTTTTACTTGGAAGGGCGCATTTCTGTATGCTTTCCCTTCCCTCCCCTTCCTCTGTTACCATGAGTCTTGCAGAAGATCAGGTAGGACTCTCCCAAACTCTTGCTAGTGACTCCCTTTTGGCCCAGACAGCATTGGTTCCCCCTTCTTTCTCACTTGGCCAGGGGCAATCACCACAAGTTACTTCACCGGGTGGATCTTCTCACACAAGACAAGGGGTCTCTTATCCATACTGACTTGTCCACTCTTCAACTGACACTGTGGGTGCTAGGGTTTTGATCCCTTTTAGGTAGTTTTTTTCTGAAAATGTGCCTTGGGTCCTGCAAAAGACCAGGAAACCCACTACCAGGAAATCATATTTGTCCAAATGGAAATGATTTTCTGTCTGATGCCTCTCTCACCGTCAGGATCCCTTATCTGTGGAGGTTCCTCAAGATCTCTCTTATTTGCTTCATGGTGGGTTAGCATATTCTTCAGTTAAAGCTCACCTGTCAGCATTTTCAGCTTGTCTGCCCATAAAGGTGGCCTTCATATCATGCCTCCCAGGAAGCCTATTCCACCTTCCTGGGACCTCAGTTTTGTACTTTGAAATTGACTCTTGCTGCTTTTGAACGAGTTTCTTCAGCTTCCTTACACCATTGTATGTGGAAGACTGTTCTTCCTTTGGCTGTCACCTCAGCCAAGAAAGTGTCTTAACTTTTGACTCTCATGGCTGTTCCTCCTTTCTTAGTTTTCCACAGAAGACAGCAAGTCTCTTCATACCAACTCTTCTTTTATACCCAAGGTGGTCAATGAATTCTTCCTTAATTAATCTATTCATCTGCCTTCCTTTCCTGCATTCTGCCAGTGAGAAGGCTCTTCACACCATCGATTTGCACAGACAGCTGAAATATTGTTTGGAAAAAACTAAAGTTATTTCCATATCTAAGCAGCTTTTTGTTTCCTTTCATCCCACATCTTTGGATTTGGCCGTTTCCTAGCAAACCGTCCCCAGGATTTTAAGGTCATTTATTTTTGTTATTCTTTTCATGGCAAATATCTTCCCTCATCATTTAAAGCTAATTCTTCCAGGACTGTTGCCTCCTCTAGTGCTTTTTTCAAGGGACTGGATACCAGTTCCATTCCTGAGTCTGCTACTTGGTCCTGCATTCATACTTTCAGTACACATTACAAATTAGATATTATTTCCAGGGCTAGAACTGGTATTGCCAGGGCTATCCTACATGGGTTTCTAGAGGGATATTCTGTTCTTTCCTCCTCCCAGGTTTCCTTTAGGTTATGAATACTGCAACGGTGATATAGAAGGACATAGTACAGTTGTATAAAATCTTACCTTAACAGTATGTCCTTATGTTCACTGTTGCAGTAGTTGCTCCCTCCCTCCTGCCCCCTCTGCTCCAGCCTGTTCGTTCTTGTCCTCCTGGCCAAGGGGCTCTTCTTCTTTGTCTCTTTCTGAATACACATGTTTTTCCATGTCCCTTTGTGCTTTTTCAGTTCTGAGTGTGTATCTGTACGTCACCTTTATACCCTGTGCCTTGCGTGGGGAACATATGTATGATGTACAATGCCTATAAGTACTAAAAGCTTTGGTATACTGGCTAGATGTTGGGTTAACCTTGGCAGGACATCCCGTAGAGAGACATTGGTGTTTATTCCCAGTTTATTTAGCATTTCTTCTCTGCCTGAGTATGGTATTGTGTCAAAGGCTCATTGTGGACAAACCTCTGTATGCATGGGAGACTTGTTCATAATGAAATAATCTCTGGGGTTGCTGCATCTTGGGATTAAGGACGTATTCCTCTATCCAACATTTTTTTTAACTAATTAACTTCACTAGGAATTAGCTGAAGACTGAATCGCTCATCTAGTTTTTAGCTAACTTAATTAGCCTTGATATGTCTGTTCTGCCTAAGTATACAGTGCAGAATTTCAGATATATCACTGCCTGAAGCTAGTGTTGAAACTTTTTTTGGTTAGATCATTTATCTAATGTTGAAAGGAGGATTTGTCTATGTCTTTCCTTCTCTCCTAAAAGTTCTGGTCAAGATAGAGAAGAAGAAATTAAGAATAATTTTAAATACATACATGGCAAAATCAGATATGGTGTTCTGTAGTTAAGGAACTATCTGTGATCCCTCCACAGTGATTTTTGATGCAAGTTTGGCAGTTATGTTTTGTAAATACAATGGATTTTACAGCTTTGGGGATTCTGAAACTGCATTCTAGGTTTCTGCAGATATGGCTGTGTAGCTGTTGTCATGAGAGAAATCTAAGGTATTTTTTCTACTACCAGGAAGGACTCCACAAGAGTGATATTCTCTGCTAAATGGAAGGCATTTGTTTTATGGACATCTTCAGAATAGTCCATGTTTTTTTCTTGTGAACCATGTTTTTTTCTTGTGAACCATGCTTAGCTTCAGATAATTTGCTTACTTGTCTGATAGGGTTATAGTGTTCAACTGTTAAAGCATACTTAGCCATAATTTCTCTTTTTCCTTATCCTGTCATGAGTAAACCAAGTCTCCCAATATCTCAGTATGTCAGCATTTAGACCAAGGATTTATAGTGCTTTCAGTTTTCCTAGCTTGGAAACCCGTTTTTTATAGCTATACTGATCTGATAGCTTATGTTGTATATCAGTATAGCTCTATCTTCCTCTACTAATAGACTGCTGTCCTGTCAGATACTACTATACTGGGCCTTTCTGTGGCTTCCCACCTGTTCTTTTTCCTACTAGTATTTATTACAAATACTTATTTTCGCTGTTTTTCTTTTACAACATACTAGCTTTGATCTTGTATCTTATTGCTTTTTCTCTCCCCTGCTACTCTTTACCTTGTGTTATTTTTATATTCCGCTTTCTTTTTACTATTTGTGACTTTAGGAGCTCTTACTACTTATATCCAAGTTTATTTAAAACTGTTCATACTTTATTATTAACAAAATTTATGTATTGCCAATTATGCTGAGTTTTCTCTGATGATAATTCTAGAGTTACTTGTACTTTTATTACTTTCTGTAAAATCTATTTCTTATGTAAAAACAGAGCTAGTTATGTACAGTTGGTCTTAGGTACTCATTGTTTTTTATTCTTTCTCTTGCAACAACTGATGTTCGTCGTCTTTCACTGTTGCAGTCATTACACTTGGGTTATCCTGCTGGCAGGCGACCCGCAGTCGGCCCAAGTTCCAAAGTCTTGGCACGTCAGTGCGCCAGGGGTATATAAGATGCAACCAACGCCATTTTCTTCAGTCTTTCTTGCCGCACGGTGCCCGAAGCAAAAGCAGTTCGCAAGTGCTGCTCGGCCGACTCCTGAGATTTTCGAATTTCAGAACCCAAGTCTTCAATAAAGCTAAGTACCCCATTGGGGAAACTTTTTCTTGCCTCAGACCGATGTCAGTAAAAGTTAATTGTATTTCTTGTGGGAAGCAAATACCTCATAAGGATTTTCATTCTTACTGTATTCCATGCCTAGGCCCAGACCACGACGTCACTAGTTGTCTTTTTTGTGCTAGATTTAACAAACACACTATTAAACGTCTGTTTGATTTTGCTCTGCATTACTTTGGCCGAAGATTCAATTATACAATGCCGTCGGAACAACCGATGACCGAAATTCACAAAAAATGCAAAGACAAGGATAAGAACAGGCATCCGAGGTCCAAAACCAGTGACGAAGCCTCTTCTTGGCCAATCGCCGGTTCTCAGTGAGGCGCTTTCGCAGCCCCTGACGCCCGCTACCTCAAAGCCACAGGCCGCTTCCGACTCTCACGTGGAGACAACTAGGCCTCTGGAAACTCAAGGTATTGGGCCTACGGAAACTAATCCCTCAGATGGGTCCGGAGCCGCTGAGCAGGTATCGACTTCTGAGGGTGTTTTTAGACCTTCACAGCTTACCATCAAAACAACAACCAAGTCTAAAGCACTATTAAAGACAAAGAAACAAGTACAGCATTCTCCTGGACAGTCCTCCATGCCTAAGAAACAGATGCTCAAATTGGCCAAAGACCTAATTACTCTGATCAGGGGTTCCCATCCCCCTCCTGATAAAAGGCCTAGGCAGGATACAGACTATGATTCCTCTGATCAGGTTTCCATTTCCTCTGATTCCTCTTCAGACCAGGGATACTCTCTATCCCCCTATGAGGACTGTGATGCTGAAGAATCTATTCCTTCAGCCTCTCCTCCTGAGGATTACTCTTTTGGAGAAACTTTACATACCATGAGGGAGCATTTCCTTTGGGAGAGCCAGGATTACTCAGAATCCAAGAAAAGGCTCAGAGATTTTCTTTTATTGCCTCAGCACAGGCCCCTTGCTATTCTGCCTGTGTTAGATATTGTGGATGATGTGGTCTCTGAATCCAGTTTAACCCCTGATTCTTTGCCCCCAGCACCAGTCAAGCCAGATAGGTACTATAGAGTCCCTGACTCTCAGAAATTTCTTTATAAAAACCCTGCTGCTGACCCAGAAACTGTTTTCCAGGGTCCCAAAGTGGTAAAGGCTTCCACTGCTAAAAATCCAGTTCCCTCTGACAGGGATTCTAGAGCATTGGATAGATGGGGGAAGAAAGTTTACACTTCTGCAACTTAAGCAGTTAGGGCTTTAAGTTGCCAGTTCCACATGCTGAAATACCAACAATATTTAATGTCTCTGTTAAAACAAAAAATGCTTACAAGCTCAGAATGTCCTGACTATAAGGAAATGCAGGATTTATTGCATGCAGCTGAACAAGTGGGAAAACATACTCTGCAATGTGGTTTTGATTCATTAGAGGCATCTTGTAGAGCCACAGTTACAGGATCTGTTTTTCGAAGGCATGCTTGGTTAAAAGAACAAAGTTTACCTGATCATGTTAAGGCAAAATTATTGGATGCTCCTTTACAGCATGATTGGTGTTAAGGCAGAAGAGGTATTAAAGAAAATGGAGGATAAAGCAAAATCTATGCAAACAGTGAAGGATTTCTTACAGGTACAGCCACCTAGATTTAGCAGAAATTGGCCTTCTAAAAATTGGTCCTTTCCAGTGTCAGACAGACCACAAAGAGGCAGATACAGACGCCCAAGAGGCAGATCTCAGCCCCAAGGCTCTTACAGACCACGACAGTGGGGTGCTTCAACCCCAAAAGGAGGAGAAGACAAGTCACAACCTTATAGTAAACAGTCCCAATGACTTCCCCTTTCAAATGCCAAGCACTTACCTTTTGGCAGCTCCCTTAGGGGGAAAACTAGCACTTTTCTCACAAAATTGGCATATAATCACCCAAAACAAATGGGTACTGAATATTGTGTCTCAAGGTTACAGGTTCCACTTTCACACTCTACCAAGGCAAAAAGGAATGCCATACCTGCCACAAAATCAATGGGCAGAGGCACAAAAACAAATTACAGCCCTCATGGACATGAGAGCTATTCAAAAAGTGCCACAGCAGGAACAAGGACAAGGATTTTACTCAAAACAAAGCTTGGAGACCCATACTGGACCTATCTATTCTAAATACTTACCTGGATGTTCCGAAATTCAAAATGTTGACACTACAGCAACTTCTTCCCATGCTGAGCAAGAAGGTTTGGCTTGTTACTTTGGACCTCAAAGAGGCATACCTGCATGTCCCAATCAGAAAAAATTGCAGAAGATACCTCAGATTCATTGCTGGCACAATGCATTACCAATTCTCTGCACTGCCCTTTGGCTTATCTACTGCGCCCAGGGTCTTCACAAAATGCCTGGCACCAGTAATTGCATTTTGCAGACAAAAAGGAATTCAAATATATCCCTTCTTGGACGACTGCCTTATTCAAGCAGAGAGCAAGGACATTCTACTAAAGCATTTGGCGTTTGTAAAAAGATTACTAATGGGCCTAGGGTACACAATAAACGAAAAGAAGTCAAAACTAGTGCCCTAACAAGAGATAATTTTCCTGGGTGCAAGCTTAAATACAACTGCCCAGATGGCTTATCTCACGCCAGACAAGCAAAAACAATTGACTCAGTACTTTCAATTGATGGCAACAAAAGCCCAGCTCCCTGCAAGAAAAATTCTGCAGGCCTTGGGTTTCATGGCGTCCTGCATACTACTACTACCATATGCCAGACTGCATATGAGGAAGTTACAATGGTATCTAAAAAGTGCTTGGACTTCACACTGTCACAGTTTGGAAGCAATAATACCACTTATTCCCTGCCTACAACAGGAGTTTTGATGGTGGGCACAGGCATGTCGCCACAAGGGACAACCTTTCACTTTACCCACAGCCAGGCAGACACTAACAACAGATGCATCGGATTACACCTGGGGAGCACACATGGCAGGAAAATGTATTCAGGGCAAGTGGGCCGCAAACCAAATGCATCTTCCCATCAATCAAAAAGAGATGCTAGCTGTACGAAATGCCCTGACAGCTTTCAAGGACCTTCTGCATCCAGGACAACTATTACTAAAGATGGACAACACCACAGTTATGTGGTACATAAACAAGCAAGGGGGCACACATTCCTATCCCCTCTGCAGACAAGCCATGACTTTGTGGAACACAGCACTGACCTTTCAAGTTCATCTGCAAGCACAATTCCTGCCAGGAAAGAAAAATACTCTGGCAGACGACTTAAGCAGAAACATCATGGATCCTCACGAGTGGAAATTAAATCCACAAGTATTCAGCATAACACAAAAATATGGGGGTGCCCAGACATAGATCCTTTTGCCTCCCCTCTGAACTGCCAACTACAGAAATTCTGCACAAGACTTACCACACACAAGCATTGAAAGTGGATGCTCTCTCATTCAGCTGGAAAACCCTAAAAGTTTGTCTTCCCACCACTGCCTCTCCTTTCAAAGGTACTCCTAAAAGCCAGACAAGAGAGGCCAAAAATGATCCTGATTGCCCCAGACTGGCCATGCCAGCACTGGTACCCAATCTTAAAGAACTTGGCTCAAGGCCCAGCATGGATTTTACCTCAAATTCCTCAGCTTCTGACTCAACAAAACAATCAGATCCTGCACAGCCAGCTCAAAACCTTAAATCTGGCTGCATGGCAGATAACTTAGCCAAGCAGCCAACACCTCTCTCTAAAGCTGTTATGGATGTCATTTTGGAGGCCAGGAGGCCCAGCACTAGGAAATCCTATTCAAAAAAGTGGAAGAGATTCTGCGCCTGGAACCAGGCTCAAGGCTTTGACCCTCTTGTTCCAAATATTCCTCAGATATTACAATACTTAACTGAGATGCTGGACAAAGGCCTATCCTTTTCATCAATTAAGATCCAAGCCTCTGCCATTTCAGCTCATTACAACACGGATCCTCCTATTTTCTCTCATCCATTACTAAGACAGTACCTCAGAGGGGCTAAAAACATAAGACCGCCCCGGAGAGCACCAACACCAACTTGGGACCTCAACTTTGTCTTGGAAAAACTAAATTTACCTCCTTTTGAGCCAGCCAATTCAGCAGAATTAAAATTCTTGTCATGGAAAACTGCTCTGCTTCTGGCAATAACCTCAGCACGAAGAGTCTCAGAGCTACAGGCATTAATGGCAGTGGAACATTTCATCATTTTTCATCAAGACAGGGTTTCTTTAAGAACAAACCCTACATTTATGCCAAAGGTGGTATCCAGTGTGGCTCTTAACCAAACTATTCACTTGCCAACATTTTATCCAAATACCCAGAATAAAGGGGAGAGACTTCTGCCCTCATTGGACATACACAGGCAGTTACGTTTCTACTTGGACAAAACAAAAGCTTTCAGGACAACTGAGCAACTGTTTGTAGCATATGCTGCAGGATCACAGGGAAAGCCTATTTCAAAGCAGACTATTTCAAAGTGGATAGGACACTGTATCCATTTCTGCTACACACAACATGGAAAAATAGTGCCTAACAACATTAGGCCACATTCTACCAGGGCAACAGCCACTTCAGCAGCCTTTCTTAGAGGAGTACCAACCAAGGATATTTTGGAAGCTGCAACTTGGAGTTCAGTGCACACCTTTACCAAGCATTACCACTTGCCCCTTTACTCTAAATCCAGAGCAAGCTTTGCCACTGCAGTGCTGCAGGGCCTCATAGCCACTCCAAAACCTTTATAGACCCAGCCACCCAACCTCAGCTTTGGGATTCAACCCAAGTGTAATGACTGCAACAGTGAAACACGATGAACATAGTACAGTTTTGTACCTACCATAAATGTAGATGTTAGAGTGTATTCACTGTTGCAGCCCGGGTTACTCACCCTCCATCCCCACTTACTTTGCTGGGACTTACCTATGCCTTTCTATCCTATACAACTATATACAACCTATGTGGTGCATTTGTTTGTAAATAAGGGTATTGTTTTTTATTTACTGTATGTTTTTGTTAGCAATATATATTGCCTATCTATTTGGGGGCACCTGACATCTGGGGCAAGAAAAACTGAAGAAAATGGCGTTGGTTGCATCTTATATACCCCTGGCGCACTGACGTCAGGGAAGAGGCGACAGCAACCGACGCCGGACCAAGACTTTGGAACTCGGGCCGCCTGCCAGCAGGATAACCCAAGTGGTAATGACTGCAACAGTGAATACACTCTAACATCTACATTTATGGTAGGTACAAAACTGTACTTTTATGTTACATAATGTTTAAGTAATATACTATTGGAGCTTTTCTCCTCGGGTATCTGCTGAAAAAGGGCTTTTCCCAGTCAGATTAACCTGGTTAACAAATGTCAACTAAATAAATAAATATTGGGTGTCAAAAAAATCTCAGAACATGTACTGCATTTAGTCCAACGTGCCAATTTTATTTATAGAAGTTTGATGCTGGCATATCTGCATTGCTTACTGTACTTATTTCCTTGTTTCACTTGAAAGAAAGTTACTGTTTGTCATTTTTGCATTTAAGTTACCTGTAACACATTGCATTTAAGTTACCTGGCACTTGCTCACTAAAGCAATTATATAAGTCAGCACTAAAAAATTAAAAGCACTACACCCTCACAAACTCCCCTTGAGTACCTTGTTCCCCATTGGCCCTTTTTTCAATTATAAAGGAATTCCCAATACTATTCTAGCATGTCCAAAGGTCAGTTGTCAATCTCCTCTCCGGTCCAGCTGGTGAATCTGGGAATCTTGAGGCAATGTTACCAACTGCCTCATGTACACAGAAAACCCTCTCCTCCTCCCAACAAATTCCAACACATGTGAGAGATGCAACCATATAGCCAAACTGGAGGCTAAGCTCTCTCAACTCAGTACTGGCGTAACCAATCAGGAGGAGAAGGAAACCACACTCACTACAATTCCAGTCTCACAAAGACCTACCACGACAGCAAACCAAACACATAAACGGACAAAAACATACTCAGAGGCTCTAAATAAAAATCTGCCTAAGCAGCAGAGACCTCCAAAGCAGACACCCAAGCAACCGCTACCCCAAAACAAAACACGTGCAACACATAGCTCACAAAGCCAGTGTGCCGAACAGTCACAGCCCTTAAGGCTAAACAACACACCCGATACACTTGTAATAGGTGACTCTATCGTCAGGCACACTGACGTCCCGCTCACCAGGCTGAACAAGGAGAAGGTCACGGTGAGCTGCCTTTCGGGCGCTAGGATCCGCCACATAACACAAGCACTCAGGTCACTCCAAGGCAAGTACAAATATGACTCAGTCATTGTCCATGCTGGTGAATGACCTGAGACGTACCTCCCTGGACTACATGAAAAGAGGCATAAAGGAGCTCTCTGAGCATGTAGCCCAGGCCAGTATGACCCTGACCTTGAGTAGCATCTTACCCTCATCAAGAATGATGCCACAATATGAAGACAAGATGATCAATTTCAACAACTGGCTTAAGTATTGGTATCATTCAAAGGGGATCCAATGCCTGTCAGCCTGGGATGACATGCTCGACAAGCCACGATGCTTCGCTAGGGACGGCTTGCACCTGTCACCCCTGGGCTTTTGGATATTGGCAAAGGCTCTTGCTACCCCCATAGTGCCTTTTTTAGGCAAGGCGCAAAAGACAAACCCACCTCCATAGGTATCACAAGGGATAAGAAACTAAAGGTAATGCTACTCAATGCCAGAAGTCTAAACCTCAAGATGCACGCACTCAAAACTCTCCTTAGCATGGAGAACATCGATATCTGTGCAGTAACAGAAACCTGGTTCAAGGCTCCTGAGAGCACCCCAGCACTACCAGGTTATACCTCCTCATATCATGCTTTTCGGCCCCAAAACTTGGACCGAACCACAAAAGGAGGGGGAGTATCAATATTCGTCAAAGATACCCACACCTCCAGGTTGGTGGCACAGCACAAAGCATCAGAGACTATCCATGTACAACTAACAGTGGGTAAAACTGGCTTCCAGTTTATAGCCTGCTACAGACCACCCTCCCAAACCCAGGAACCCCACTCGGCCTTCCTGAGAACACTGGAAAGTATGAAGGTCTCTCCAAACACCATTATATTGGGTGACTTCAACTACCCAAACATAGACTGGGAGCATTACTCTAGCTCCAACACCCTAGCCCAAAGGTTCCTAGAATTTATAAACTCAAATATTATGAAACAACTTGTTACCACTCCCACAAGAGGGGAAAACATACTGGACCTGATCATCACCAATAAGGGGACTCTTTGCTCCAGACCAGAAGTGTATCCCTCACTGGTAAGATCAGACCATAAACTAATCTCACTGGATATTCACATCCCGACCCCACCCCCTGCCCAGAAAACCACAGTGAAAAACTTCTCTAAAGCAAATTTCACACTCCTCAAAACCGAGGTGGAATCCTTCAAAGCCCTCGGGCCTGTGGAAAATATGGCCCAGACCGCAGAATCCTTTATAAACGCATTCTATAAACACCTTCAGGAATGCATGGATCATGCAATCCCAAATAAAACCAAGACCCAATCCTCCAAAGGCAGACGTCCTGTCTGGTGGACCCCAGCTATAAACAAATTATACAATAGAAGTAGGAAGCTACTACATGACAGAGCATAATCCCAAAAAGGGAAGGCATCTCTGATCAGTATTAGCAAAAAACTATGGGCACTCATAAAATTGTCTAAGACCAGCTTCGAGAGAAAAATTGCACAGGACACTAAGGATAATCACAAGGCTTTCTTTAGTTATGTTAGGAACCTGGGTGGGAATTCCCAGATATGCTCAGAATTAGTCCAAAATGACAAAAAATACACTGAACCCACAGACATTGCCAACATCCTAGCTGACAGGTTCAGCGCAAACTCCCCCCCCCCTCCACCAAAAGGGCAAATATCTATCCCAGCAGAGTGCTTGCTCCCCTGACATCTCAGATGCTCAGTAAGAGTCAACCTCTCCAAAGCAAAAAACACAGCATCAATGGGACCAGACGGTGTCTCGGGCTGCGTCCTACATGAACTCCAAGAAGAGCTAAACCCAAACATAAAACTACTGTTCAATTTCAGCCTTACTACTGGATATGTACCCAAAGAGTGGCGTACAGCAACAGTGGTCCCTCTCCACAAAGGTGGTGCCTCAACGGATCCTGGAAACTATCGCCCCATAAGTCTAACTAGCTTGGTCTGCAAAGCTATGGAAAGGATCATCATGGACCTCATAAATAAAGATATTGGGGACCTACAGACACTGATCCTACCCAGTTCGGCTTTGTTAAGGGTAGATCCTGCCTCTTAAACCTGGTCGATTTCTTTGAAACAGTCACCAAGGCCATTGACGAGGGGAAGGTGATCCACACAGCCTACCTGGACCTTGCAAAAGCCTTCGATACAATACCCCACTCGGGCATTATAGATAAGCTCACCAGCTTAAATATAAACCCCTATGCCACTAGATGGGTTGCAAACTGGCTCAAGGACAGAACCCACATAGTTAGAATTGCTGGAGCCATGTCAGACTCCAAACCAGTTACAAGTGGCATCCTGCAAGGCTCAGTCCTGGGACCTCTCTTGTTAGGTATATATTTCTCGGAGGTACAGGCCAACACGAAAGGACTGTGGCTGACCAAGTTCGCAGATGACTGCAAACTGGGCGCCATAATCGACTCTCCAGCCGACACAAGCATCCCCCAAAAGGGCCTCATAGAAACAGACAACTGGTGCCAGAGCCATGGCCTCAAGCTAAACGCCAAAAAGTGTATAGTCATCCGTTTTGGCAAGAACAAAGTGCCCACAAATTACCACATAGGTGGTAATCCATCAAGTACAGAAGAAGTAATTAGGGACCTGGGGACCCAAGTTGATAGCAATCTCTCATTTGACAACCACGTGGCCAAAGTGGTTAGAAAAACATTTTATATAGCCCACCTAATTATGAAGGGATTCACATCTAGATCAGGGGAGGTCATCGTGCCTCTTTACTCATCCTTCATCAGGCCCATAATTGAGTACAATGCCCCTTTTAGGATGTACCTTACCAGACACCTGCAGCAACTTGAAAGACCCCAAAAGTACCTCACCAAGAGGATTAAAGGGCTCAAACAGATGCCATATGCTGCCCGGTTAAAGAAACTCCAGCTCTACTCAGTGGCATCCCGCCTGCTCAGAGGCGATCTGTGCCTGACGTATAAAGCCATGTCCAACTCGGAATTAATGGACATGCTGCACCTCAGAAAATCCAAATCCCATCGAGCTACGCGCTCGAGAGACTTGAACCTCAGCACTGAAATAAATAGGACATGCTGGAGGGACAGATTCATAACCCAGAGGCTTCCTTCACTCTGGAATAAAATCCCAGTCCAGGTTAGGCAGAGTCCCTCATTGACTCTCTTCAAGAAGAATCTTGATAAGTGGATGGGAGATTGTAGGTTTACCCCGGGTATCACTTCTGTGTCACTGTTAGAGTCACAGTATACTAACCTCAAAAAAGGGCATAGCAAAATTAATTTAAAATGTGTGGCGAAAGCCAAACACACTCTGGCTAGGCTTATAAATGCCCTAGGGCAGATAGCCTAGTATGAACCTATGAATCTACAAATCCGAAATGTACTCTGGCCTAGAGTAGTGTCTGAGTCCCCCCTAAGCCACGCTATGCACATTTTTCTCTGTCCTGATAAAAAAATCCAAACAGATGAAAGTTAAAGCTTTGATACCATAAGGGCAGTAGTGGGGATGGGGGGATTCAGCCAGCACACTAGTCAGTGTGATCTCCCTGTTAGAGATAGAGGAAACTGCCACTACCTGGTGTTTTGGTGGAAATGCCCCTTGTAGAAGTGAGAGAATGACCAGTATGATCAGCCCCTAACTCACCCCCTACCTTCATGAACTAAGCATGTACTAGGGCATAGGACCATTAAGAAAAATTTCCAAGCAGCCCTGATGGTTATCTAATGATGGCCACTCCTGGTCAGCCATCACCTCTCTGATGGGAGATGAATGGGCTGATTGACTGGCGAGCAGTGAGGGCAAGTAGCTGCAAACATACATATGTATATTACACACACACATATATGTATATGTATAACCCCCCCCCCCCAAAACACACATACCCACAGACGTAGCCTACTGCAGAGGTTGTCACGCCACACACACACACATATATACAACTTTTTACATCTAATTTTGAGGTTGCAAACTTTGGTGAAACATTATTACTGTTGAATTCTAGGATATAGAGCACAATACAGTTTATCTAGCTTATGTCAAAAAATTCAGATTCAGAATGATTCTTAAATGTGTGCTCTTGATTTATAAACATTATATGTCAGTAGTCCCAATGGTTAAAACATTCAAGTATTTATTATGATTGGTTTATTGAAAGTTATTTTGGAAAAAAATGCATTTTATATCACTATTAATGGTTTTTCAGTACACAGTTATGGGTAAGCTTTTGCCACCCACATAGGCAGATTTATGTGTGGTTTTCTATGAGTTAAACATATGTGATTCTGTCCGCAGTACTTATTTATTTATTGACATTTGTTAACCGGGTTTGTCTAACTGGGCTTGTGGCCCATTTTCAGTGGAGACCCGAGGAGAAAAGCTGAGGAAAAGAGCGAGTATGATGCTGCTTTTGGGAGTTAAATTAAATGACCTAAAGTCATTTTTGGTACTAAATATTCGGATCTGATGATGTCTTTCAGTTCACTCCTGTACACATGTGGTCTCAGATTCAACATTGGATTTGTCCTCAGCCACAGTAAAGTTTAGGACCTAGTGATGATCTTCGTGTTTCGCTGTTGCAGTCATCACACTTGGGTTATCTGCCTGCAGGTAGCCCTCAGTCGGCCCAAATACCAGAAACTTAGTATTTCTGCGTCGGTTGCTGTCGCTTCAGGACTGATGTCAGGTCATCGGGGGTATAAAAACAGGCAGGCAGCCGACGCCATTACATCAGTCTTTCTTGCCGAGGAGCCCGAAGCAGAAGCAGTTCGCACGAGTACTGGTCGGCCGCTACCTGAGTTTTTATTTCCGAAATGGAATCATCCTGAAGTCTTCTAAAGCTAAGCACCCCGTTAGGGATCCGTTTTTCTTGCTCTAACTGATGTCAGAAAAAGTTAAGTTATCTCACCTGTGGAAAGCAAATACCACACCGAGAGTTCCATTCTTACTGCTTCACCTATTTAGGCCCAGACCACGACGTACCTCGCTGTCGGTTTTGTGCTTTGTTCAACGACTGAACTATTCATCGTCAGGCCCTTGTTATAGCTAAATACTTTTGTTCTCTATCTCCGTATTCCGAAATGGCTTCGATAAGCCATCCTACTACCGGTCTTCCGAAAAAACGTAAGGATAAAGACAGAGACAGACTGCACAGGTCCAAAACTGCCGACGACGCTTCCGTTAAGCTAGTCTCCAGTTTGCTGGTATTCAGTGAGACGCTTTTGCAGCCCCTGATGCCCGCTTCAATGGATTCACAGGTTGCTACCGAGACCCGTTTGGAGTCCGGTATGCCATGAGACTGTTCTTTGACTACAGAACCTGCGGATATCTCTACCTTAGATGGATCTGGAGCCACTGTGCACTTCTGAGGAAGTTCTTCGCATTACCAATATTTGACACAAACCGATGACTTCTTGCTTCTTCAGTTCTCTCTAAAACTACCTAGTTTCTAAGGCCAAGAGTATGAGCTACACCTAAAAAAAAAACGACCCAAACTAAAGCACCTGCTTCCTTGCCACAATCTCAAATGCTTAACATGGCAGAAGACCTGATCATGCTGATTGGGGGAAGCCAGCCTTCCCCTGCTAAAAGAAAGAGAGACCTGTCCCCAGCAGCTTTGACTGAACAAGAGTCCGATGACTCTGAGGTTTCAGAATATGATGACATGCCTTTATCTGCCTATGAGGATTCAGATGCAGGGGAATCCATTTTTCTTTTGGTGAACCCCTACATACTTTGAGAGAACATTTCCACTGGGAATGCCAGAATTATCCTCAGTCAAATAAGAGACTCAGGGAATTTTTAGACTTACCACAGCACAGACCCTTAGCTATTCCTCCTGTTCTGGATGTTGTGGATGATGTCTTCATGGAATCCGGTCTAATTCCTGATACTTTACCCCTTGCTCCAAGGAAACCAGACAGGTACTACACAGTCCCTGACTCTCACAAATTTCTTTTCAAAAATCGTACTGCTGACCCAGAGGTCATCTCCCAAGGGCCTAAAGGAATAAAAGCAACTACAGCTAAGAATCCCACCCCTTCGTACAGAGATTCCAGAGCTTTAGACAGATGGGGTAAGAAAGTATACACTTCGTAACTCTGACCATTATAGCATTGAATTGTGAGTTCCACATGCTGAAATACCAGCAACATACTATGGAACGTATTAAGCAAAAATGATCTAACTTTCCTGATTGTGCAGAAAATAAAGAATTACAGGAGCTTATGCATTCTGCAAGCCAAATCAGCAAACATACCTTGCAATGCGGGTTTGACGCCCTAGAAGCATCTTGCAGGGCAGCAGTCACAGGTTCTGTACTTAGAAGGCATACTTGGCTTAAGGAGCAGACCTTGCCAGACCATGTCAAATCAAAATTACTGGATGCTCCTTTGAACAAAAACAATCTGTTTGGCACCAAAGCAGAAGAGGTTTTAAAAAAGGTGGAATAAAAGGCTAAGTCTATGCAGACTGTCAAAGATTTTTTGCAAGTGCAGCCTCCAAGATTCAGTTGGCATTGCCCCTCAAAACATTGGTCTTTTCCAGCCCTCTCAAGGCCATCTCATACTAGACCCACAGGAAACAGACCCCCCAGATTACATTCTCAGGGTATGCAGAGATCTAAGCAATGGAGTACCTCCACTTCTAAAACAGGGAGTGCTAAGCCACCCCCTTACGGAAAGAATGCACAATGACTTCTCAACTCCTTTCCTCACCTCTGCCCAATTGCGTGTGCCCCTAGGAGGAAAACTTGCCCACCATGCAAAAAACTGGACCTCTATCACCAACGATCGATGGGTCCTCAAATAGTATCCCAGGGGTACAAATTTTATTTCCACATGCTGCCAACACCAAAAGGGTTCCCAGACCTTCCACCAAACCAGTGGGCAGAGGCACAAAACCAAGTTCAATCCCTGCTCTCCATAAGGGCAATTCAGCCTATTCCTGCAGAACAGATAGGCCAAGGTTTTTATTCCAGACTTTTCCTGGTACCCAGAAGAGAGGGCACTTGGCGCCCAATCTTAGATCTATCCAGTCTAAATGCATTCCTGGTAGTACCAAAATTCAAAATGTTCACCCTACAGCAGCTTCTCCCTATGCTGTCCAAAGATGCCTGGTTAACTACCCTAGACCTAAAGGAAGCCTATCAGCACATCCCTATCAGGGACTCATGCAGGAAAGATCTATGTTTCAGGGTAGGATCTATGCATTATCAGTTCTCTGCACTTCCCTTTGGCTTATCCACTGCTCCCAGAGTCTTTACAAAATGCCTGGCTCCAGTGATTGCCTGTTACAGAAAGAGACCGATTCAAATTTACCCTTACTTGGACGATTGCCTGATTCAGGCAGACGGACAGGAAAAGCTGTTGCAGCACCTGACATTTGTAAAGAACCTTCTAACCTCCCTGAGGTGTACACTATCAACGACAAGAAATCAAAACTAGTCCCCAGTCAAAAAATTGTATTTCTGGGAGCAAGTTTGGACACAGCATCCCAGATGGCATTCCTTACTCCAAAAAGAAAGCCTATCTGACAGGCTACTTCACTCAAATGGCCACCAGAACCCAGCTATCCACAAGGAAAATCCTGTAGATTCTAGGGTTCATGGCATTCTACATTCTACTAATTCCATATGCCAGACTGCATATGAAGAAACTTCAATGGTACTTAAAAAGTATTTGGTGCCAACATTCTCAGGACCTGGAAACTATCATACCTTGTCTCAAGACACAGTTTCTTTGGTGAGCAGCAGCATGCAACCACAACAAGGGAGTTCCCTTTACACAACCCCATGCTGCCCAGACCCTAACCACAGATGCATCAGACTATGCCTGGGGTGCGCATCTGGATGGCTGGTGCATTCGGGGCCACTGGAGCCCAAACCAGTTTCACCTGCACATCGATCAAAAAGAGATACTAGCTGTTCAGCATGCTCTGACAGCTTTCCCATCCCTACTCTTACCAGGGCCCCTTCTGATAAAAAACGACAACACCACAGTGATGTGATACATCAACAAGCAGGGGGGAACCCACTCTTACACACTCTGCAGGCTAACCATGACCTTGTGGAACACAGCCTTGGCTATGCATATTCACCTGCTGGCTCAATTCCTGCCAGGCAAGCAAAACTGTCTGGCAGACAACTTAAGCAGAAATCTCCTGGATCCACACGAGTGGCAATTAGACCTCAACACCTTCAGCCTTCTAACCCAGAAATGGGGTGCCCCAAAGGTGGACCTGTTTGCCTCTTCCTGCAGTCACCAGCTCAGCAAATTCTGCACCAGGGTACCTCACAGCAAGGCCTGGAAAGTGGATGCCCTATCCTTCCACTGGGTAAACCTCTCAATCTATGCATTTCCTCCTCTGCCTCTTCTTACAAGAGTACTACTCAAGATAAGGCAGGAAAGACCAAGGACAATCCTGATTGCCCCAGACTGGCCACACCAACATTGGTACCCACTACTGCGCAGTCTGTCACCAGTGCCACCATGGCACCTACCCCAGATCCCAACCCTCCTCACTCAGCAGGAGGGGCAGATCTTGTATCCACAAGTACAAACCTTGAACCTTGCAGCTTGGCTTAATCCTTGAATTCTCCTCCACTGGCCAGCCTAAGCAAGCAGGTGCTGGATGTCATTCGTGAAGTCAGAAGACCCAGTACTAGGAAATCCTACGCTGATAAGTGGAAAAGGTGTTGATCCTGGATTCTCTATAAAGTAGCGCATACAGCACAGCCCTCCTTACCTCTCATCCTGGGCTACCTTGTAGACCTACTCCACAGAGGCCTATCCTTCTCTTCCATTAAGATCCATGGCTCTGCCATCTCTGCTCCTTACAGCACTGAGCCACCTCTCTTCTCTCACCCTCTCATCAAACAGTTCCTGAGAGGGGCTAACAACTTAAGGCCACCAAGAAGAGCCCCCACCCCTGCTTGGGACCGTAACTTTGTGCTGGAAAAGCTCACGCTACCCCCCTTTGTGCCTGCACGTTCAGCAGAGTTGAAATTCCTCTCTTGGAAAACAGCCTTGCGTCTGGCTATCACCTCAGCTAAAAGAGTGTCTGAGCTACAAGCACTTATGACTGTGGAACCCTTCATTATTTTTCATGCTGACAGGGTCTTCCTCAGGGCTAACTCTACTTTTATGCCCAAAGTGGTATCCAGTGTGGCTCTCAACCAATCTATCCATTTGTCCACCTTTTTCCCTAATCCTCAAAATAAGGGGAGAGGATCCTGCACTCTTTAGACATGCACAGACAGCTCAGATTCTGTCTTGATAGGACTAGGCCCTTCAGGAAATCTGACTATTTACTAGTCAGCTTTGCACCAGGGGCAGAGGGCAAGGCCATATCAAAACAAGCCATCTCCAAATGGATAGCACATTGTATCCATTTCTGTTACAAACACCATGGGAAACCACCCCCTCAGGGGATCAGAACGCATTCCACTAGGGCAACCTCAACCTCTACAGCCTGTCTCAGAGGAGTCCCTACCAGGGACATTCTGGAAGCTGCTACTTGGAGTTCTGTTCACACCTTCACCAAGCATTACCACCTGCCTATTTTTTCCAAATCCAGGGTGGGTTTTGCAACAGCAGTCCTGCAGAGTATTCTAGCCAGCCCCAACTCTTCTTGACTGCCTCCACCCATTCTTCAGCTTTGGGAATCAACCCAATTGTGATGACTGCAACAGTGAAACACGAAGAACATAGTACAGTTGTGTACACTTACCATAAATGTAGACGTTTGAGTGTATTCACTGCTGCAGTCCTGGTTTCCCTCCCTCCAGCCCCCTTGACTCTCTCTCTCTCCTTCTATGTCTCTCTTACTCACCCCTTACAGGGCTGTTGGTATTTACTTTTTGCTGGTGGTATTTTTTTCCACCATAACTTAGCTCCCTCAGGGGGCTCCTGACATTTGGGCAAGAAAAACTGATATAATGGCGTCGGCTGCCTGTTTTTATACCCCTGATTACCTGATGTCAGTCCTAAAGCGACAGCAACTGACACAGAAATACTAAGTCTCTGGTATTCGGGCCGACTGAGAGCTACCTGCAGGCAGGTAACCCAAGTATGATTACTGCAACAGTGAATACACTCGAACATCTACATTTATGGTAAGTGTACAGAACTGTAATTTCAGGCTCATCCCTTACCCCTGATTCCACTGTATCACAGGAGCTACTCCAGATCTTGTTTGCTGCTCTTCATCATCTGACTGGTTCTGTAGTGCTCCAGCTGTTTCCATTATATCTGCATTATTATTCAGATAAGAGTACTCTTCTTTTCTTCTTTTTCTACTTTTGTAGTTTTGGCTTCGTCTCATAAAAGAAATCTTACAATATACTCTTCTTTTTCTCTCTTCTATTTCTAGATGCTTTTGCTATTGATAGAAAGCACTGAGTTGTTTGATCATGTGATTTTTGTCTTTACTGTTGCCTTTTCTTTTTATTTGGTTTCTGTAACTTCGTAGTATGTTTGAGAAACCTTTGGGTTTCAAAACATGTGCGGCCTGTGCCCACAAGCTGCCCAACTCTTATGCACAAGACAAATGTGTGTATTGTCTGGGTCCAGTGCACCTAGATGTTTCTTGTACTATCTGTGAAGCTTTTGGGCAGAGGGCTTAGGTGGGTAGGAGAAATAAACTCATGCTCAAGTGTCTGATTCCATCCATATTAGGTGTTGAAATGACTTTTCCCTCGTCTTCATCTTCTGTCAGAGCAGGAGCTTCTCCTCCATTTTCTGCTTCTCCAGTACCTAAATCTGTAGAAAAACAAAAACAAGAAAAGCATAAAACATCCCGAAAATGTTTTCTGGACCCCCACACTGGCTACAAAAGTGGCTAAACACTCCAAGCCATTGCCAGCATCTGATAGTGGTAGGGTCAGTGACTCCTCCTCCTTCCTAGTTCTCCCATGAGCAGGTGCCTCCATTACTCAGGTCACCAATTCTCCAGGAACAGATCCATCACTCCAGGTCTAATCCTTCTGCTTCTTCAAAGTCATTCAGGTCTTCTAAAAGCCTCACCAAAACAGATGTGGACAGGATGATGTGTGGCTTCTTACAAACCCAGATTCAGTTGGGGGTATTACCAACTCCAGCCACTCTTAATCCAGTAGAAACCTCTACCCTTGACACCCAATTGTTGCTCCTTCTCCAACCTGAGTGCCTGGAAAAGGTCCTTTGGATCTTTCTTTAGCCTAGGTAGATCTATATGTGAGCCGAGACTCAATGTACCGTCAAGTCCAATAAATTCTCTGTCGAGGTAAGCTCCAACTCCCAGAGCCATAAAGTCGATGTAGACTGTGAGAGGTTAGGTTTGAATCCAAGATCTTCTGACCTGTTCTTTACTCTAGGAACTTCGACTCTTGACAGTTTCACTCCAGCGACCCTACTGGATCCGAGTCTAATGGCTTCCAGGGTTGAGCTTCTCCCTTGGGTTTCAGATCCAAAGGTGATGTTCCTCAGATCCATTGCAGGCTCAGCTTTCAAGGCCTTCAAGAGAGTGCTCTCCATCCTAACAGCAAAAATCCTCCCTGTCTCAGCTGAATCCAGCCCTCCCCATAGGATCTCTAAGGGTCTGCAGTATGACACTCTTGTCCCATTGGGGCAGCCAGTGTCTTAGAGCCCTGAGCCTGTGGTCCCACATGAGACAACATTTTTTTTGAGTCTTTTCCTGAATAATCTGCAGAAGAGTTACAAGGGAAATGCATGTGTAAGAGGAAGCGCTTAAGCTCCCTGGAAGAGTCACTAACCACTGATATTGATTTCAGTGAAAGAGAATGGTCCCTCAGATCCCCCCCCCCCTTGAGGTCTCATTCGGGGAGGTCCTGGAAATCCTTAGACAGATAGGGAAGTTAGTCTTCCCAGACACTTTCTTAGGAATTAGTTTTCCTCAAGGCTTTTGGTTCTGGCCCATCTATGTCTTGGGTAGTGCCACCTGCAGATGAGATGGTAGATATCTTTTCCCAGGCGTGGAAGGAGCATGATGCACCTGTGCCCATTCCCAAGAAGCCAGACAAGTGTTTGGTGGTCCCTAAAGATTGTCCACATTGGAGCAAGGGCCCACTAGTGGATTCCATGGTGATGGTGGCAGCCACCAAGACAGAGCTTGTGGAAGAGAGTTTCTCTGTCCATCCACCAAATAGGGAATCTTAAGTCTTGGACAGGTTTAGGAAGCATGTATATGCCTTGTCTACTTTCTCAATGAAAGTGCTTAGTTATTTGACACATTTTACACATCTCCAGAAAGATTTGGCAAAAGAAATCTCCCCTTCTCTTCTAGGAACCTTGTCTGTGGATCAGAAGATGACCCTTGATTCCCAGATGGCTACCCTCCTATCCCTATCCAATACTTATATGCTTCTCATATCTAATGCCGCAAAAGGGGGTGTCTAGAGTGGTCAGAACAGGTATTTTCATCAGGAGGCATGTCGGGATGTGGCTTTGTGACTTCACTGAGCACTTCAAAACATTCTTTGTTAATGCCTCTTATGACAGATCAACTTTGTTTCGATCTAAATTTAAACAAATTATCTCCAGGAGTGAACAGGACAGTAAATTCTTATCTGCCATAAAGACGAAATTCTCATTCCACCAACAAGACCTTCACCAGGAATCAGGCAGGGAAGGGAATATAGTTCAGAAAATCTCAGTGGTTTTTCAGTGGCAGAGGGGGGAACTCTTACAAGACCACTTCCAAGATGTCTGCACATTGCATAACCGCTTAACTCTAGCTCTCCCAGTGTGAAAACAGAACCTCAACAGAGAAAACCAACAAACTTTTGTGTTTATGGGTACATTTCAGTAACTGGCTAGTAAGTGTACTGCCTGGATGTCAGGAAAAAATAAATACAAAACACCTGGAAAAAAATCAGCTACAAAAAGTGAGGAAGAAACACTGACAGGGGAAAGTTCTGCAACTGTTCAGCAAAAAGGAATGCAACCTCCAGACATGACTTCCAGGAAGATAAAAGACAACTGCACACAGACCTGGTTAAAGTAAATGAAACACTAATGGAGTATATTAACACAAACAACAGAAGGTTGAGAAAATGGAAGAAGCTTTAAACAGATATTCAGGTGAGGTTATAAAGCTGCAAAAATCAGAAGTTGAAATGAAGAAAAGGCTGGCTGAATATGAGACTGCTCAGGAAGACATGTTTCAAAAAACAGAATTGTAAGACAGAGCACATATGGAAAACCTGAGATTTTCAGCTGTACCAGCGAAGCTGGAAGGAACAGAGTGCATTAATTTCATGAAAGCACAAATAAGCACCTGGACTGGTGTTCCACTGCAGGAGTTGTTAGTTGAGAGGGCACATTGCATGTATGCTATGCTGACTATGAGAAAGCAGCTTAGACTTATAATAGTAAAGATACAATCCTACCAGCAGAATGAGTTGATTCTGACAAAACTATGGCAGAAGGACAAAATACTAAAAGTGGGAGACGGCAAGAGTGTTTCTGGAAAATGATTACTCATTGTACACCAAACAGAAGAGGAGTAAATTCATTCCACTGTTCAGGGAATGTTGACACACAGTTGTGATATTCAGACTGCTGTACCCACCTATCTTTAAGGTATTCTTCCCTGGAGGGACAAAATCATTTTTTGATTAAGTACATGCTAAGGAGGAAATGCAAATGTTTGTCCAACAAAAAGTGAGCTGTGAAGCAGATGGAGATTGTGCTTCTTGTCCTTCTGTTAATAAGGACCACAGACTGTACCTGTGAGACCTTTTCCATTGTTTCAAAGGAAAATCTTGGAGAGAAGGAAGGAGCAAAAAAGTTGACTAGAAGAATCAAGAGTACATTGAAATGAAGCAGAGACAGGACTTGGGAGATGGACATGAACAGTAATAAAACTAGTAACTTAGTGTGGGATTACAATGCAATAATTATATTTGTGAAATGTGACTGAACAAGAAAATCTAGAAATATTGGACTTGTGGGTGACTCTAAAGTATATGCCCTAGTTCATGTCATTAATGTTCAGAAAAATGCTTTGAGGAGGGAAAGAGAGGGGAGAAAGCTAACTGCAACAAATGAAAACATTTTATTTTCTTAATAGTACTATTTTTGTGGTGTATGGTTTTCTTTGCATACTATAAAGTAAAGTTTTCTTAGTTGTTTTTTTTTTTTTTTAAGTGTAATGGGGATTGTAAATAGGTGCTGCTATTCTTTTTTTCCCATTCTTTCTCCCTTCTCTCTTTCTTCTTCTTCAGTTTTTTTAAGAAATGTAGGGACTGCAATGTAAAAAAAATTAAAATGCCTGGTTAAAAGAGCATGACAAAAGAAAAATGTAATGTGCTTTTTCGCTTTCTTGCATGAGAGAATGATTGGATTAAGGACCTTAGATTGATTTAGTAACAAGTTTTAAGAGAAAGCAAGTGAATGAAAAAGAATATTGAAATTAAGGAGGATTTTTTTCTAACGAATGAATACATGCTTGGTAGCAATTCTGTATCTGGTCCTCATGTCTCAAAGGAAAAATCTGATAGAGAAATTGGCTGTCTTTCATGTCTCCATGGAGACAATCTGATAATGAGAAATTGGTTACAGTGTGGTGGAGAGTGGTTCGCTGCGGGGGGGGGGGGGGAAGAGACGTTGACTATGAGATAATGTTCTCTGAAAGCATTCAGGGGTTTTCTCAACTGGGAGAGCTATAAAAATAAGACAAAACCAGTTAGCACTTGGTTAGAAGCACAGGCTGCACCTTGCATCTTAGCATGGATAATCTTTCTTTTAGGTTGATTCCACATGTATGAGAGTGGCTGTCAGTTTGGGACATTTGTTCCTATTAAGAGAGTAAAACTTCAATATTTGAAGAGGTACATAGTTTTGTGTGTTATCATTAAATTAATAGATTTCAGGGTGGTATTGTTTTTTTTTTTTTTTTTTGAGGACTTTCAATAAAACAAAACGTTTTGTAAGATGTGGCTTAGGCTCAAATGAATATGACAAGAAACAAATGTATAAAAGCTCAAACAGTGTATGCGTGTTACACAAAAGCTGGAACTAGACCTTTAACAAAAACGGTATTATACATAAAAGGTGATAATAATTTTAAATACAGTGATGCTTTCTATAATGTCTTTAAATGTCAGTGGTCTCACAAATTAATACAAAAAGGAAAGAATAGTGAACTATATGAAAAAAAACGTAGAGTGTAAATAGCTATGCTACAGGAGATGCACTTGGAAAGAATTGAACATGTGAATTTGATAAAGAAAGGTTTTCAGGATGGTTATTCAGCTGAATATCTGAGACAAAGGAATAGAGGAGTACTTATATTAATTGCAAGAGGAGCTCCAGTAGTACAAAAAAAAATGTACCAACGGAGTAAAAGCTGAGTAGCACAGACAAAAGGTACAGTGAATAAAACTGCAAAATAGCTAACACGGGTAAACGACTAGTTTATTCCATAAAATAACACAACGCCACAAACTGTGTTTCTTCAGACCTTCAGTCAGTTAAAATTCAAACATTTAAATAGTAAAAATCATTGAGCGTGCATGTGATAACACTTTTTTTAAAGGTACAGTTTCATTAAGACCTAGACCCTTATCTGCTTGTAGCTTAACAGTCCAGTTCAGTTCTAAACACTCAGTATGATTCCTGATATTCCCACCCCTAGAGTTCACATGATATAACTGTAATGCAAAAAATACAAAAGAATGATTATTCCCTGCTGTATGTATATATTTGTATAAAGCATTTTTCATATTTCCCTTTCTTATATCATTTACATGTTCACTAATGCATTCTGTAAATATACAGTTAGTTTTTCCAACATAAAAACTTTTACATACCTTACAAGAGGCTAAATAAACTTAATTTGTACTACATTTGACATAAAAATTAAAACTATATACATGACTGGTAAGAGGATGGATAAACACTGTAGTTTTATAGACATATTTACACATATTGCATGACCTGCAGACAAAGGTGCCACATCTGTCAGATTTAAAAGTCATAGCACTACCAAAATTGTTATTATAGCATAATCTTTTTAGAGACACACTATTTTTAAAGCAAAAGTAAAATCTATCACCTAGATGTTATTTAGACTTATCAGCCATCAATACAGGACAATTTTTCTTAATTATATCACAGGCAAGGTTGACATTGTTTGAGTATGTTAAATTCATTCTAAGTGTACTATTTCCAGTGGTACTGGAATGCTTACTTATATCAGCCTATTGTGAAAAATAGGGCTTTGCAGAATCATTTCTGTACCCCAGGACTTCATTAATAGTATGTTCAGTCTCTACCTCAGAATAACCTCTATACATAAAATCAATTTTCGTATCTTTAAACACATGCAGCATACTTTCATAATTATCAATAAGCCTAGCCACTCTAAACAACTGATCATGAACATTCTTATGAACATGCCGTGGATGCATACTCCTACGATATAACACATTGTTTTCTTACACGTTTTCGTATATAAATTCGAAGATATAAAGCCATACATACATCTAAAAATTCAATAGAGTTCAGAGTACTTTAAACTAAATCTAAGAAAAGACGTAGTATTGTTTAAATAATTAATACAAGTATGTAAATAACTAGCAGAAGCAGCCCAGACCATAAAAATGTCATCAACAAAGTGACCATAATAAAAGCTATGTCCTTTATAGACATTCTCATTAAACACATACGATTCCCAGTATGCTTCAATGATATTGACGTAGCTGTTAGCACACACTGTGCCCATAGCCACACCAGTCTTTTGTAAATAATAGATGTCCTTATAAACAAAGGCGTTGTTCTCCAAAATAATCTCTAATAATAGACTCATCAAATTTACCTTGCTATTACTATTGTGAGTTACTAGTCAAAAAAGTCTTATATAGTCAACACCTAGATCATTCAGTATGTCTGTAAACAGTGAATTTGCATCCATAATAACCAGAAGACAGTTATTAACACAGTGATCTCGAGACCAATTAAATAAGGTAGATAGAAAAGGCTTAGTGTCTTTCAAAATTGTGTTTTTATTATTTAAAAGTGGATGTAACATTTTCTCTACATATATGGACATAGGCTGTGTTAACCAGCCTGGACCAGAAACTATTGGTCTTTTACATGGATTAAGAAGGCATTTATGAATTTTAGGGAGATCATACAAGACGGGTACAGTTGAATGTTCAACAGAAAAAAAAAAATCAAACAAATCTTTGGTTAGAAGACTCTCATTAAAAAATCCTATAGATGTGAAAAAACCTTGCACATCAAAGCATTTAATTCATGCTTAGCAAGAACTTTATAAGTAGGGGCATCTGCTAACAAATCATTTATAGAACCACAGCACGGCAACAACGTAAATAGTGATGAAACTGGTGTGGATGGTGACCTCAAACTCCTCAGCTCGGACACAAACCAGAAGAGAACCAGAAGTAAAACATTTATTGCACAGAATCACAAAATAAAAAGTACTTAAACCAAGTTAAGCACTTTCGTTTGACATTTACGGACTTCTTCAGAACAGAGACAGACATCAATTCCTTCATTTTTAAATACATTTAGGCGCCAAAAGGCACTTTCAAATCAATCAAGAATTAAAGGTACATGGGCTAATAAGTGTAAAGGTACATAAGCTAATAAGTCTAAACATGACACAAATCCTTCCCCAATATATACCTATCTTAAAAAATCTATCTTAAAAAATATAAATAGATGAATAAAATACCATCTAGAATGACAAGTGCAGAAATAGTACATAATGCACAAAACTGGGGAACAAGATGTAGTATAACTCATAAGGGCTGAATACAACCAAACACATGGTATTAACCTACCAATTGATATAGCTATATAGCCTCAACATGACAATAAAAATAGATGTAGATAATGTATTAGATATATTAAAAATAGTTAGTTGAATAATAGAAAAAATAGATGTAATATGAAAATAGATGTGAAAAGTTGATATATATTAATATTTATACTTGTGTTGATGAATTAATGTATATTTGTATATATATAAAAACGAAAGAATAAGAATAAATAAGAAGAATGAATAAAATTAACTGTTAAAAAATGTATAAAAATGTAAAAAAATATATATGAATGTGAATACTAGGAAAGATGTGATTAGATACTTCCAAAGATGTTTGGAAATGTATAAAAATGTATATATCAATGTGTTGGTGAATGCAGGTCACTATTCAAAACCACTATGCTAGCTGCAGGAACGGTTTGATACTGATATAATCATTGATGCCAGGCAGTCTTGTGGCATCAGAAATAATTTGCCATTTGCTTTCTTTCATAGCCAATAAAGCTTTTACGTCCCCCCCCAAACACTGTTATATTTACCTTGTCGATAATGGCAAATTTAAAATTGTGTGACACCATTATTTAAAACGTGCCTAAAAAGAGCATTCTTTGTATCCTTCTTCTTAATACTAAATAAATGCTCATAAATACGTTGTCTTATATGTCTCTCAGTCTTGCCTATGTAAAACGCTGAGCATACTTGGCAAGTTGCAAGATAGACAACACATTTGGTGTTACAGTTTCCTGTCTTACAAAATATATGTGTTTTGTTAAAATTATCCAAAATAACACCACCTGTTTCATTAATAGTGTGGCACTGGTTACATGAACCACATTTTCTTGTACCAGTTGATCCCCTTTGGTCCCTCCCATATTTGATTCCAAAATCCTTTTAAGATTCTTGCCTGTTTTGTACACAAATTTGGGATGGGTTCCCAATGTCTGGGCCAGATCATTGTTCATGGTAAATAAATTCCAATGATGCCTCACTATATTTTCAATAAACTGAACAATTGGGGAATACATTAACACACAGACCCTATTGTCAAAACCCCCCTTTGGTTTATGAACAGAGGGTGAAATCCCCATTGTTGAGTTGCCCAATAAAGGAGGATATTTGTTGTCCCATTCTTTACTGACATATTTAACGGCATCATTGATTATGTTGACAGGATATCCCCTCAAGCTAAACATGGACCTAATCAGTTCAAGTTCGTTATCCAAAACAGTTCTAGTGGAGGACATACGGGGCTGCTCGAATACTGTCCTTTAACAACATTCTTAAAAACATATTTAGGATGATTGCTACTATATTCCAAGTAGTCATTGGAAAACGTAGGCTTCCTATGAATGCTTGAGGCGAATCCGTCGTCAACATGACTGACATAAGTATCCAAGTAAACTATACCCTTTTTGTTCAAGTTGTATGTAAACTTTAAAAACTCGGCGGAGTTATTAATATATTCAATGAAGGGTACTATCAATTCTTCTGGCCCCTTCCATAGCACAAAAAGATCATCCAAAAACCTTGAATAATAACTAATATGTTGAAAAAATTCACTCTGAAATAGATAGACATTTTCCCATTCGAGCATGACAAGGTTTGCAAATATGGGTGCGCATGCAGCACCCATTGCGACACCCCTAGTCTGTCTGAAATATTAATTTTCAAAGAGAATGTAATTGTAATCCAATACTAAACCCATCATGTCAACGATGAGACTGATTCTGTCCCATTCCATATTGGAATATTTCCTAAGGCTGTTACAAAAATACTCCAGTCCAATTTCTTTGGGTATACATGAGAATAAATCGATGACATTGATAGTAATAAAGCTGAGATTCTCATTCCATAATTGAGATGTTAGATTCCTCAGAAACATCCATGAGTCTTTAATAAGATGGGGAATGTTAATATATATATATATATATATATGCTTCACCCATCTATCAATAGCTACTCCTAGTGGGAAGGTTTTAGACCTACTACCCGAGATTATGGGTCGAACGGGGGGGTGTTCGATATTTTTGTGCACTTTAGGTATTCCTATAATTGTGGCTAATGTCGGAAATTCGACTTTCAAGAACTGGTACACCTCATCTGTGATTCTATGGTCAATAACATATTCTTCCACAGCTAAATCAATTCTCCTGTGTCCAATATTAACTTCGTTAAGGGAAATGGCCTCGTAATTCCCAGATTGGTATAATATGTTATAAATTTCTTTAGTATAATCCATTTTGTTATATAGAACAATGCCTCCCCCTTTGTCAGGTTTCATAACCCTCACTTCATTGTTATTTACTAATGAGAATAGACAATTTAATTCCCCTTCTGTTAAATTGTCTTTTCTGTTCAACATGGCATATTTGTCATTTTTGTGTGCTTTGTAGAGACAATATATGTCCTGACAAACCAATTTCTCGTAACTGGCTACTACCGCATTGTTGCAGGGCATATATGTACTTTTCTTCTTTAATACAACATTTTCACCTCCATTATACTTATTGTCATTATTATCAGATGCGTTATTATTACATTCATTAGAAAATTCCTTATTGACTTCATTACTTTTAAAATCATTGCTTTTAAATTGTAGGGCTAGATTCAGTCTCCGACAATATAATTTAAATTCGGTAATAATGTCAACTAAATTAAACCTCACAGTCGGTATAAATTTCATTCCTTTGGAAAATAGACTGTAGAATTTATCTGATATATCAGTGTTTGAATAGTTAAAAACTTTGAACCCATTGTTCGAGCTCACAAACTGACTGTTTTCCACCTGAACAGGTACATCTATATTCACCGCGGGTGTATGACTGTGAATAGTTTTTGCTGCAACAGGGCAGACATTCACCTCACCATTATCAGTACCAGTATTACTTATCTCCTTTTTACATAACTGGGAGTGAATGTGTTTTTCTGAGGGGGGAAAAATCTGCTACCCCGAAAATTTACATTTCTATCAGTATGTCTGTCATCATACCTTTGATATCTATCACTTTCTACATCCCTGTGGTTTTTGGGCCAAATATATGCTCTGTTATTACTATATAGGTCCAAATCACGAACAATTTTCCTGCTTTTTCTTTGGTATATATTAGAGGTTTTCTGCTGTGCCAAGGTGAACTGTTTGTTGTACAAATCATTCCATTTAGAAAATAAGTCATTTGTAATTAGCTCTTGATTTAAATCATCAGCCTCCTGTATTAAACGTGACAGTTTTTCGTCATTTATCTTGATCAACATTTTCATGTAACAATAACCAAAACTGTCAAACATATGATTGAATTCACTCACCCCTTCATGATCTAAGTCAACCCCCATAGGCATCTTAAAAAACCTAATACCCTTAGGTACTATTTTTAAAGACGGACATTTTGTAAAATAAGCATTTTCTATTTTAATATTCTTGATAGACAACAGCTTCTTACCTAAAAGATAAATCCTATCTTTAAAGGCAGTATTATCATCCCTACAAAAATTGTCTTTTAAAACATGTTGACCATTTATATTTCCCCCATCAACATCCTGCTTTGTAAACTCATAATCATTCTTCATAAAACATTCAAATAAGTCATTAATATCGCTACCTTTAGATTTACTTTTAACATTGGTATTACTAGAGTTATTAACATACTGCTTTTTACCTTTATGCACATTCACATTCCTAAAGATATCAGGACTCGAAATGTCAATAATGTGTTCAGAAAAGAGTTTAGTACCTCTAGCTTTGTCCATTTGAGCCTTGGTAATACCTCAATATGTTTTTAGAGGAAGGGGACGTTTAGGACGAGCCCCAAGTCGTTCCGCCTCATTATGCGCATGAAAAAAACTGAAATCAAACGTGGTCAGTATTAGAATCCTTACTATTGTTCAGAATAATGTCCTTACTTTTGCACAATACTCTGTCTTCCTTCGTACTTTTCGTACCCTCTACATTGGTTATTTGTCCATTAGGAATCTCGAACTGAGAACTTGTTTCGATCAGCGGTACAGTTCCTGTATGGGAAACAGGAAATGGTTCACCTGCTAAAGATATTTCCTGCTGCTGGTCCATTCCAGTAGTCGTCTCGACCTTCCCTATGACTGCAAATGCTCGTCCGACTAAATCCACTAACCGAGCCATCTCGGTTTTCAATAGGGTGATCTCCTCCTGCATTTTTACCATCTCCGTTTTGTCCCATGAAGCCTGAGGATCCTCGATAGCGCCTTCCATCCCCTGCAACGCAAATAGAACCACAGCACGGCAACAACGTAAAGGTGATGAAACTGGTGTGGATGACGACCTCAAACTCCTCAGCTCGGACACAAACCAGAAGAGAACCAGAAGTAAAACGTTTATTGCACAGAATCACAAAATAAAAAGTACTTAAACCAAGTTAAGCGCTTTCGTCTGACATTTACAGACTTCTTCAGAACAGAGACAGACATCAATTCCTTCTTTTTTAAATACATTTAGGCGCCAAAAGGCACTATCAAATCAATCAAGAATTAAAGGTACATGGGCTAATAAGTGTAAAGGTACATAAGCTGATAAGTCTAAACATGACACAAATCCTTCCCCAATATATACCTATCTTAAAAAATCTATCTTAAAAAATATAAATAGATGAATAAAATACCATCTAGAGTGACAAGTTAAGAAATAGTACCTAATGCACAAAACTGGGGAACAAGATGTTGTAGAACTCATAAGGGCTGAATACAACCAAACACATGGTATTAACCTACCAATTGATGTAGCTATATAGCCTCAACATGACAATAAAAAAATATGTAGATAATGTATTAGATATATTATAAATAGTGAAAAATAGTTGAATAATAGAAAAAATAGATGTAATATGAAAATAGATGTGAAAAGTTGATATATATTAACATTTATACTTGTGTTGATGAATTAATGTATATTTGTATATATATATAAAAGAAGAATGAATAAATTTAACTGTTAAAAAATGTATAAAAATGTAAAAAAATATATATGAATGTGAATACTAGGAAAGATGTGATATATAGCTATATATATACATATATATATATATATATATATATATAAAATATAGCTATATAGTTATATCAATTGGTAGGTTAATACCATGTGTTTGGTTGTATTCAGCCCTTATGAGTTATACTACATCTTGTTCCCCAGTTTTGTGCATTATGTACTATTTCTGCACTTGTCATTCTAGATGGTATTTTATTCATCTATTTATATTTTTTAAGATAGATTTTTTAAGATAGGTATATATTGGGGAAGGATTTGTGTCATGTTTAGACTTATTAGCTTATGTACCTTTACACTTATTAGCCCATGTACCTTTAATTCTTGATTGATTTGAAAGTGCCTTTTGGCGCCTAAATGTATTTAAAAATGAAGGAATTGATGTCTGTCTCTGTTCTGAAGAAGTCTGTAAATGTCAGACGAAAGCGCTTAACTTGGTTTAAGTACTTTTTATTTTGTGATTCTGTGCAATAAACGTTTTACTTCTGGTTCTCTTCTGGTTTGTGTCCGAGCTGAGGAGTTTGAGGTCGCCATCCACACCAGTTTCGTCAACAAATCATTTATGCACTTTAAATAAAAAGTAGTCCATCACTACTACTGCATCTCCCTTGTCTGCAGGTCAGATTTCTAATACCTGTGACATACTCAATTCGTGTAAAGCATTATATTCACCTGGTGAAATATTATGAAACTTCTTAGTATGTTTAGTAGATAGTACATTACTAATATCGTGTTCATGTGTCTTTAAAAAAGTCTCAACCAGAGGTGAGTTAACAAGAACAAATTGAGTAGGTTTTTTAGCTGTTTTGCTGAGAAGCTCCATTAGTGATAGAAGAGGATAAAAAAGATAATGATGGCAGATTTGTAGTGCTAAGAGGCTATTGGTAAGGGAGGAGGATTACACTGGTATGTATTTATATTCCACCTAAAACTGATATAATGGAGCTTAAGAAAATTCTGGGAGAAATAATCAGTTTTCAGCAAGGAATATTACTTTCAAGTGGGGACTGGAATTTGAGTTGCAGCAGTGAACATGTGCCTGAGGGGCCCAGAAGGGAAAGTATAACAAAGAAGGGGAGAATTTTGCAGACATTTATGAAAATATTTGGCATGGAAGATGTGAATTCAGTAATAAGAATTCATAGTGAATTTATATATTATTCCCCGAGATATAAAAACTGGGCTAGGCTAGACAGTATTTACATTTCAAAGGAATGTGTACATTTAATTGAAGGTCTTGAAATACACTCAATAACTATTTCAGATCATGTGCTACTAATAACTACAATAAAAACACAGGGTAATGAAATAAAAATGAGACCCTGGCACTTTCCCATTTATCTGTTGAAAAGAGCGAAATTTAAGGAATGAGTAGTAGAGAATATTCAGGAGCTGTTCAAGAGGATAGAAATTACTTTTGAAAATATAGCTAGGAAGTGGGATAAAATTAAAGTGAAGTTTAAAAATAGGTTGGAAATAAAAGAAAGGGAGCTGTGGTTAACAAGTAACCAGAATTATTGCAAGGTACTGACAAATTTTGAAGTATTACAGAATAGGGGGAATCTCACAGAACAAGAAGAGGATCAGCTGTAGAATGCTAATTAGAAAATAAGGGATTACCTCAGTAATATACACAAGTTTGGAAAGATTGCTGTTAAGCAACTGTTTTTTTCATAACACTAGAGCACAAAAACTTTTAGCACAAAGACTCAGGCACCAGAAAGTAGAAAGGACAGTCGCCAAGCTTAGGGAGACTATAACAAGGTAACAAGAGATCCTGTAGAGGTATGAGTCATATTTCAGAAATTCTATGAAAGTCTGTATAAAGCAGAGAATTATGGAAGTCAAGGAACGATACAAATGGAAATGCTTATGGAAAAATGAAGTATGCCAAGGTTAGAGGTGGATGGAGGCTCATTTACTAACGGTTAGGATAGGAGGAGACGAGATTAAAATTGTGATGTGTAACCAATCTACAGGAAATTCCCCAGGAATAGATGTTAGTCCTGTGGAAGTTTGGAAGCTGGGAGGGAAAAAAATGATAAAGATCTGGAAGGTTTTGTTTAACAGTATTTTAAGAGTAGAAGTACCAAGATCCTGAAAGAAAGCAGTGGTAGCTGTAATACTAAAAGAAGGTAAAGATCCATCAGATCCAGATTCATACAGTCCTATTTCGATATTAAACCATGATTGTAAAGTGTTCATGTCTGTAATGGCTGAAAGAATAGCAAATGTAGTACGAAAATTGATAGATGTGGATCAGTGTGGTTTTGTGGAAGGGAGGCAAAGATCTGACAACATTAACAGAACATTGATGATCCAGAGAGAAGCACAATGTTAGTAAGTACCATTGTTGTTGGTGGGCCGTGATGCAGAGAAAGCATTTGACAGAGTAAGCTGGGACTTTGACCAGGGCAATGGAAGCATTTGCATTTCTTGAAAAAATTATAAGGTTGATTAGGATATGAGGGATCGGAGGCTAAAATTAAAGTGGCTGGGGTCTTGTCTTATAATTTCTGCTTGAGCAGAGGAACCAGGCATAGGTGTCCTCTTTCCCCTTTTTTATTTGCATTATATTTAGAACCATTGGCAAAGAAAATAAGGGACTCAGAAATTCAAGGATATAATTGGTATAGTAGTCAAGAAAGGCTGGCTCTAATTGCAGATGATATTATTTTACACCTGCCAAAACCAGAAAGAGACATTACAGTGTTGTGGAACATTTTGAGACAGTTTCAAATTTTTTCGGGATACAAAATTAATGAAGCTAAAACAAAGGCAGTAGCGGTAAATTATGTACCCACACATGAATTCAGCAATATCCATTTTTATGGGGACATAATAAAATGAAGTATTTAGGAGTTTGGATTAAACATTATTCTGGTGTGGCAACTAAGGACATGTGGGAAGAGACTAAACCAAAGATAATGCAAAAACTTCGAAAATTGAAGCTTTGTTGTTAGGATATGAATAGTAAGGTACAAGCAGTTAAAATGTTTTTAGCCCCATTAGTCTTATACACAGGTCAGTTATATTTTTTATCAATCAGAGAAGTTGTGGTTAGCAATTAATTAATAGCTGAAGGACTTTATCTGGGAGGGGAAGACAGCAGGAGTCAAGTGGAATAATTTAATTCCTCCAGTAGAACACGATGGATTGAGATTACCCGATTTGAAGGGGTATTTCAGAGCTACACAGTTAAGGCTCCTATACATAGCACAAGCAGAAAACTATAATTCAAAGTGGAAAGGGATGGTTAAATGGAGGGAAGCTCCAGAACCAAGGAGAGTGTGGGATTTTGGATGCAGGTCTTTAAGAAGAATAACAGTAATCATACAGAATATTCTATCCATAATGTAGCAGAAAGTATCCCAAGGACTAAGCCAACATGGAGATTGAGAAAGGAGATTCTGCCAGTAGGGATGACTGTAACTGGGGGATATAGACAGTAGGCAAGAGGGGGTTGGAATTTATTGGAGAAAGCTGGCAAAGGAACCAATGTATTGGGAGCAAATAACTAGAGAGGGGAAAGATGACAGAATGGGAAGACATGAAGAATTTATTTGGACTACAGGTTAGAGATTGCCTTCCGTATCAAGAATTGATATCAGAGTGTAGGCAAAGAGAAAGAAATAGGGGGGTCCTAAGCAAAAGACTGGCACTGGTAGAGTTTTTAGTATAATCTAGAAGAGAAGCTGCCATTAGAAAAGGGATAATTAGTACAGCATGATAACTATAAGAATCAGAGGAGGTTAGAAAGAATTGGGAAGAGAGATTGGATAAGTAATTCAGAAAGTGACAATGCGAGGATATATGTATGTCTCCCAAATATGCAACAAAATCTAGAAGATTTAGGATTTTCGTTTGGAAATGTTTACATAGATATTTTTATACCCCAAGTAGATTTCAGAGAATTTTTCTTCAGGTAGACAGCACATGTTGGAGGTCTGACAGGGAAGAAATAGGTAATTGGGAACATATTTTCTGGGAGTGTGGAGAGTTGCAGACTTAAGGATTCCCTGCAGGATGCACTTTCAGAGATGCTGGGTGGGCAGATTGATGTGACAAGGGAGATGATTTTTCTGAGCTATAATTGGAATTGCCTAGACTTGGTAAGGCCTCACTGTGTCTAATTATGATGGCTTCCAGAAAAAGCAATTACTAGAAAAAGAAAATCAAAATCTAAGCCAGCTCTACTGGAAGCAGTGAATATAGTAACAGAGATAAAACAACTGGAATTGAGATCTTTAGAAAAAGGTAAGAGCAAACTACATAGGAAAAAAATGGGAATTGTGGGAACAATGCAAACAGGTGAGAATGGGGTTTAAAAGAAGGCAGGACTTAAATGAGCTATGTAATGTTTAAAAACACCTGGGTAGATTATAAGTGATGTATAATGTTTGCAAGTGGGAGTGTCAGTATGGTTTCTAATGTAAAATGCTTGCAATTAGGATTATGTCTGTGTGGTTTGTTTTCATTTATATAAATGTATGATTTCTTATGGCGTAGGTGATGGTTTAATAAAAATGTTTCTTCTTTTAAAAAAAGAGGCAAGAACTGAATAATTTATGTAATGCTGCTTAGGTTATATGATGTATAGCAGTATATGTGAAGCATAATATTCGTTAATTTTAACTTGTTAATACAGTTAGGCACATTTATGTTTATATAAAAGTAGTCAGTCACAAGTGATAATTCAGTAAAGGTGTTAAAAAAGCAGTTAATGAGCTGTTTCCTGTGGTCCGGTTGTGCAAGGTTCGATTCCCTCAGTCTCCATTGCCTAATGGAGTGACTTTGATATATAGCAGTATATGTGAAGTTGAATGTTTGTAAACATGAAGTTGGTAATACAGTTTGATTACTTTTCTATAAATGTAAATTTGCCTATGTCACAAGTGATAATTCAATAAAGGTGTTTAAAAAAAATAACTCTTACAACGGATGTTGCCCAAGAGGCAGAGGTGGTCCTCAGAATCAAGGCTTCAGAAGTCCATGCTCAGAAAAGCCCTTTTAGCACTCATGAAGGGTTGCTCAGCTTTCCTATTCTGGAGGCAGTCGGGGGGGGGGGTGCACGTCTCTGCACCCCATTGCCTGTACATTCATCATTCAAGACAGGTGAGTGCAGGGAATAATTACCATAGGCTGTTTCTTACCATTCCAGTCTTCTCCCCACTTCAAAAGAAAATTCCCAACATCCCACCCTAGCAAAAGGAATTTGTGGCTTCAGAACTAGAGAAGCTTATTCATCCAAGAGATCCCACCAGACCAGAGCGGGTCTGGAACTTACTCAAGATTCTTTTTAGTGCCCAAGAAAGTGGTGACTTTGGACCAGTTTTGGATCCATGTCAACCAAACAAATACATTGTTAGAATCAAGTTCCTGATGGTCACGGTTCAGCCAATCCTTTCACTACTTAAGAAGAAGACTGGATGTGCTTGATAGGTCTTCAGGATGTGCACTTTCACACCAAAATGGAAAAGTATTCCAGGAAGTATCTTCACTTCTGGCTGGGAGCCAGTCACTACCAGCTCAGAGCTCTGCCCTTTCTTCTCACTACAGTTCCCCCTGGGTTATTCACCAAGTGTGGCAGTAGTGGCTGCTGACTTACGAATGCATTGTGTTTCCTTTTCTGGACGACTGACTCATAACCACACCATCCAGGGATTCCTTGCTCCATCTGTGTATCGATCTTGAAATTACAGTACATCTTCAGAAATCTCAGCTTCAACCAGCTGAGTCTCTAGAATTTATTGGAGCTCCTCTAAACACAAAAGCACTCAGTGTGAAGCTTCCTCAGTCATTAACCCTCTCTCTGTACTCACAAGCTAAACATGTTCTTTCACGAAAGAAACCTCCGGCCAAGCTAGTTCTCTGCTTCGAGATTCTATGGTTGCCTCCATCACTCTGGTCCAACTAGCCATGTTCTACACTAGAGTTATTCAGTGGACACTTTCAGTACAGTGGTCTATCAGGCATCAGTCAATGAATCATCTTATCATTCAAACAAATATTTGTAGACAATGCATTCATTGGTGGTTGACAACCCCTCTACTTCAAGTGGGATGTGCCTTTATTCTTCCTCCTCCACAGGCCACAGTGACCACAGACAGATGGAATGGGGGGGGAGACATTACTTGGGAAGGACAGTCTGGGGAATGTGATCTCCCACTAGAGGCCAGCCTACACATCATTATCTTGGAGATAAGGGCAGTCCTCCTAGCATTGCAGGCATTTCAGGATGTTCTCTCCTTGGATATGATTTCTGTTCAAATGGACAAACATGACTGTCGTTTGGTATATCAACAAGCAGGGAGGAACCTGATCTTACCCCTTATGTCGAGAGGCCACAAGAGTATTTCAGAGGGAATATCTTTGCACCACTTTCTGATAATGCATATCCTGGAGAAATCAACAGTGATCTGATGAAGCTTACTGCGAAAGCGCTTATCTGTATTTCATTCTGTCATTAAAATTTGTGTTTTACGTCTGCTGTGGACTACTTGGAGAAGACTTTGTTGGTTTATTCTGACAGATAGGTTGAACAGATCCACTCTACTCGGTTATGAGTGATCCCTCAATCACATTGTAGCAGATAAAATTTTCAGCTGCTGGGGGTGTCCTTATTGCAATCTTTCCTTTTCCACAAATACAAAATTGAACAAGTTCTTAGCTCTGGTCCCTTAGGACAGAGAGTCACCCATGGATGTTCTGATCCACTCTTGGCCCCCAAGACGTCTTTATGCATTTCCTCCTTTTCCACTCCTCCAAAGGTTCCTACAGAAAGAAATGGTGCTGAGAAAGTTTCTGTCATCCTCATAGCCAATAATTGGCCCCGAAAGGGGTGGTTTCCCTTCCTCTGGCTTCATCTAATGCAACCACCTTTGGATTTGGCCTCGGACCCTTCTCTCACCTGTCCGGAGAGCCTCATCTGGACTTATGGACACTCAAACTGGCCGCATGGTTTCTCCAGTTTCAGTGATGGTTTGATAGTCCAGGCTTACCCCTTCAGTAGTTCGCAATTTTTCTTCCACTCATAACCCTTTTGTTAGGAAGATAAACAAAAGCAAGTGGAAATGGTTTTCTATTTGGGCATCAAAAAACACCTTGATCCATTTTCAGCTTCTCTTTCCACAATTTTGGATTTTCTAGGTCATTGTTTTCAAGAGGGAGCAAGTTGATCTACTATTAAAGTACAGCTGACATCGATCTCTGCTTTTCACAGAGGGGAAGGAAACACTCCTGTAGCTTCCATCAGGTTATCTAAAGCCTTTCTTCAAGGTACCTTCCTGCTGTTTATCCCTCTCAGAGATCCATTTCCACCTTGGGATATTGCAGCTGTCATAACAGTCCTGGGCAAGACCCCCTTTTGAACCTGCTGCTACAGTTGACCTGAAGTATGTGTCATGAAACCTTATTTTTGGTCGCCATAACTTCAGCAAAAAGGATTTCTGAGTTGCAAGTGCTTTCTACGAAACTCCTTTATTTGATTTTTAATAAAGACAGAGATTTTGTGAGGACAGCTCCATCCTTTCTACCAAAGGTGGCATCAGAATCCTTTGTTGTTCAGGTCATAGATTGCCAGTATTCTTTCTGAATGTCTTCATCAGGGGTGAATACGCCTTGCACTTGCTGGATTTTTATCATCAGTTGCATTTTTATTTGCATCAAACTGTCTGTATCAGAATGTCTGAGTGTTCATTTCATTTGTAAAGACTAAGTTGGGACAAGAAGTATCAAATATTTCCTTGTCTAGTTGGCTGACTCAATGTATATCTTTTCAGTACTTGGTTTCAAAACCTAAAGCTCATTTAACTAAATCAATGGCCTCATCTACAGCCCTTTTCTCCAGTGTCTCCATTGATGATATTTGTGCAAGAAGCTACCTGGTCAAAAGTTCATGCATTTATTTCTCACTATAAATTGAGCATTTAGTCTAGGGCTAGCGCTACTTTTGGCTCAGTTGTACTCGGGAATATCCTTCCTCAAGGTTACACAAGTGTTGAAATAGCTGAGGAATTTGCCTGATATGTAGAGGAGTGGATGGAAAGACATCAGATAAAAAGTTATGCACTTACCGTAATAGATCTATGCTGTATTATATCCATAACTCTACTACCCACCCTCCATACCCCTTCCTATTTTACTGTTTTTATTCAGATGGTATTTTGTCATCAGTATATGTCACCTATAATGGATCTGACTGACTTCGCCTTGGATCTTGGAGTTTGCCACAGTATCTATTTTCTCTCTCTCTCTCTCTACCATTAGTTATGACCTTGATCAGGTTGTTTTTAGGATGGGAAAACTTGATCTAAGGTAGCTCCTGTGATACATGGGAATTATGGGTAGGGGGAGGAGCCTAAGTACCAGATCCTAAGCTTTGAAGCAACTAAAAAACAATCTGATGTCAGATCCGAGACCCCATTCAGAGAGGAATGGATGGAGTATGACAACACAGATGTATCATTATGGTAAGTACATAACTTTTGATGTTATGTTGTCCTATCTCACCTTCATTCATTGCTGGATGGGTTCAGAACCGAGAATCAGTTCCGACTCGGCATGTACTAAAGCTCGAGATCTTCCACAGGCTCGAGGCTATACCCTTTCCCATCATGCTTAGGGAAGAATACCCACATCTCGTTTGCCACTAAACAGATCGGGTGCTTCCTCTAGGCTCAGGCAAAGTGGAAACTTTTTTCCTTACCTTGTTATAGTTTTACTATCCAAATATTTAGTGTGGTTTGTAGAATTAGTTTGTAGGAGTGTGCTGTAAATCTTTTCTGGTTCACTGTGCTGTTTTTTCTTGTTGTGGCCATCGTCTAACCATTAGACCGTTTGTGTTTATCCCCTATCCCAGTTCCAAAACTCGTTTAAATTAGAGAGTTTTTTGGGACTTTACTAATATATTTTTGTCATAGTTGTTGTTATCCTTATCATTAGACAGTCCATTTAAGTTACTGGGCTCCCTTCGGCCCATTTGATTTAGAGGACTTTCCCTTGCTTTCCTCCTTCTGTGAGGAGTTTGTCGTTTGAGTAAGAGACTTCTCCTATTATTGCCTTTAATTACTAGTTTAATTTCCATTTTTAGTAGTTGCTGTTACCTTTCAAAAAAAAAAAGTAGTAGTTCTGCTATTTCTTTTCAAAACAGAAATATGTCGAAGGATAGTAAAGAGACTAAGCCTTCGGGCTTTAAAAATGTGATAAATGTAGCCAGGTGATGTTTCTGACAGATGGACACACCAGTTGTGTGTATTGTTTAGGTGCTGTCGACCTGCAAGAATCATGCTCGTTCTGTCATGCCTTCAGCTACAGAGTTTTAATGGAGAAAGAGAGAACAAGCAAAAATAATCCTTGTTTTCCCGCCTTCCTCGACTAGTTTAGACCAGTTTACAGGCATTGCTGTATTCTGGGCTGTGGTGTAGTTCCTGTGTTGTCCATTACCTTACTTGGATAGAAGGAAGTTTCTTTGCTCACCAGTGGGAGTGGGGAGCCTTGAGCAGCCTACCTGTCCTTGGGGGAAGTGACCTCAGCACAAGAAGCTGTAGTAATTGGTTGTTTGGGACAATTTCCAGCTCTTTTGTAGTTCACTGTTTAAAATCTGCCTCTAGGCATTTTTTTCTGGCTATACTGCTCAGACAAGCTCCACGTGGGTTTACAGAGTGGTCCTAGCAGCAGGGAACTCAGAAAAGCGACTACCTTCTGGATTTAAGTATCTTTGTTTTTTTTCACTTGAAATAGCTTCTGTAGCTTACCTTGAACTAGCCTGAACTGTTTTTTAACTGATTGCTGCATTATTTTAAAATCTGCACTTAAAGTTACATTTTAGTCGAATTTGATCGAAAGTTTGCTTGTTTGTTTGTTTAATTTAACTGTGTTGGCTGCCCACTAAAGTGTGCTAGCCTGTGTAACTAATTTATCACTGTTTCTGCATTTTCTGTGTGTTTCTACCAAAAAAACAATCCTTGTTTTCCCGCCTTCCTCGACTAGTTTAGACCAGTTTACAGGCATTGCTGTATTCTGGGCTGTGGTGTAGTTCCTGTGTTGTCCATTACCTTACTTGGATAGAAGGAAGTTTCTTTGCTCACCAGTGGGAGTGGGGAGCCTTGAGCAGCCTACCTGTCCTTGGGGAAAGTGACCTCAGCACAAGAAGCTGTAGTAATTGGTTGTTTGGGACAATTTCCAGCTCTTTTGTAGTTCACTGTTTAAAATCTGCCTCTAGGCGTTTTTTTCTGGCTATACTGCTCAGACAAGCTCCACGTGGGTTTACAGAGTGGTCCTAGCAGCAGGGAACTCAGAAAAGCGACTACCTTCTGGATTTAAGTATCTTTGTTTTTTTTTCACTTGAAATAGCTTCTGCAGCTTACCTTGAACTAGCCTGAACTGTTTTTTAACTGATTGCTGCATTATTTTAAAATCTGCACTTAAAGTTACATTTTAGTCGAATTTGATCGAAAGTTTGCTTGTTTGTTTGTTTAATTTAACTGTGTTGGCTGCCCACTAAAGTGTGCTAGCCTGTGTAACTAATTTATCACTGTTTCTGCATTTTCTGTGTGTTTCTACCAAAAAAACAATCCTTGTTTTCCCGCCTTCCTCGACTAGTTTAGACCAGTTTACAGGCATTGCTGTATTCTGGGCTGTGGTGTAGTTCCTGTGTTGTCCATTACCTTACTTGGATAGAAGGAAGTTTCTTTGCTCACCAGTGGGAGTGGGGAGCCTTGAGCAGCCTACCTGTCCTTGGGGAAAGTGACCTCAGCACAAGAAGCTGTAGTAATTGGTTGTTTGGGACCATTTCCAGCTCTTTTCTAGTTCACTGTTTAAAATCCGCGTTTGCATGGCTTTGCGCGGTCATACGCATAGCGCAGCGTCGGTTAAACAAGGTTAAACTTTTTCTGGCTCCGCCAAGTCTGTTCTTCAAATTTTCCCTTAAGGAAGCTCTACTCTTAGTATAACCAGACTACTCACTGTATTATAAGCCTAGCACTTGTTCTCAATACGTCTCTACTAAGTAAGCACTCTCTTACTAAGTAAAGCACTACATCTACTTACCACCCCTGTGAATACCCACTTCCCTTAAAGGTATACCACTCCCTTATACTGTTCTAGCATGTCGAGTGGTAGATTACTGGCGTCGTCTCCAGTTCAGCTGGTCAATCTGGGCATCTTGAGACAATGCTACAATTGTCTCATGTACACAGACAACCCTCTCCTCCTCCCAACAAACACAAATACATGAGAGATGCAACTATATAGCCAAACTGGAGGCTGAACTCTCTCAACTCAGGGCTGGCATGACCAGACAGGAGGAGATGGTAACCACACACACAACAATCCCAGTCCCACATAGACCTACCACAACTGCAAACCAAACACATAAAAACACAAAGACAATCTCGGAGGCTCTAATAAAAAACTTACCAAAACAACAGAGGCTCCCAAAGCAGACATCCAAAAATCCACCACCTCAAAACAAAACACATGCAGCACATACTTCAATAAATCAGTGTGTCGACCAATCGCAGCCCTTAAGGCCAAACACCTTGCCTGATACACTAGTAATAGGTGACTCCATAGTCAGACACACTGATGTCCCACTGACCAGGCTGAACAAGGAGAAGGTGACTGTGAGCTGTCTATCGGGCGCTAGGATCCGCCACATAACACACGCACTCAGGTCACTCCAAAGCAAGTACAAATATGACTCCGTCATTGTCCATGCTGGTGTGAATGACCTGAGACATACCTTCCTGGACTACGTGAAAAGAGACATAGAGGAGCTCTCTGATTATGTAGCCCAGGCTGGTATGACCCTGACCCTGAGCAGCATCTTGCCCTCACCAAGAATGATACCACAATACAAAGACAAGATGATCAGCTTTAACAATTGGCTCAAGTACTGGTGTCATTCTAAGGGGATCCAATGTCTGTCTGCCTGGAATGATATGTTGGATAAGCCACGCTGCTTCGCAAGGGATGGCTTACACCTGTCACCACTGGGCTTCCGGTTATTGGCTAAGGCTCTTGCCACCCCCATAGTGCCTTTTTTAGGCAAGGCTCAAAAGACAAACCCACCTCCTTAGAAAACAAAAATGGAAAAAAACTAAGGGTAATGCTGCTCAACGCCAGAAGTCTAAATCTCAAGATGCAGGCACTTGATGCACTCCTCAGCATGGAGAACATCGACGTCTGTGCAGTAACTGAAACCTGGTTCAAGGCTCCTGAGAGCACCCCAGTGCTACCAGGCTATACCTCGTATCATGCTTTTCGGCCCCAAAACCCGGGCTGACCCACAAAGGGAGGGGGAGTGTCCATATTCATAAAGGACACCCACACCTCCAGGTTAGTAGCAACACATGAAGCATCAGAGACCATACAGGTGCAACTAACCATAGGCAAAACTGCTATACAACTGGTAGCATGTTACAGACCACCCTCCCAATCTCAAGAACCCCACTCAGCCTTCCTCAAGACATTGGAGGATATGAATGTATCACAAAATACCATCATACTGGGAGACTTCAACTACCCAAACATAGATTGGGTACATTATTCTAGCCCTAATACCCTAGCCCAAAGGTTCCTGGAATTCATAAATTCAAATGCACTGGAACAACTAGTCACCTTTCCCACTAGGGGAGATAATGTACTAGACCTGATCATCACAAACATGGGGACAAAATGCTCCACACCAGAAGTATACCCCTCACTAGTGAGATCTGACCACAAACTAATCACCCTGGATATACATATCCCACCTCCACCCCCAGCACAAAAGACCACAGTGAAAAACTTCTCAAAAGCAGACTTCACTCTTCTTAAGACTGAGATGGTATCCTTTAAGCCCACTATGCCAGTGGATACCACATCCCACAATGCCGAATCCTTCACAAATGCTTTCTATGGACATCTCCAAGAATGCATGGATCATGCAATCCCAAACAAGTCCAAGTCCCTCTCCACCAAATGTAAGCATCCTGTCTGGTGGACCTCAGCCATAAACAAATTGTATAACAAAAGAAGGAAGCTACTGCACGTCAGAGCAAAATCCCATGAAGGGAAGACATCTCTGATCAACATTAGCAGAAAACTACGTTCTCTCATAAAAACATCCAAGGCAAACTTTGAGAGAAAAATCGCTAAGGACACTAAAGATAACCACAAAGCCTTCTTCAGCTATGTTAGAAACCTGGGCGGAAACCCTCAGATATGCTCAGAGTTGGTTCACAACAACAAAAAATACACTGAACCCACAGATATTGCTAATATTCTGTCTGACAGGTTCAGTGCAAATTTCTCGCCTCCTTCACCCCCAAAAGAAGAAATACTTATCCCAGCTGAATGCAATCTCCCTGTCATCTCAGATGTCCAAGTGAGAACCGCCCTAAACAAAGCAAAAAACACAGCATCAATGGGACCTGACGGTATCCTGGGGTGCGTGTTACGTGAACTCCAAGAGGAGCTAAACCCACACATAAAAATGCTGTTTAACCTTAGCCTTACTTCGGGATATGTACCTGAGCACTGGCGTACAGCAACAGTGGTCCCACTCCACAAAGGGGGTGCCTCTATAGACCCTGGAAACTACCGCCCCATAAGCTTAACTAGCCTGGTCTGCAAAGCTGTGGAAAGAATCATTATGGAACTCATAAACGGAGACATAGGGGACCTACAGACGCTTGACCCCACCCAGTTCGGCTTTGTAAAGGGCAGAATCCTGCCTTTTAAACCTGGTTGACTTTTTTGAAACAGTCACTAGAGCCATTGATGAGGGCAAAGCAGTCCATACAGCATACCTGGACTTGGCTAAGGCCTTCGACACAATACCCCACTCAGGCATCATAGATAAGCTAAACAGCTTAAAAGTAAACCCTTATGTCACTAGATGGTTTGCAAACTGGCTAAAGGACAGAACCCATAAAGTTAAAATCGCTGGAGCAATGTCAGACTCAAAGCCAGTCACACGTGGTGTCCCACAGGGATCTGTCCTGGGACCCCTCTTGTTCGGCATTTATTTCTCAGATGTTAAAGCAAACATGGGAGGGCTGTGGCTGACAAAATTCGCAGATGACTGCAAACTAGGTGCCACAGTCGATACACCAGCAGATACACACATCCTACAAAAAGGCCTCACTGAAATGGACAACTGGTGCCGTAGTCACGGCCTTAAACTAAATGCCAAAAAATGTATAGTCATCCCTTTTGGAATAAACAAAGTACCCACAAATTATCACATAGACAGCAACCCACTGAGTACGGAAAAAGTAATCAGAGACCTAGGGACCCAAGTAGACAGCGACCTCTCATTTGACACCCACTTTGCCAAAGTGGTTAGAAAAGCATTCTACCTTGCACACCTCATCATGAAGGGTTTCACAAACAGATCCAAGGATGTCATTGTACCCCTATATTCCTCCCTCATCAGACCCATGATTGAGTACAATGCCCCATTTGGTATGTATCTCACCCGGCACTTGCAACAGCTGGAGAGACCACAAAAGTACCTCACCAAAAGGATCAAGGGTCTCCAACATATGTCTTATTCTGCCAGACTAAAGAAACTTCAGCTCTATTCAGTAGCATACCGCCTGCTCAGAGGTGATCTCTGCCTGACGTACAAGGCCATGTCCAATCAGGATCTGATGGACATGCTCCACCTCAAAAAATCCAAATCCATCAGGCCCACGAGAGCTAAAGACTTAAACCTCGGCACAAGTATGAATAGGACATGCTGGAGGGATAGATTCATAACCCAGAGGCTTCCCATGCTTTGGAACAGGATCCCAGTTCGCATTAGGCAGAGCCCCTCACTGACTCTCTTCAAGAGAAATCTTGATGAGTGGATGGGAGATCGTAAGTTTACCCCAGGGGTCACATCTGTGTCACTGCTAGACAGGGGCACATTAAACTAATTCTATTATATAAGGGGACCTTCACTGTGTCACTACTAGACAGAGGCACAGTAGTCTAGATTTATTCTGTACATTTTTGTACCATTTCATGGGGTGGTAAAAGCCACATCACTATGGCTAGGCTTACAAATGCCCCAGGGCAGATAGCCTAGTACTATACTATGAAACTATGAAACTATAGTCAGGGAGTTGTTAAAGGTACACTTTACTGAAGCTCTGGAAGGGAATCAAAGTACTGCTAAATCTTCCACAAGTCTCCATCTTTAAGATCGGAGAAATTGTCAAAAAGATCATCTTCCACAGCTCCATCTTCTGAACCTTCGAAGAAACAAGCAAAGGATTCGTCTAGGGACCGAAGGCTTTCTGACCCGAAAAAAGTACCTCTTTGGTTTCTATAGTGATTTCGGAGCCGACAGCGTTTCGTATTCAGAGCCGGTCCCCAGTTCTCGAGCCAGTCTCCTCAGCATTACAGTCTCCAGTTTTGCAGTCATTCAAATCCTCGACCCCATCGTCTCATTCCTCCAAGAGACTTTCGTACAATGATGTGGAGCGGGTGGTCAAGAGGCTTTTATGGATGCTGGCACTGGCCAAGATCCTGTCGACCCCAACCCGTAAGGATTCAAGACAGACTACCATTGCTTCCACTTCATCGATTCCTCCTCTGACCCATGATGTGCCTTCGGAGCTGAAGTGCCTGGATCTGATTGTAGTGGAACCGTCGGGGCAGAGACCTGTCCTGGGTTCTTTGGTTCCGAATACTGCTCCGATTTCCTCAGTTCCATTGGTTTTTGAGGGGTCTAGGGGTCGACGCTCCCCAATCAGGTCAAGGTAGAAGAGTCTAGTTGGACAATTATCTGACCCAGGTCTACCTCTCAGGGCTTCGGCACAGGTGAGCTTGGTGCCTACATCGACCTCTGAGCACACCGCCTTGGTTCGGGGGGAGTCTCCTGGTTCCTCGGAGGTGGGAGCTCCCTCAGAGTGGGTCCGTGGTGCTTTCAAAGGCATGGGAGAGTGCTGTCACCTCAGACAGCTCCACTGTCAGATCCTAGCACTCTCCCCCCCCCCCCCAGAGCGTCAGAGTCTGTCTCTTTGCCATCCCGCCCCACGAGTGTGGCGACCCAAAGTCCCATGACGCCTCACTGGGCGAAACCATCTCTTCCAAAATCTCTTCTGAGTACCCCTCAGGGGAAGTACCTGGAAAGAGATTATTTAAGAGGAAACACCTAGACTCCCCTGAGGAGTCCATCACTTCAGACACAGACTTCAATGAGTCGGAAGGGTCCCCATGGTCACCCTCTGAGGATGTCTCCTTTGCGGACATCCTAGAGATCCTTAAACAGAGAGGTGGCTGGAAGTCCATCAACCCTTCTGAGGATGCGTCTGTGTATCTGGATGCTTTTGGGTCTCGGCCCCTCCACCTCTTGGGTGACTCTGCCTTTCGACCAGCTCATGAATGTAGTCAGTCGGAAGGCGTGGGGCTCTCCATATTCTGTGGAATCTGTTCCTAGGAGGCCAAATAAATTTATTACTGTGCCCTCTGATAAGGAGTCCCTCACAAAAAGTGTCCTGGTAGATACTATGGTGGTGGCGGCAGAAATTGTCTGAGACTTCCTCATCTGTCCATCCACCGAATAAAAGAGTCTTGTATGATGGACAGATATAGAAAGCATATGTTTTCGTCAGCTTCCTGTATGCTTAGATCACTGAACTATCTAATCTATTTCACTAGGCTTCAGAGGGATTTCCTGAAGGAGCTAGCAGATTCCCTCCAAAGTTTTACAGCTGCAGAGGTTTCAGACAGAATGACAGCCCACTTTCCACGTTAAATTCTGTGGTAAACTCCTACATGTGACTTATCTCTTATGTGGCTGATGGAGCAAGTAGGGCAGTGAGTACAGGAATCTCCTTAAGGAGGCATTCCTGGATGCGCTTATGTGATTTTGCAGAGCCCTTCAGGTCTTTCTTTATTAATGCCCCTTTTGATGGCTCATCATTGTTCAGACCAAAAGTGAGAGAGACTCTACCAGGTGCGAGCAAGGGAGAAAGACTCTTTCTGCCGTTGGAGTCTATTTCTCCTTCCCTACCAGACCTTATCCCAAGGGCCAGAAGGGTAAGTGTAGTTCCATGTCCCAGAGAGCCTTTCTGGATGCACATGGTGATTCATCCCCTAGGGGCAGAGGTGGAAATAACAATGGAAGACATTGACCATGTGGCAGAGGAGGTCCGCAAAACCAGGGTGACAGGCATACATTCCTTGGTAGGCCCTTCCAGTGCTCCTAAAAGGAGGCCCAGCTGTCCACCTCTGGAGGCAGTCCAGGGGTCACTTATCTTTGTACCCAAATGCCTGGCAAGAAATGAGACAGATGGGTACAAGCGATCATATCCAGAGGCTACTGCATACCCTTTTCCTCCCCCTTTAGAAAAAAAATCAGTCCCAGATATTCCACCCAGTCAGAGGGACCATGCAATCATGGAGGTATAAAGATTGCTAGAAAAAAGTCATCCATAACGTCCCCGCAGACCAAATAGGATCCAGAACTTACTCAAGGTTTTTTTTAGTTCCAAAAAAGACAGGGGACTGGAGGCTCATTCTGGATCTCAGCAGACTAAATAAGTCCGTAAAGAAGTCAAAGTTCCAGATGGTGACACTACAGTCGATACTCCCCTTTCTGGGGAAAGACAATTGGATGTGCTCGATAGATCTCCAGGATGCGTACTACCACATAAAGATGGACAGGCAATCCAGAAGTCATCTACACTTTCGGCTGGGAGCCAGTCATTACCAATTTTGGTCTCTGCCCTTTGGTCTCACTACAGCCCCCAGAGTGTTCACCAAATGCATGGCAGTAGTCACGGTTTACTTGAGGCTTTAGGATTCCAGGTGTTTCCGTACTTGGACAATTGGCTCCTAACCGCCACCACCGAGCATCTACTAACCAGAGCAAGAGACACCACCATCCGTTTTGCTCTCAGCTGGGCATCATGATAAACTTTGAAAAGTCTGCCTGTTGACATCACAACATGTTGTGTTTATAGGAGCAGACTTAAACACAAGAGAAATAGTAGCCAAACTTTCTCCTGACAGGATACAAACCTTACGTCAACATGTCAAAAAACTCTTAACAAGGAAAAAAGTACAAGCGAAGGTTTTAGGTACCATAGCAGCAGCTATAACTGTGGTACCCCTTGCTCATCTGCACATGAGGATTCTCCAGTGGCTACTTTTCACCCAATGCATGCAGGAGTTACCCATGTCTCACAAGATTATCATAACGGAATCCTGCAGGAGGGATCTGTACTGGTGGCTTCACTCTACCCAGGTGGATTTGGGCAGACCATTCATCTTCCTGCAACCAATAGCTACAGTGACCACGGACACTTCCCAGATAGGGTGGGGGGGGGGCATTATCTGGAGAAGACTGTCCAAGGAGTTTGGCAGGAATTCAAAAATCACTTGCATATCAATGTCGTAGAGATGAGAGCTGTGCTTTTGGTGTTGCAGGCATTCCAGGACTCCCTTCCACTAGGAACAATTGCAATCCAGACAGACAACATGTCACTGGTGTGGTATATAAACAAACAAGGAGGAACCAGTTCTTACCCCCTATGGCAAGAGGTTCAAAGAGTATGGCAGTGGGAAGTCTCTTCCCAACGCTTTCTGATAGCAACGCACATCCTGTGGAAATCCAAAGAGGATGGCAGACAAACTCAGCAGAGCTATTCTAATGCCTCACGAGTGGTCCCTAAAACAGCACATTTTCTGCAAGTGAGGCCAGCCTTGCCACATCCACGAATGCCAAATGTAACGGCTACTTTGCCCTGATCCCCCCTCTGGGGAGTCATCAGGGGACACACTTGTACACGATTGGCCCCCATGTCTTCTCTATGCCTTCCCTCCTTTTCCTTTAATTCCCAAAGTCCTTCAGAAAGCCAACACATTGAGAAGCAGTTTAATACTCATTGCCCCATACTGTCCTCATCAGATTTGGTTCCCCTTTCTGTGGCCCCATCTACAAGAGGAGCCGTGGATTTTGGACCTAGTTCCAGACATCCTGACTTGTCCATTAAGGATGCTCCATCCATTGATTCAAAGCCTCAAACTGACAGCTTGGCTGCTCCACTTCCACTCCTAGCCGGGCTTCCAGATATTTCCCCTGCTGTGGAACATATTCTGATTTCATCCCATAAGGCTACAACCAGAAAGCTTTATGCTAGCAAATGGAAAAGGTTTTCCTGTTGGGCACTCAGTAATCACATTGATCCTTCCACGGCCCCCGTAACATCAGTTTTAGATTTCCTAGCAAAACCTTTCAACAAAGGTGCAGCAGTGGCTTATATTCAAATTGAATGAGCTATTTTTGAACTACCATATTGGAGAAATGGGGTTCAAAATCATGTCCCATAGGCTCTGCAAGGCTTTTCTGAAAGGTACCTTTTTGCTAAGGCCTCCAGTGAAAGAACCACCAGCCTCCAGTGAAAGAACCACCAGCTGCCTGGAACCTCAACTTGGTATTGTCCACTTTGATCTTTCCTCCCTTTGAACCTACATCATCTTGTCATCTAAAGTTCCTAACGTGGAAAACAACCTTCTTAGTAGCCATCACGTCTGCCAGAAGGGTATCAGAACTCCAAGCATTATCAATACATCCCCCATACTTGATTTTCCACAAAGATAGTGTGTCCCTGAGAACCAATCCTTCATTCCTACCCAAGGTATGTTCCGAAGCAAATTTAAATCAATCCATTGACTTGCCTGTTTTTTCCCAAACTAGGGCAACAAGGCAGAATATAGATTACATCAACTGGATGTACACAGGCAATTACATTTCTGTCTAACAGAACGAAGGAATTAAGAAAATCAGATCAACTGTTTGTATCTTTCTCAGATAAAAAGAAGGGTGCCCCAATATCTAAGGTCATGCTTTCCAAAGGGCTTACTGATTGTATAAACTTCTCGTACACATCTCAGGGTAAAGAACTTCCGGGAAAAATTAAAGGTCATTCTACAAGAGCCATAGCTACCTCTTCGGCTTTTCAGGCTAGGCTACCCATGGATTCAGTTTGTGCTGCAGCAACATGGGTAAGGCCTCATACCTTTATTACTCATTACAAAGTTGATTTGGCCTCCAGGAACATGGCCTTCTTTGGGTCCACAGTTCTGAAGAGTATTTTCCTTTGAGCCACCCAAGAAAGAAGGTGCTAGGGGCACTGTCCCATCCAACAATGAATGAAGATGAGATAGGACAACATAACATTAAGAAGTTATGTACTCACCATAACGTTCCATGTTTGTTGTCCATCTCACCTTCATTCTTGCGTCCCACCCTCCTTCCCCCAGCCTTCACTCCTGGAGGATTGAGAGGTTCTTACAAATTGGAAATGCATTTTCTCTGAATTTCTTCCTTAGTTCTTTGTTTTTGGAAATGGTTATATGTAGGTGCTACTAGTTTAGTATTTGCAAATAAGATCTGGGTATTCTTCCCTAAGCATGATGGGATAGGGTATATCCTCGAGCCAGTGGAAGCTCTTGAGCTTTAGTATAGGCCAAGTCAGAACTGATTCTCTGTTCTGAACCCATCCAGCAATGAATGAAGGCGAAATGGACAACAAACATGTAACAGTATGGTGAATATATAACTTCTTATTTTTCTGCACAACGTACTAAAACAATTTTTTTCAGTATGAGTATTCATACAGGAAGTTACTGCTACATAAGGAGTCGTATTTCCAAAACGTCTGCGGTCTATACAAGGTACTTTAATTATATTCTGCAACAACCACTTATGCATCTATTTGCAATGTTTCTGCTGCAAGTAAGTAATAAACTGTGGATTACACAGTGACCACATCATCCTCATCAAACACTGCAATGAAGTTAGTTTTGGACATGACATTAAGTAGCATGACATTAAGTAGCAGTATTTTGATGCTTATGACTTTGTAGCTGTCTGCTTCGGAGGGGTACTTTGTACTGCTTGGGAATCTACCCAGATGTTAAGTTCTACTGTTACATTGAGCCACTCCCTCAAGAAGTGAAAAATGGCCTTAACAGTAGATCTTTGAGGACAGATCAGTGCAGCAGTAAAGCTACCCTTTTTTCCTTCCTTCTATATAGGGCATGTACATAGTTACGATTCTAGTTTTATTTTCTGGTTGTGCAAGCAAATGTTTCTTGGATCATGGCTGGTTGCTTATGTTGTATACTTGACATCCACACTGTACTTGTGCTCCACAGCCACTTTCCTCAGCAAGGACTTTTCCTCAAAGAACCAGAGAGAACATCAGCCAGTATCAGTCTTGTATGGAAGTTTCATACCACCTGATTGCTTACATTGGGAGTTATTACACCAATATTGCCCTTGCATGTTTTCTTTTCTGTTACTGTGTGTCTACCTATGTAGCATTTTAAAAGAAATGTCCTGTTAAAGATGTTTTAAAAAAAAATGTTCTTGCAAAGAAAAGGACAGCTGTGAAAAAATGTCAGATCAAGAGAAAAACAGGAAATGGCTAAGCACTAAAGGTTATGATTTGCAGTTACAGTAGTTTCTGTGGGAAGTATTTTACATAGCTGAGCGTCATGCATGCTACATGCTTTAACAAAGTTACTCTTTGTAATTCGTTGTTACCTTATGGCTTATATGATACAACTGTATCATATTTCTCTCTTTCTCTCCTACTGTTTTGCTGCAGTTTACGACCAGTTTGTTCAGCATTCATCACTGGGTGCACTTGTTTTAATTTGGTATACTGCTAAGTATTGGCCATCTGATGCATCTTTCATCTTACTCAAGCCATTGTCTTTTCATTTTACTTTTCCAAAACATTGGCAGCATATTTACACTACTGATAACATCTGCCTTGGTATGTCTGTGTAGGCACAAATGAAAACTATCTTAGAATTATGTCACTTGGTTGAAGCCGTTCTTGTTTGGTGATCTAATGCCTGAGATCCTTTAAAATATCTTTTTGTGTAACATTTTCTCATTTAACTATGTTTCTTGAGAATATTTCATTTTACATAGCCATGACAGATGGGAAAATTGCAAGGTCTGAACCATTTCCTAGGTGATTCACTCTGCATGACCTTTAGTGGGTCACTGATATTTTCCTTGGGAGGTAGTGATGAGAGATTTATACAGTTGCCACCTCTCAAAATAAGCAAGTGGCTGAAAGTTTGTAGGACTTTGTTCATGATAGATGTAGTTTTATATCAGGAATTTAAATGTATATGTGCACTAGGGATGAGCAAGGTACACAACTGATGATTTTTTTTTTTTTTTAACAGAGCACAGAAGAAAAACTGACCTTGGCTCAGGAAGATCTGGTGTCCAGTCGAAACCAAATTAGCAGCCATAACCAGCTGATCCAAGAAATGAAGGCTGCAAAAACAGCACTGGAACAGAATATGCTGGAAAAAGAAGAGCAGATTAAACTTCATGTGACGGCTTCAGAACAGTCTCAGAAAGAGAAGGTAATTTCCTGGTGTACTTCTTTTTGGTACTATTTTCCAGTATGTGATTCCAGCATGAAATTTTTTTTTTTTTTACTTTGACACCAGGTAACAGGCTGTTTTGTATTGTCCAAAATTGTGTACATTTTGTAAACTGTTGTGGGTATTTTATGATTTAGTCTCAATGTTTTTTTGAGACTTACAATGTTAGTGAAACCTAAATTCTCTGTGGCATAATTCATTTCCTTTTCTCACATACACACTTCTGCTCTTTCTATTTTCTGAATTAAAATAATAACTTGTTCCTTTGTGCAAGAGGCAGGAAGTTTTGAAGTAAATGAAAAAGAAAACATCTTACACTTGCAGCGTAACCAACAGCAGCAAAACAGTGGAAAATAAATAAGAAACAGCCTCAGTTACTCACAGCAGGAAAAATAAAAATAAAATGTATGTTAGCACTTTCACGGTATTCACCGCTTCATCAGACATACATTCTCTTAAAAAATAGAAGCATTTTAAAACCATACCAATTAATGACATCACAAATCAATTAAATTAAAGACACATTGTCAAGCACTTAAAAAATTTTTTAAAAACACCATCTTAAAAATAACAGTTCAGTGTTTCATCATACTTTGTGATGTCATTAATTGGTATGGTTTTAAAATGCTTCTGTTTTTTTAAGAGAATGTATGTCTGATGAAGCGGTGAATACCGTGAAAGCGCTAACATAATATTTTTTTTTTCTGCTGTAAGTTTTGAAGTATATGGAGCAGGAATTCTTTCAGCAGAGTAGAAAAAAAAGACATTTTTTTTGCCAGATGGTAGTTGATTGTATTTAGCAGTATGTCAAAAGCAGTGTTAACTGCTTTGCCACCATTGCAATACTTCTCTGTGCTGTTTCTAATAAAAAAAGAATGATTAAGTAGAATGTTCTTCTTTGGAGTCCTGATTAAAAATGGTGCTGAATAATGGAGTGAAACATGACTTGACTGCAGGTCATTGAATTGGGAGCCAGGTGCAGTGCTGGTTAAGAGTAGTTTTTCTGGAGCAGGTGACAGTTTCTGTGCAGTGCGAGGTGTGGCAGTAAGGCTGTTTTGGAAGACTCCTTGGCTATAATTTGGGCAGTTAGTGCTGTTTGTGGAAATAAGGGCAAAAGTTGGCTAGGCTTGTAAGGGACTTCGAGCTATTAGCTTAGTGACTTCCTATGATCCTGTGTTCTGGTGCAGAAACCCTGGATAGAAGTTATGTGCTAGCAATGACTTAGTAAGGTAATGTACATTTTGTACATGAGTAGAATTTGGGAAATTTTGATGTGGCTCTTAAAGTCCCACTGCACCAGTGGACTGTTTTACTAAAATTTACGTGGTTGTTCTTTTCATATGGGAATTAGCTTTGGGGCAGTGTTTGCTTCTATGACCGACTTGCATTTCCCCAGACCAGAAGCCCCTGGTGGACCACTTGGGCAGGTCTTTCAGCAATGGCAAGTGGAGAGGAAAGTCTTTATATGGTAATTGAGAAGTGAAGGGTCCCAGAGATGGATTTTATAACCTGACAATCAAGTGAGGAAGTTTAGATCCACATACTCTTGCAAAGGAACTTAGGCAGTAATGTTGTCTCCATTCCCTGGTAACTAAATTTTTCTGCCCATCCCAGTACTTCTAGAAGCAGTGCTTACAACCAGAAGAGAGGTAAAGGCCCATCTTTTATGTCCACCCCCAGCCAAAGCAGTCTGGGTTTTCCCACCTAGATCAAATCAGTTTAGAGGGACTACTGACTTTTCTATCCCATGGTACCCTGTCAACACAGCAAAGCAGCTGGCTCATGGATTTTATTTTTGGCTTGGTATCATAGGTTGGTACTAGGCTATCTGCCCTAGGGCCTATACAAGCCTAACCATAACAATTCCCTGGCTATTTCTTCCCACAGTATTTACTTCCCTGGACCCCTGTCTAGCAGGGCAACTAACATGATCCCCGGGGTGAATTTCCTATCTCCCATCCAATCATCAAGGTTCCTTTTGAAGAGGGCCAAAGAGGCGCTCTGCTTGACATGTATGGGCAGTCTGTTTCAGAGTCTGGGGAGTCTCTGGGTCAGGAACCTATCCCTTCATCATGTTTTGTTCATTGTGATGACAAGGTTTAGGTCCCTGGAGCGTGTCTCTCTGAGGGATTGGGATTTCTTTAAGTGTAGCAAGTCCAACAGCTCTGGGTTTGACATGGCCTTGTATGTTAAGCAGAGATCGCCTCTGAGTAGACAATATGCGATAGAGTATAGGTGGAGTTATTTTAGACAGTCAGCATACGGCATCTGCTTTAGGCCTGTGATTCTTTTAGTGAGGTATTTCTGCGGCCTTTCTAGTTGTTGCAGATATCTTGAGAGGTACATACCAAATGGGGCATTGTATTCTATAATGGGTCTAATGAGGGATGAATTCAGTGGGACAATGACCTCCTTTTTTCTGGATGAAAAGCCCTTAGCGATGAGGTGTGCCACATAGAAGGATTTCCTGACTGTTGTGGCGATGTGGTTATCGAAGCATAACCTTTTTTATATTTATTTATTTATTGACATTTGTTAACTGGGTTAGTCCAACTGGGATTTTGTCCCATTTTTCAGTGGAGACCCGAGGAGAAAAGCTCCAGAAAATACAATATATGATTACAGTACGAGAAAACAAGTATTACAAACAATAATAGCAAACAATAGAAATAAACAACTACATGTGAAGATTATAATTGAAAGAAAAAATAAATTTAAAAATGTATATATATATATATATATATATATATATATATATATATATATATATATATATGGGTCTACTTTCATAGACCGAAGCGCCACTTTACCGACACCCGGAAGACCGAGACGGAACGACCGAACAGGTAGGTTACCGAAAACGCGATATCCCGACGGCTGAGAGACCGACAACGGCAGCGTGTGAGCGCGATACGGTAAGTGTGCGAAAGTGACAGGTGTAGTATTGGGGAGCGGACAGGTAAGTGTACGATACTGAGGGATTTTAGGATAGTGTGTGGAAAATGTGAGTGTGCGGTGGTGTCGGACTAAGGGTTCCGGTGAGGTAAGTGTGTGGAAGTGACGCAGAACTGTGTAGGGTAGTGTTAAGTGTGTTAGGGTTAGAATGCGGGTGGAGTGAGTGTGCGATAGTGATGGGCTGAATGTTTTAGGGTGTGTTAAGTGAGTTAGGGTTAGGGTGCAGGTAGGGTGAGTGTGCGATAGTGACGGTGTTGGGGTTTAGGGGTGTGTTAAGTGAGTTAGGGTTAGGGTGCAGGTAGGGTGAGTGTGCGATAGTGACTGTGTTGAGATTTAGGGGTGTGTTAAGTGAGTTAGGGTTAGGGTGCGGGTTGGGTAAGTGCGGTAGTGTCGGACGTTATGGTTAGGGTTTAGGTTAAGGTTAGTGGATATGTTGTTGTGTGCAATGTGTATTTGGCGTTTTTTGTGTCGGTGTTTTGGTGTTCAGTATGTTGAGTTGTCGGTGTGGTGTGTTGTCGGTTGTTTGGGGTGGGGAAAATGTGTGTCGGTGATTCGTACGTTCGGTCTATGAAAGTAGACCCATATATATATATATATATCTATATATATATATATTTTTTTTTTTTTCCAAGTGTGATTTTTATTCTTGAAGAAGTCAGCAGACCCATCACAGGGCTGCTTATTTTAATAAAAAAAATGGTTCTTAGTATGGTGTACTATTAACCAAGTGAGCTAACAAGTAAGTCTTCACATCTCAATCTTAAATATTTCGAAAAGATTTTGAGAAGTGCTTGTTTTATGCCTCTGTTAAGGTCCACTTGTCAGCATTGTACCTCAGTGCATACCCCCTTTGTCATCACATTTGTCAGTCAAACAGTTCCTGACAAAGAGGGTACTCTATCTTAAGATATCCATAGGGCATCTCTGCTTGGCTTGGGAAATTGACCCCTTCCCACAAGCTATCTCAGCAGCTTTGAAATTTATTTCTTGGAAACCCAATTACTGATGGTCATTACTTCTAAAAGAATCTCTGTGATGCAGGTCTTGTGTAGGCAGGAGGATGAGGGCATACATCATTTGGTCCAGGAACACATGCTCAGCTATTGCCAAACTGCTTTGTTAGTAGTCCTCTAAGTATGTTCAGCTTCCTGGGGTTGGCATGCATGGGAGAGTGCATATCAATCTATTGTCTGGGGAAAATTGCAAGGGTGATCACATCAGCCAATGTGCAAATCAGCCAGCAGAGGGCAGAGTTATTAACATGACTTGGATGTTTGTCTCAGTAATAAGTGAAAGTCTGTCTAAGGGGCAAGAGCTCTGTGATTAAAATATCAAATATATTTTTTACCAGATGTTGATTATTTTTTGTAAGTTATTGTGCATCTTATTTTAACATATCTGTAACTTTGTTCTAGGCAATTTGTTTCCTGAAATAAATGAAAATACTCTAATAACCACCTCACAGATGTCACCTCTTGGCTGGGTCTTACTCCCTGATGAAGAGGGAATGAATGAGCCAGTTGCCTGAGAAAGGAGTTAATGGTCAGCACACAGTGGGGGCAAAAACAAGTAAATAAAAAATGTCTGTGGTTTAGCCAAATGTCAGCTTGGGCAAGATCCTGTTCTTGTAGCTTTTTAGTTGTTGCAGGAGAGGTATCTGATCTGTAACTAGCCATGGTATCCGTATACAAGACTCTTTGGCAAGGTCAGTAGGAGATTTGTTAATAAATATGGAAAAACAGACTGAGGAGGGGACTGACCTTTGGGGAACCCCTTTAATTAAAGAAGGCTTGTCCAGAAGGGGGAGGGTCATACATGACTTGGATGTTTCTCTCAGATGTAAAGTTTTCAAGCCAGCCTGTTGCCCATGGCTGAGAGGTTGTTAGAAATGTTATGCTGTGGATCTGCCAGATCAGATACTTTGGTGAGGTCCACAAGAACACCATTGATGAAATTTCCACTTTGATTTCGATGCCATCAGAAGAAAAAGACCAGATGGCAATCGTAGTACTTCTCCTATTCCTGAAACTGTGTTAGTGTCTGGACAGGAGGAGGTACAGTGTAGAGAATTGGACATCTGAGAGCAGGTTGGTTTCTGTAATATTTTCCTAAGGTAAAACCAACTGAAATTGGTCTGATGTGTCTGAGATAGTGGACAGTTTATGTATTTTTGGCAAAGAATTTATTATTAAAGATTTACAAATGGTGATGGATGGTGGAAATATTTTGTATAATGAAATGCTGAAATGGGGTGAGGAAGGTCTGTAAGTTATTTTTGTTTTTAACAAAGAGAGAAGAATCAGGGATATGTCCTATTCTCATGTTGCAGTATTCTCACTTGTAGGGTCCTCCACCTCAGGCAACCCAAACGTCCTTCTCCTATGTAAAAGCTTTAGTCTGGTTGCTGTCAGGTGCATGGGATGTCACACGCAGCGCCATAAACCATGGCCCATAAATGTGACATCTACACGCACGGACCACAGAACTTCTCTGCCACAGTCGGCTTCGCTCCACGCTACAAAAGACGTCTTCAGATAAGTACCCCATTGGGGATTTTTTCTTATTTTTACTTTGGCTTGGATTGCTGTTGCTCTTTTATATAGCCAGTGTCATCTAGAAGGGGGAAATGTAAGTGCAGCCGTCACATCTCACACAAGGATTCCCATGAGTTTTGTTTGTGCTGCTTAGGCCAATCCCACGACCAAATGACCTGTAGCATTTATCAGTCATTCATTCCAAAAACCCTACGCAGTCGGACAGCCCAGAAACTATTTGTGGAAAACCAACGACTCAAGCATTTAGCCCTAGGCCTGGAACCCAATTCGGCCGTCAAGGTAGAACCTCCTAAAAAGAAGGCCAACTTGCCCCTCTGATGTCAGACGTCCCGCCAGCTACCAGTTTAGGGGCTGAAGGACATCCGGCTGAACTGGTGATTTCAGCGGGTACCTTGATGGAAGCTGCCCTTGAATCTCCAGTAGGCACGTCCACGGCTCCGGCTGATATCGAGGGGGAACCGGGCTTCTCAGGATGGCCGCTTATGGTGTCAGAACTAGGCTCTAGTCCCACAGGCCTGACGCCTGATCCTGGGCCTTCTCCTTCACAAACAGTCGCAAAGACTACTCCTCTAAAAAGGAAACACAAAACAACATAATTGTCTTCCACTGCTGAAGAACAGCCAGACTGGCAAACCTTTTCCCGGTCCTTGGCTCAGGCCTTTATGGCCCTTAGGACCACAGCTTCACTTGCTCCAGCCTTGCCTACCCTCAGCCCTAGGCCAACTTCAGTTACCTCTGTCCCACCTGCTCATTTTCAGGAGAAAGATTCCTCTTCCTCTGATGAATGTCTTACATACACCTCCCAACTAGCTTCTCCTCTGGAGTACTGCTCCCCAGGCGAGGACTCCTTGGAAGGAGACTCCCCACCTGAAGATATTAACTTTGGGGAAACTATCTCCAAAATGAGGGAATACTTCAAGTGGAATGTCACTCAGATGGCTGAGGTGCAAAAGAGATATTTTGAACACCTACAGATGAACTCCCCCTCTCCCTCTTCTATCCCCCCTGTAATTTCAGCTTACCTAGATGCTTTTACTTCAGTCTCCAAGACCTCTGAATCACAGCCTCTAAATCCTAAAAGACCAGATAGGTTTTACAAAGTCCCTGATGACCACAAGTACCTCATCAAACCACCCATGGCAGACCCAGCTGTCATTTGCAGTGGCTCCAGATAGACAATCCAGGCAAATCCCCTCCTCATCCCTTCTGCCATAACCTTCCTACCCAAAAACCAGCTCCATCTAATACCCCAGATAATCCTATATCTGCTTTCACAGGGGACCATAGAAAGGGTTCCCACAGGCCAAGAAAGGGCAGGGGTTCTACTCCAGGCTTTTTCTGGTCCCCAAAAAGGATAGCCCTTGGAGGCCTATCCTGGACCTGTCCCTGTTAAATCCTTTTCTGCAGGTTCCCTCCTTCCGCATGGCTTATCTACTGGACCAAGGGTCTTCACAAAGTGTCTTGCCCCAGCAGTAGTCCACTGAAGAACAAAAGAAATTCAAATCTACCCTTACCTGGACGACCTCCTCATTCTAGCAGAAGAGGCAATTACTCTCAGAACTCACTTAAAATTCATTATGTCCCTTCTCCAGAGTCTGGGGTTTATTCTCAACCTGTCAGAACCCTCCCTTACTCCAGCCCAAGACCTAAGCTTCTTGGGCTGCAGAATACAGACAGACCTGATGAAGGCTGTCCTTCCTGAAGACAAAATCTCCTCCCTAAGCAGTTTCTTCCAGGTCTTACTTCTTGTCAACCACATCTCGATCAGGCAATTCCTCCATCTTCTAGGCCTCATGGCAGCTACTGTTCCCATGTTGCCCCTGGCCAAGGCTGCACATGAGTAAGTTCCAGTGGAACTTGAAAAATGCCTGGTCCCAACACAATCACCCTTTGGAATTCCAGGTGCCCTTCCTACCGTGCCTAAAGATAGAGTTGAGGTGGTGGATCATCATATAAACCAGAATCCGCGGCTTCCTCTGCAACCCACCAAACCAGTGCAATTTATGCACACAGATGCCTCGGATCTAGAGTGGGGGCTGCTATGAGTGGTCTCAAGGTTCAGGCTCAATGGGAGCCCTCCTTCCAGAGAAAGCGCATCAGTGTGAGGGAAATGACTGCCCTCCTTCTAGCTCTAAAGTCCTTCCTTCCTTTGATTCAGGCAGGCCCCCATCTAAATCTTCACAGACAACACAACTGTGATGTGGTACATTAACAAGTGGGGGGGGGGGGGCCAGATCCTACTTACTGTGCAGAGTTGCAGCACATTCATGGGAGCTGGCCCCCAAGTACAATGTCACACTGCAGGCGGTCCACATTCCATCTCAAGACAGCAATCGGGCAGGTGCCATCAGCAGATCTTTCTCTCAACATCACGAGTGGATGTTACACAGAGATGTGTTCTTAGATATTGTCCACCAATGGGTCACTCCACAAATAGATCTGTTTGCCTCAACTCAAAACAGACAACTTTGGTTTTATGCTGCAGAACCTCCTCACTAGTTGCTTGGAGAGTGGATGCATTTTCATTTTCTTGGAAGGGACTGTTCCTTTATGCCTTCCTCCCCCTTCTACCTCATTCAGAAGGTCCTGCTAAAAATCCAGAAGGACAAGCCGAAAATTTTGCTAGTGACCCCTTATTGGCCAAGGCAGCATTGGTCCCCACTTCTCTCTCTTGCCAAGGGCAGTCACCACAAGTTGCCTCGCATGGTGAACCTACTCACGCAACAGAAGGTATCCCTCATTCATCCATACCTGAAAACCTTCAGCCTAACCCTGTGGGTGATGAACTCCTGATCCCTTTCAGACATCTTTATATGGAGGATGTGCTATTTATCCTGCAGGAGGCCAGGAAACCCACTACCAGGCAATCCTATGTTTCAAAATGGAAAAGGTTCTCCAGTTGATGTCTTCAAAGGCAATTAGACCCCTTTAAAGTGGGTGTCCCTGTAGTCCTAGCCTGTGTGTGTTTGTCAGCTTCTAAAAGCTGTGCCATTTCAGCCTGCTTACCTATGGATCCACCCCTACTTTCCAGGTTGGAAGTCAAACTTTTTCTGAAGAGGGTCCTCCATATCAGACAACCTAGAAAACCAGTCCCCCTCCTTGGGACTTGAGCTGTGTACTGGAAAAACTTACCACTGCCCCCTTTGAACCAGCAGCCTCTGCCTCTTTACAGATATATACCTGGAAGACTGTCTTATTAGTAGCCCTTACTTCAGCTGGGAGAGTCTCTGAATTGTAAGCACTCATGGTCTCGCCAACCTACACTGTGTTCCACAAAAACAGGGTAACTCTTCCTACCAACCCCTCCTTCATGCTCAAAGTGGTCAATGAACTGTCCCTCAACCAGTCTATTCACTTACCCACCTTTTTCCCTTCTCCACAAAATGACAGTGAGAGAGTGCTTCACTCCCGTGATGTGCACAGGCAACTAGGATTTTATCTGGACAAGACTAAGAACATTAGAAGGTGTCAGCTCTTTGTATCTTTCCAACCCAGGGCCTTGAGAAAAACTGTATCCAAACAGCGTATATCTTTCTGAATCTGCAAGACTATTACCTTCTGTTACTCTTTCCATGGTAAAGACTTTTACCCTACTCTGTAAAAGTGCATTCTTCTAGAGCAGTGGCTTCTTCAGGGGCTTTCCTCAAGGGTCTGGATACGGCTACCATTCTAGAGGCAGCCACATGATCCTCTGTACATACTTGCACCAAGCATTACAAGTTGGACAGCATCTCCAGAGCCAGAGCAGGATTTGCAAGAGCCACCCTCCATGGTTTCCTGGAGACTGCTACCTCTTTCCCCACCCTTTCTTCTGCTTGAGCTTTGGTACTCTCCCATGAGTGAGAATACTGCAACATCAGAATAGAAGGACATGGATTAGTTGTATAAAATCTTAGCATAACCATAGATGTCCTCTTCCATGTTGCAGTATTCCTGCCCTCCCTCCTATCCCCCTTCATGACATTTTCCTTTTCTGGATGGCATCCTTTATCCTTAAATTGTTGCCCAGCTGGCAGTCAGTTCTGAGGTCCGTGCATGCAGATGTCACATTTATAACCCATGGTTTATGGCCCTGCATGTGATATCCCAAGCACCTGACAGCAACCAGGCTAAAGCTTTTGCATAGAAGCCAGATGTTTGGGTCACCTGAGGTGGAGGATCCCACAAGTGAGAATACTGCAACATGGAAAAGGACATCTATGGCTATGGTAAGATTTTGCACAACTAATCTGTATGCTGTATTGTTCCCTGTCATAATAGTGATAACACTTAAGACATCTGCCTGAAAGGTATGACTTTTGACATAACTCCCAGTACTTTTCATCCTTTCTCCTCTAGGCCTAGTGAATGCCCTACCTTTTGGAAGGAGCATGTCTTTGGTATATGAACAGTGCCCATCCACATTATCTTTAGTTATTTCTTGTTGTATTATGAGAAAGTATATATGCCATTACAAGGATTAAGCATCATCAGTCTGGTGGTTTCACTTGTTTTTTGGACTACAGGAAAGTGCTACATTGGGGGGGGGGGGGAATATTATTGTATTTTTTTTGTGCTTGTTTGTAACAGAATATTTGGGCATCAAGGCTGCAGTTGTCAGTTTCTAAAGTTAAGTGCATTACTCATAGGAAACAAATCCCCCTCACAGGCTTTCATAGGCACTGTTTGTTCTACTTAAGGATAGCTCACAGTGTTCCCACCTCTCCCCTTTATGCTACATTCAGCCAGAAGACTATGCCATATCTATTCAGGACTTCTTCACCTAGAAAAGTCTACATGCCTTTTCTTGAGTTGGCACGTCACCAGCCAAATTGTCCATGGACAAAAATGAAGAGAGTTACTGGCTAGTTAGTACACTGCCTGGATGCAAGCGAAGTAGACATTTAGAGAACCTGAAAGAAAATCAAACAGAAAAGGTAAAGGAAAAAAAATTAGCTAGGAAGAATCATGCAGCTGTTCAGCAAAAAGCAGTTCAAGTTTCAACCCTGGTACAAGAGATGGCCTCCAGGAATTTAGCTGAAAATAAATCACCTGTACTTAGATGTAATAACATTGAAGGAGTATATCATCTCAAATAACTAAAGGCTGGAAAAGATACAAGTAGCTATTCAGATGAACTGATAAAAATGCACAACTCAGAAGATGAAATGAATAAAAGGCTGGCCAAGTATGATACTTCACAAGAAGAACTGTTTCAAAAATGGTAAAGTTAGAAGACAGAGCAAGCAGGGAAAACCTGTGATTTTCTGCTGTACCAATGAAACTGAAAGGGACAGTGTGTATTAATTTTATTAAAGCACAGATAAACACCTGGACTGGTGTTCCACACCAGAATTTGTTAATTGAAAGGGCACATTGAGTGTATGCTCCAAATCTGACCATGATAAAGAAGGCAATATATATATTAGTAAAGATGCAGTCATACCAGCAGAGGGAGTTGATAGTGACAAAATTGTGGTAGATGGAAATAGTTTTAAAAATTGGCAACAGCAGAGTGTGGGAAATGATTATTAACTGTACACCAGGCAGAAGAGTAGCAGATTTATCCCACTGATTAGGGAGTGTCAAGAGACAGGTGTGAGTTAAGTTGCTGTATCCAGCTGTCTTCAGAATATTTTTCCTGGAGGATTAAAGGCATTTTTTGATGCAGAACAGGCTAAGGAGGACAAAATGTTTAGCCATCAAAAAGTGAGCCCACAGAGTGGGGCTCTGCTTCTCATTCTACTGACAATAAAGCTCATAGAGAGACTTTACCAGTGAAACATTTTCCAGTGTACCAGTTGAAAATGTTTGAGAGACAGAAAAAGAAGTACAAGTGTTGACTAGAAGAATGTGGAGGATGTTGGTCTTGAACCAGAGTCTGATGTTGAGAGATAAAGGTGACAGGAGAAGACCAGCAACAATGAAATCAGTGAATAAATGGGGAATTATAAAATCATCAATTATATTTGTGAAATATGAATTTGCAAGAAGTGGATGAGAAAGACTGGACTTTTGTTGATGTTAAACTTGTAGGTGGACTGTAAAGTATATACCCCACTTTGTCGTTAATGTTCAGACGGACACTAAAAAAGGAAAATAGCTGTAAATTAATACATTTTGTTCTTTTTAGTATTTATATAAAACATTTCATGATATAAACTGCATGTTATAGATGATCAGTTTTGTGTAATGTGCACTCGATATTTTAAACATGGGGGAGCCTTCAGTGACTGTTATGTGTGTTAAATATGTTAAACTAAACAAGTATTTTTTTTCATGTGAGAAACATAGGCTTTACATTTTGACGAAAACAAAAGATTGATAAAAGCAAGTTTAATTTTAATATGCTGTGATCATAGGATGCTGGGGTGGAGTGTAAAAGTGTCCAGATTATATTATATGTAGAATTAAGATGTTGTTTGTCTTTTCGGCTTTTCCAGGTTAGGGGTTGCCACAGCGGAACTCCAGTCCGCTAATGATTGGCAGTAGATTTTTATGGCGCCGAGTTGCCAGCCCGACGCCCAACCTTCAGCGAAGGCACGCCCATTCACGCATGTCTTTCGAACCCCACTCGACTGCGGGGAGGACATGCAGACTCCACACAGAAGGCACTCCAGCTGAGAATTGAACTGGAGAACCTCTTGCTGTGAGGCAACAACGCTACCGCTGCACCACCGTGGCTTTATATCTAGAATTAAGATATTTTTTATTTTTTTTATTTTTACAAGGGTGAGCTCTTGGCTTAACGTATAAACGAATGTTTTTTGTAAGCAAGTAGGCTTTAAATATAAGTCAGAATGATGAAAGCCGTGATCAATGTCAAATTTCTTAGATCTGGAAGGATTTTAACTTTTTTTGTTAGTATATTTATCCCCATGGACCTTTTTCAGACTCAGCCTGGGAGCGGTGTTTGGTTAAGTAACTTGCTCAGAGTCACTCTGTTAAGCAATGGAGGCTGAGGGAATCAAACCTTGCACAACTGGACCCACAGGAAATAGCTCATTAACAGCTCCTTTTTTAATACCTTTATTGAATTATCACTTGCGTCATAGGCACATTTACATTTATATAAAAGTAATCAAACTGTATTAAGTTAAAATGAACAAGTATTATGTTTCACATATATTGCTATATATCATATAACCTAAGCAACATTACATAAATTATTCAATTCTTGCCCCCCCCCCCTTTTTTTAAACAAGAAACATTTTTATTAAACCATCATTTACGGCATAAGAAATCATACATTTATATAAGTGAGAACAAACCACACAGACACAATCCTAGTTGCAAGCATTTTACATTACAAACCATACTGACACACCCACTTGCAAACATTATACCTCACCTATAATCTACCCAGTTGTTTTCAAACATTGCGGAGCTCATTTAAGTCCTGCCTTCTTTTAAACTGCATTCCTCCCCAATATGTATTGTTCCCACAATTCCCATTTTTTTATGTAGTTTGCACCTGCCTTTTTTAAAGATCTCAATTCCAGTTGTTTTGTCTCTGTTACTATATTCACTACTTCTAATATAGTTGGTTTAAATTTTGATTTCCGTTTTCTAGTAATTGCTTTTTTGGCAGCCACGATAATTAGAGATAGCAAGGCCTTACCATGTCTAGGTAATTCCAGTTCTGTATCATAGGTCAGAAAAATCATCTCCCTCGTCACACCAATTTGCCCACCCAGCATCTCCGACAATGCATCCCGCAGGAAGTCCTTAAAGTCCACCAACTCATTGCACTCCCAGAAAATATGCTTCCATTTACCTCTTTCTTTCCCGTCACACCTCTACCTTTTATCTACCTGAGGAAAGATTCTCTGGAGTCTGCTTCTCGTTAACAGCTCCTTAATTGTCTTAAGTCAACTGCCAGATAAATGTACAGATTTCTTGTACTGGCCAGGAATCAAACCTGGGACAACTGCTTGAAAGACAGCTAATGCTCACCACTATACCACCAATGTTACAAAAGACTGTATGTTCAGTAGGATTCAAGAAGTCTGCACTTGAAGGCAGCTGTTAATTCTCTTCTGAGTGAAATTTAAAAATATTCATTGCTGACCAGTTGAGGGGAACTGTCTGCAGTTTCAAGCAATTAATCCTGAGAATTCTAAGCATTCTTTGCTGAGGAAAATGCAGAATTTTATGGTAAGATGGCAAGCAATTCGGAGAATAATAAAAGTTTAAAATTAATGGAAGGGAATGATGCACTTAATAGAACAGTGTAAAATTTAGCTTTCTTGAAAGATAGCCAGTGCATTTTTTTCTTAGGGCTAAAAGTTAATGTTTTTCAAAAGCAAGCTGTTTTCACAATTTGGAGGGGGACTAGAGATAAGGAAAGCACAGGCAGCAATCAGTGTTAAGTGGAAACACATGCTGTATCATGTGCTTTAGCATGGGTAACCTTCACTTTAAGTTGCATAATGTCTGTGGGTGCAGCTGTCGATCTGGGAAAATTGTTCTGTTTGGAGGGCTAAACTTTATTAAAAATATACACAGTTTTGTGTGTTTGTTCTAAGTTAATAGCAATTGTGGGTGTTCTGAAAATGTAGTTATTTTTTTTGAGAGTTTTCATTAACACAAAAAGTCTTGGCATAGGTTCACATTGCGATGAGAAGAAACAACTGTAAAAATAACAGCCTGCCAAATGTTAGTGTGTGCATGTAACACAAAAGTTGGAAATACACATTCCAAAAAAACTGACATGTATAATAGGGGGGAACAACAGCTTTTTTCATAATGGCTATGCTATCCATAGTCTTGGAATGAAAATTTCCTTAACAGGTATAGACAAAAAGGAAAGAGAATTGAATTATATTAAGAAATGCAGAGTGCAAGTAACAGTGCTGCAATAGACACATTTGGAAAGAAATGAGGATGCGAATTTGGCAAGTAACGGATTTCAGGATGGATATTCAGCAGACTATCAGGGACAAAGGAAAAAGGGAATACTTATTCTAATTGCTAGAGGGGCACCAATAGTAATAGAAGAGGAAAAAAGGCAAATAATGGTAGATTTGTGATAGCAAAGGTCAAGGATGTTTACTGATATGTATTTATATTCCACCAAAAAACTGGTATTATGGAGCGCAAGACATTTTGGGGAAAAATAATCAGCTTTCAGCAGAGAATATTACCTCTCTGTGGGGGCTGGAACTTGATTGCAATAGTAAAGCTGTATGGGGGTGAGAAGGGAAAATATAACAAAAGAGGCTAGATTTCTGAAGACATTTATGAAAATATTTGATATGGAAGATGTGAATTCAGTTGTAGGAACTCTTGAGAGAATTTACACACTTTTCCCCAAGGTAGGGGGTTCCTGTCTTATGAGTTGTGTTTGAACAGAGGAACCAAGGGATGTCCTCCTCTCCCTTTATTTGCTTTATATTTAGAGTCATTGGCAAAGAAAATAATGTACTTAGAAATGCAAGGATACAATTGCTATGTAAATCAAGAAAAGCTAACGTTATTTTCATATTATATTATTTTGTAAGTGTTGGATCCAGAAAATGGCATCTCAGGGTTGTGGAATATTTTGAGACAGTTTCTTGTCTTTTTGTGATATACAATTAATAAAGATAAAACAAAGGCTATATACATGAATGATGTACACACACTCAAAAATGGTTCGCAATACCCATATTTATGGGGACATGATAAGATGAACATTTAGGAGTTTAGATTAAAAGGGATTCTGTTGTGGCACTAAGAATATGTGGGAAGAGATGAAACAATAGAAAATACAAAAACTGAGAAACTGGAAGCTGTTGTTTATGGATATGGATAGTAAGATACAGGCAGTGAAAATGTTTTTAGCCCTTTAGTCTTGTATACCAAGCAGGCATGTTTTTATCAACCAGAAAAGAAGTTGTGGACAATTAATTAGAGTTTAAGGAATTTATCTGGGAGAGGAATAGGGCAAGAGTTAAGTGGGATAAACAGTGTGATTTATAATTACCCGATTTAAAGCAATATTTTAGAGCTACACAGTTAAGGCTGATATACATAACACAAGCAGAATATCATAATTCAAAATGGAAAGGGATGATGAAGCAGGGGTGTATTTCAAAAACAGAGAGAGAGAGAGAAGGGTTTTGAATGAAGACCATTAAAGAGAATAATAATAATAGTGATAATAATAATAACCGTACAGAATATTATGTTTATAAAGTACCAGAAAGTATTCCAAGAACTAAGCCAAAATGAGAATGGAGGGATGACCTTTAAGTATAGGGTGCAGAAAATAGACGAGGTTGCTAGAATTTACTGAAGAAAGCTATCAAAGGAACCAAGGTATTGGGAGCAAATAACTAGAGAGGGAAAGGCAGTAGAAAGGGATGAGGCCAATAAGACATTTGGACTGCAGGCTAGAGACTGCCTTCCCTACCATAGGTTCATAGGCAAGTACTAGGCTAGCTGCCCTTGCGGGCCAATTTAAGCCTAGCTAAGTTCCCTTTTTGTGCTTGAAATAACCTATCCCATTTGGTTATAGGCTGGCCTTACCCCATACAATGGTTGATTATTCTTATTAGGGGTAATATATAGTTACTTGGATCATACAAAATTCCCATATCAGAATTTAGGTGTTGATTACATATCCAGGGATATATTTTCTGTTTTCCA